>NC_141153.1:130589061-130964061 GCF_053477565.2 Lygodium microphyllum | reverse complement strand
AGGCAAAACTTAGCATAAGTGGCAATACCTTCCAATAGTTTTCTCAGATTTCTCATTCCTCGGGATCTAGTTTGGACTAAATAACAGTTCTATTCTTGAGAATAACTCCCTTGGAGTTTTGTGGGTCCTTTCCCGCGATTAAAAAAAAATATTGGTTAGTTTAATTATAAAAAGTATTATTTCAGGAGTTCCATCACAATGTCTTTTAGATACTGAGAATTAGCATCCATGATTATCCGTTAGAGGTTTCATTAGATCAATACAAAAAAAAAGTCTATTAGGGACATAGTAACTTCCTTGTACTCTCTTTGGTACATCTTGTACAAACCCAAGTTACCCCTTGGAATTTGCGGTTAAGAATTCCTTTAAAAGATGAATAAAGTCCTATTTTATGAATGCATCTTTTGTTGCCAATTCATGGGATGATGACCTGCTAGCTACCTTTATTATAAAAATATAGTACATGAGGATCCATGATGAGTGCTTGGTCAATGGTATTCATAGCTTCGTTTGTAATCCTAGTACTCGTCATTTCGTTTGTAGTGATTGTGTATGTGTAGTGTTATTGCCAGCTTCTGCCTTTGTGACCTTTGTAACTTTCTTCTTTGGGGCCATGGTCTTTAATTGTGAGATCGTAGAGGACATTTTTGGCAAGAGAGCTTAGGGTTGTTGCAATTGGATTATTGGGGATTGGTGATCACTAGGAATTTAGGAAAATCAAGAAGAGTATTGATTCCACAGGGAAGTAGGGTAGAAGGGATGGAGGATTTGATTTTAAGAGCTTGTGGAGTATCCTCATATTCGTGATGAGAATTCTTGTCCTCACGCTTCTCTTGCTCCACTCCCTCTTGCTCTATACTCTTGAGAAGGGCCTCTTCTCTCTTGATCGGCAGACTGCTACTCCCCAACGGCTCCTCATGCCTTGTATTTATAGCTAAATTGAAGAAGAAGGGTTGTGGCCAAGAAGAAGAGCTCTTTATGGAGGGTATCTTGGCAAATCAACAATTTAGAAGCTTTCAAGATGCAACTTGATAATGGTGATTTGATCTTTGAAGTCCAGAGAGGCTGCTAGAGATGCCATGACCGATTCGCTTGGCTCTTGGATGATCTTGCTTCAATCCAAGCCTCTCGTTGAACTAAGAAGAGGGGGACATTGCTTGAGTTAATGTCATAATATGGGAGGAGAATTCAGGCTTTCTCTTTAGCAATCTGGATCTCCAAATTTGGGAGCACGAGGTGCCTTTTTTTTTCAAATAAGAAAAGGGGGGGGGGGCAGCCTGCTTGTCATTGTTTCCTTCTTTTTCTTCTTATTTTCTTAAGCTTTAAAGCTTTAAAGCTTAAAGCTTTGAGAATTGTTTGCTTTACTAAGTTTTAAATGCGTTTGATCAACTTTGACTTATGGCCCATGACTCGTGTTCGTGTGGTAACTTTCATGACGAATGGCTATAGTCCCTATCAATCTAGGAAAATGTTGGGTTACGATCCTTAGACTATTTTTCTCGAGACTTCCTCTATTTAATGGTTTAGAATTCTTCAAGTCCAATTTACGAGAGGTCGGGAAGATTGAAAATAAAGTCAAGATATCACACACACACACACACACACACACACACACACACACACACTCTCTCTCTCTCTCTCTCTCTCTCTCTCTCTCTCTCTCTCTCTCTCTCTTATAGTCATGTTTTTAAACTAAATGTGAAATGGCTTAATGCAATTTATGTTACACTTCTAGCATTTGTTATATTGTGCAATGTGTATTTCCATTGAAAACTATAACAATCTATTTTTATACATATGCTTATTAATTGTGAATTTTGATTGTGAGTTTTAACAAGTCTTTGCTACAAGTTTATATGCAATCTAGGGTTCACCAATCAGTGTACAAGCCTTTATCACAACTCTATATTCAAGTGATCCAGCTTATTTTGTAGTTCATTGATTTCGGGTTTGCCATCATGCATAAATGCTTGTTTTCCTTTAACTATAGATACTTAAGAGTTTGCAACTTGTGGAGATTGCACTCAATGTTGCCAAATCACTTCATGTTTGCTTGATATAGGCTCTATTGAGTAGTGTAGAGGAGCACATATGATATATCAATAGTGATGAAATTACCCTTGTTAACTTTGCAATCAGGCATGTGTAGCCATGTGTATGATGCTACAATAGGAAGGCATTTTGTACTTAGTGGATGATGTGATTTGGTAACCTGAGAAGAACTTATATATTTTCCATATGCTACTCAAAAATGTGCCTAAGATGTTCACGTATCTTAGGGAGCTAATGTTAGAGTCTACTTTGAAGTGGAGAGAGGAGGTGATATGCTCAAAGTGGGCAAAGGACCTATCAAGTGCAACATCTCTTCCAACGCAATTGAAGATTACCATAAGTGAAAGTTCCACCAAGTCTTGTCCCACAAGGCAATTGGTTGATCTATCCAGGGCAGAAAACATTATGTGTGCATTATGAAATTAATGTGCATTGACCATTGGTATTCCATTTGATGCCGTTAAGGTTGGCAAGGAAATATACTAAGGCTCTAATAATGCTAAGATGCAATAATTCCAAGTGGAGCATGGAATGAAGAAGTCAATGTATCAAGAGTGCAATGCATTGCCTTTACTTCTAGGCCCCCTTGGGTTATAGTTCTCCCTCTCTTTAATAGTGCTATGGCATGCTTATGTGGGGCCTTATGAGCAATATAAATACAAAAGAACAATCGAGTATCTACATGATCGTCAATTTAATTTTAAACCTGATCATGACATCGATCCTAGTGCAAACATGAGAGCTAGGATCCTTGATATCATTAGCAACATGTTGAATATTATTCATGTGCTTTTGGATGGAACGAAGGCTATGCATAGTGTCAATGCCATTCATACAAACTTGAATGCCAATAACATAGTATTAGACTTCACTAGAGATAACATCCCCAGGGTAGGCATCATAGAATAGAGTTTAATGCTTATATTAGGTATGGCAACATCGTGAGGCACCTCCTCCACCATCAAGCCTAGAGGTGTCCTCTAGTAGTCATCCAAAATTTGTGTCCATACATAACACTACTCGCTCTCCTCGTAGGAGATACTGGGCTTAGTTGAACATTGGAATCCTAGTTCTACTTCATAGGGGAAGTGTGGATAGGTCACCCCTAATAGTAGCCTAGCATTCACCTAAGAAGATCACTTTGTAATCAATCGAAGATGAGAGTAGGGTTAACGGTCCACTTGATTCAAAGAGAGTACGAGATAGAGGAGAGTGTAACTTGAACCCCCTGTATGCATAAGTTAAAATTTGAGCTCTAGGCCCCTACAACAATATTCAACCTAGTAACCAATCATACCAAATTTGGAAATGCCATGAATTGAATAGCTTTATGCAGTTTGGGAAAGTTATCCAACATACCAAGTCCAACTAGCCATAAGCATTCGATCATTAGGATCAAAGCCTCCCACTTTCCTTGATTGGGTTTACTTTAGTTTTCTAATTAGGTGAAGCATGCTATCACATTGTTTTAACACAAAAAAAAACTTTTTAAAGTTATTTTGTTAAATAACTTCATTAAACTCAATCCTTAGCACCAAGATAAACAATTGAGAAACCAATACTTTAAATCATAATCATAAAATCAAAACCTTTACTCTATATAGAGGTATGAATATAGACTCTCCACCCACAAAGAAGACATTGTTTAACCTAGGATAGGATCTTCCAATTCTGGAAGATTGGGATGTATATGATCATAGTCCTTCCCTTGCCACAAGAAATTTATTGGCTCAGAGTTTCTCTAAGATTCCTTATGTATCTAGAGTAATTTTACATAAAAGGGTACTTATGACTTGGCCCTTTTCCCTCTTAGGTGCATGAGTGATCAAAAAAGAAAAAACATCTATGTCCCTCAGGAGTGTAGGACCTTCATCTATACGTGAGTTTTCCAGTAGTCCAAAGAATGCTAAGGAGCATTGTGCTAGGGATCCCAATATCTTGAACCACCATAATTCTCAATCCTCAATCTATGTAGAAAGAGAAAAACCACAGAATTGTTGGCTGCACAGTTGTGCCTTGTAGCTATAATTCTATAACCAATAGCTCACTAGTTTTTTTTTCAACTCTTTTTGTGTAGTCATTGGGTTGAGCATTTTTGGGAGTAAAGGAATGAAGGCCGAAACCATGGGGGTTTGAGAAATAAGGGTACAAAGAGTTGAGGTTGAATAGAAGAAGAAGAAAGAAAGAAGAAACAACTCATATGCCAAATGAATCTAAAGTGAAGCCTTGGTATTATTATCAAGTACATTGATGCAAGATCAATCCAACCCTTGTTGAGACAATGGATCAACTTAGAGTCAATAACCCAACATAAACCTTAAACCTTGACCTTGAATGAGAAGAGAACATAACCCTGCTATGCATAGGTCTATATGATAGGCAAAAGCATCAAATCTCTATACAAGTGTAGGAATTTTGATGGGTGAAGGTCAATCCCACTACCTAGAAGCAATATCAATTGCTAGAAATAGTTGAAAATCAGGAAAACCTTGCATGGGCCTTATAAAATGTGTACTTCAGGCTTTTTTTTATTGTGTACTATATTTGCACTACAATGCTAATAAGCTACTCCAAAAACTCTAAAGATTGTGTCTTATACAAGTAGATTGTATTCCCCTATCTACTAAGAAGGAATACCAAATGATAGAAATGGTTGAAGATAAAAAAAACCTTGTATGAGCCTTATTTTTGTACTTCAGACCTACTTTTACTACATATTACAAAAATAAGAACCTCCTTTATGTAGCCCTAAAATTACCCTAAAGAGGGTTCTTTGTATTTTGAAAGGTGAGAATGATCGAAGCTTGCACTCGAGAGCTATGGCAGGAGAGCAAGAGCAAGAAAGAGAGAGATAAGAAATGAGAACTCCAATAGTCACAATGTGTGACCAGGCCTTCCTTTATTCAAACTGTCACTAAAAGAATAAAGAATAAAGTGACGATGACGGGCGCCCACCTCCTGCAGTGTGCAATGGGCGGTGACTGTCACTGTAGTAATACACGGGCGACTAGGCGGAGGCGCCTTTACCCCCAACAACCTCCCACTTAAAGGTGAATCTGCCCTTGTGAGGAGTAAAAGGAAAAAGAAGAAAGACAGTACAACATGTACACATGTACAATAGGATGAGGAAAGATGTCTTCTCATCCCACACGCATCAACCTCCTAAGGAAGGCAAAGCACTCTGTAGAGAGGCTTTTCTTGAGCAAATTTGCAGGATTCTGGTCAGTCGAGATCTTGACAAGATCAATAGACTTGTCCTCAATGACCCCACGTATGAAGTGATACCTCATGTGTTTTGTCTTCGCATGGAAGACCGGATTCTTGGCTAACTGAACATCACTCATAGAATCCAAATGCAGTGTAGGGATAGCATCAATACCAAGGTCAGCAACCAAATGACCCAACCAAATGGCCTCCTTGCAAGCCTCAGTGGCTGCAACATACTCGGCCTCTGTAGTAGAAAGGGTCATGTATTTTTGCACCCTGGACATCCAAGAAACAGCACCTCCAGCATAGGTGAATACATAGCCGGAAGTGGACTTCCTACTATTTGCATGTCCTGCATAATCAGAGTCAGTGTACCCCACGACTCCTATATCCTAGCTGCCATAGCATATGCACATATCTATAGTGTCCTTCAGGTACCTCATGATACTCTTCAAGTCCTGCATGCGGAAGCGCTCAAGGACTTTATGAATGTACTCCCTCTATGACAAGTAGAGGAGTCCCTAATGCCTATCGCATCTAATGCGCATACCAAGTATGTGAGAGGCCTGTCCCAAATCTTTCATCTCAAAGCTCTTCTTGAGCTGAGCCTTAAGAGTATCTAGCTCATCATGAGCTTTCCCTGTTATCAACATATCATCCACATAGAGTACCAAAATCAATAAAGAACCATCATGGGCTTTCTTCGTGTAAAGATACGGATCCATAGGACTCCTACTGTAGCCTTGTGACTGCATAAAGGCATCAAACTTATGATACCACTCCCTAGGTGCTTGCTTCAAGCCATAAAGACTTTTCTTCAATTTGCACACTAGGTGCTCCCTGCTAGGTTCTGCAAAGCCCTTAGGCTGCTCCATATAAATCTTATCATGCAAGTCCCCATGTAAGAAAGCCGTCTTGACATCCATCTAGTATAAATCCAAGTCAAGTTGAGCAACCAAAGCCAAGACTAAGCACATGGTGGTCACCTTAAGCACAGGAGAAAATACCTCATCAAAGTCCACACCATGCTCCTGCTTAAAACCCTTTGCTACCAATCTAGCCTTGTATGCTGGCTTGGGGTGTCCGGGGGTACTTTTTAGCTTGTACACCCACTTGCATGGCAAAGCCTTCTTTCCTGTAGGCAAGGAAACCAAATCCCAAGTGTCATTCTTATGAAAGGAGTCTATCTCAGACTGCATAGCCCTCTCCCAGGAGTGACTGTCACCCCTGCGCATAGCCTCATCATAAGTGAAAGGCTCTCCTACATATGTAACCAAGACATAATGCATCGAGGGTTGAAATCTATCAGGTGGATGTCTGTCTCTAGTAGACCGTCTCACGTCAGGCTCTGCTGCCTGCCCAACTCCCTGTCCAACACCTTGACCATGAGCATCTGCTGTAGCTATAGGCTGTCCAACTGGCTGTGTTGGAGCTCTTGGCTCCTCTTGAAATATGACCCTGCGGATCTCAACAACTCTCTCAGGCTAGCAATGCATCTTGTCTTCATGGAAGACTACATCATGATTGCGGATGACTTTTCGCGCCTGCGGATCCCAGAGACGGTAATCCATCTTGCCTGCATCCCCATAACCAAGGAAAATGCATTTGAGACTCTTAGGATCCAGCTTACTTCTCTTGTCCCTCGACACATGGCAAAATGCCTCACATCCAAAGACACAGAGATGCGCATAAGAGGGAGGTTTTCTAGTCCATACCTCCTATGCAACTTGGAAATTGAAACCACTAAAAGGTGATCTATTTATAATATTCACATCTGTGCTAACTGCCTCAGCCCAAAAGCTCTGTGGTAGGCCTGCATGGCTAAGCATACTGCGTACATGCTCCTAGATGGTTCGATTCATCCACTCAGCCAAACTATTCTGGGGGGGTGTAGGGGGCTGTCAACTAATACTTAATACCCCTCTTATCACATAACTGCTCAAAAGCATGTGAAACATACTCACCCTCATTATTTGTCCTTAGGCATTTTAGCCTATACCCAAACTGATTCTCAACCAATGCAAGCCATCTCTGAAACACAGCCAAGACATCAGATTTTAGCTTAATGGGATAAGCCCAAACTTTTCGTGAAAAATCATCTGTGAAAGTAACAAAATACTTTGCATTACCCATAGACTAACAAGGCATGGGCCCACAAACATCTGAATGTACCAATGCCAAGGGCTCACTCATTGCGTGGCCTACCAGACTTCCTATGCATAGATCTAGTCTACCTGCCATAAAGACAAAGCTCACATGAATCAAAACATGCATAATCAAGAGGCAGTAAGTACTGCAAACTAGAAAGCATTTTCATTCCCTTCAAAGACATATGGCCCAAACGGGCATGCCAAAGAGATACATGTGGGATAGAACCCATAGAAAAAACATGATCAAGGAAAGAAGTGGATACAATCAAGGGATAGAGGTTGCCAGCCTTGGCACCTCTCGCAATCACAAGTCTGCGCCATGAGTGATCTTCGATGTAGAGTCTCCAAAAGATACATGATGACCTGCATCATCAAGCTGTCCAACTGACATGAGATTGCGTGTCAAAGCAGGTACATGATGTACATTCTGCATAACAAAACTGTTGCTAGAAGGAAGCTGCAACCTAACATCACCAATGCCCATAATATCAAGAGAGCAGTCATCACCCAAGCCCACAGAACTCGAAACAGTACGGTATGAATGAAACCACTCTTGGCAAGGTGTCACATGAAAGGATGCACTTGAGTCCAAGAGCCAACACTATGCATACATAGAGTGTATCTCTGTCATCTGCGAAGCACTAGAAGAAGTTGCAAGGATATAATCATCATCATCAACATCCTCAGGCTGCATAACATTGATCTCTTCAATTTTAACACTGGACTTTGCATGCACTATGCTGCGATTAGAAGACTTATCCTACACTTTGTCTTTCCCTTATCTTTGCGCCTTTCATTGCGTAGTTCATGACATTGTGGTCTAATATGGCCCTTTTTCCCACAATGGTGACAAGTAACATCTGCGTTCTTGACACGGGATTTGCTATGTTACTTCCCACGAGACTTGGATCAAGATTTTTGAGAATCCCGTCCACGGCCGCTGCCACTGCCATGCTTTCCATATCCATCATTCCTGCCTCTAACTATCATAGCATGCAACACATGAGAGGCATCCAAATTCTTACAGTTAACCTCTTCCTGCAGAAGAGCACTCTCAACATCAGATAATTTCAAGGTAGCAGTAGAGGCACATAATGCAGTGCGGAATACATCCCATGACTCATTAAGAGTACCAAGCAAGAAAAGAGGAGTGACATCCTCTGCAAAAGTGATGTCCTGCGAAGTCAAGTTCTTGAGTATAGCATGGAAATGGCTCAAGTGAGCAGAGATGGTCACATTCTCCGTCATGCGTAGATCCATAAGCTGATTTGGCCAATACATCTGACTCGTTGGACTTTTCTTGTCATAGAGATTCTTGATTTTATCAGACAGCTGCCATGCACTCTGTTCTTCCTCAAATATATTGTAATGAACCTATTTTGTGAGAGATAATACAATAGTGGACTTGTATAACTCATCAAGCTCAAACCATTCCTCATCTGGTGTAGTTACAGGCGGCTACCCTCGCTAAACCTCAATGGTTTGATTTGCGATTTTTGCACCAATACCTGCCAAATATAGCTCTTTCAATAAGAGTAATTCGTACCATCAAGCTTAATGATGTTGAAAATAGCATGATCAGTGGACAAACTCGCCATAATGCAGGTTGGAAGACTGTAGACAGTTCAAAACTGCTTGTTTACTGCAGAAAATGATCAAAAAATCACCAAAATCGAGAGAAAATGGTGAGAAAAGTGTAACCAAAGCTACTGCCCACCAAGTACTAGTGAAAGTACATCATTTCAGAATATTTCAGCATGAAAAATCCATGTCAGTCCGGATTTACATGCTTGCTGTAATAAATGGTAGCGGGATACTGTGAGAGGCAATTGTCGACAAAATCACTTCACCAAGTCAACAAATGATAGCCAAGACATGACCAGCCATAAACGGGCATAAATTAGCACCAGACAGTCATCAAGACCCTAAGAAAACACCCAAACATGTCACCAAAGCATTTGTGAGTGAGTAGGTATACCCCCTGGAAAATAGGGTAAAGTATACATAACACTAGCAAGACTTGACACCAGTAGGTGTATGCTCACAAGAGTGCAAAGCCCAAGCTCAGGTCAAAAGCAACTCCAAGATATCAGTGCATGAACCATGCAACATTTAAGTGTAAGAGATCCCAAAGTATCAAGTATCTGCGTAGTGCTCAAAATAGCATAAACCTCCTACTCAATGTTGGTCAAGCATACAAGATGCTCTATTGGCTCAAAAGGCAGATAAACGAGCTCAACAGCTCAAGCAAACCAAGTCAAAGTACCAAAGACAGGTAACCAAGACAATGCCTCAATAGCATCCAAGGTCGTAATGGAAAAAGCCAAGTCGTAACGGAAAACTCCAAGTCAATGCCCAACTGCTCAAGGGAATACTCAAATGAATGTCGAGATGAGCTCAAACAACTGCCATCCACAGCCAAAGCATAAAGCATTCACCAAGACATCATGACCTGTAATGGGTAGCCTAGGCATAAACCATGTCATAGATGAAATGCTAGCTGCAAAGAAGTGACAGTCAAACCCAAATCGAGCTCTAATCTTAGATCAAAAGCATTCCGGAGCATAAACAAGACATGTGGCATAGTCCAAATACATCATGACATCATACCGAGTAGCCGAGAGCACCCCGTGACTAATAGGCATAACCCAACTGTAGCATAAATAGCTTCAGCCCTGAAGTTTCCATCATCATATAACCTCTGTAAATTGAGCAAATCAGTGCTCAATCCAAGCTCAAATCCATAGGCAAACCATAGGCATACATTCCCGTATATGTATAGGCACCAACCGAGCATAATCGGGCATCAAATGCCAAGACCTGTAAGCATAAAATTGAAGTAACAGGTGGCTGCCCCATTTTGGACAGATCTAGGATTGTTCAAAATAGTCAATGGCTGAGCTAAATCAGCTCCAAATGCGTCTCACATAAGAGGCATAACATCCACAAGTGATCTGGTATCAATAGACATCAGTAGAAGCATCACATAAGCCATAGACATACAAATACATGCTGTCTCAGATCTGAAATCTATTGGAAAATATTATATAATCAGAATTTGGCAAATCCAACATCACTGTTGTGTCCAGAGCATGCCAAAACCCCAACTTAGACTCTTACCTTGCCCGAATCAGGTTCCGAATGCCCGAGATATGACAAAAAGAGTGATTTTTGGGCCAGATTTTGAAACAAGAGCAAAAAAAAACGTGAGCTGGTATGACAAAAAGAGTGATTTTTGGGCCAGATTTTGAAACAAGAACAAAAAAAAACGTGAGCTAGTTGGGGGGGTCTACTGTCCCACGTGTCAACAATGGGGCCCAAAGGGGACACAAATGGGGGCCAAAGAAGGCCTACACCAAGCCTCAGCAAGCCTTGATAGGCTGGAAGCAAGATCCAGGTGAAGGAAGCTCCAAGAGGTGTGAGGTATGGCTGCCCACAACATGTGAAAACCCTGTTTACCTAGACCTGTGGACTGAGATAAATCTCTGAAATAATGAAGCAATAACTCAATGTCAATGCCTTGATGGTGCCTCAATAGGCCCGGGAAGAAGCTCGGGAAGCCGGGAGTGACGGGAGCTCAAGAGAATGAACTATGGCTGCCGAGAAGGAGACCAAATGTGAGTGGGGAGTCGATGGGAAGCTGAGAATGCCACGAGCCAAGCCCAAGAGTTGGAAGCCATGCTCTGATACCAGTTGAAAGGTGAGAAGGATCGAAGCTTGCACTAGAGAGCTATGGCGGGAGAGCAAGAGCAAGAAAGAGAGAGACAAGAAATGGGAGCTCCAACAGTCACAATGTGTGACCGGGCCTTCCTTCATTTAAACTGTCACTAAGAGAATAAAGAATAAAGTGACGGTGATGGGCGCCCGCCACCTACAGTGTGTAGTGGCGGTGACTGTTAGTGTAGTAATACACGAGCGACTAGGCGGAGGTGCCTTTACCCCCAACATATTCTCCAAGCTTCTACCAATTGTAGCTAAGCATATATAACAAGTTTTGAACCCACAGAGCAAAGATAAGTGCTAAAATTTTAGAACAATACTATTCAACCTATATATTCTATTTTTCCCTATTCTAAATAGTTCATGGAAACCCAAAATCACTTCTTTGTTGCCCCTACAAAGGCCTTTGAGAGTCGAAGAGCATTCACCATGTTTTTCCTCACAAAAAGCTCTAGTTTTGCATGAGTTATATTTCTCTTTTTTCCACAAATGCTTTAGACCAAATCTAAATATTTTGCACCATTTTTTTTCCCTCTCCTTTGCTGGCCCTCTACTTGTCAATTTCTCCACTTTCCCATTTCCCCAATAGTCTCATAAGTTTCAACTTATTTCATACACAAGGTCATATGCCAACAAACTTTGAGTTAGTGACTTACTTGACTTCCCTCTTAGTCTTCTTGTTTCCAAGCTTCACCCTTGTTAATAGACATGCAGACAAGTCACTATAGTAGCTCTTCATTTGGTAAAACTCACCTTCCATTGACTCGCATGCATACTACTAAAATCATAAAGGAAGGGCTCATCTTACAATTTCATAACATAGACATAAAATCGCATGACATCCACCCCCTCCAAACCTGCACATCCTCTGGCATGTGCCAGCTCTTAAGTCTTCTACAAGTTTAGAGCCCTCATCTTTTACCTCAACATCATCCTTATCCTCCTCTTCATCTCTGCCATGAGTTGTATCTGTTTCGAACTCCTGTACCTCATATGCATTAGACTCACACCTCTTGAAGTCTTTACATATGCACCAAATCATCAT
This sequence comes from Lygodium microphyllum, assembly GCF_053477565.2. Taxonomy (NCBI): domain Eukaryota; kingdom Viridiplantae; phylum Streptophyta; class Polypodiopsida; order Schizaeales; family Lygodiaceae; genus Lygodium; species Lygodium microphyllum. The sequence goes on along the minus strand of NC_141153.1, from coordinate 130,951,887 downwards.
TTAAAGACCTTTCGAATAGTGCTATGTTGATTTTTTGAGCTGCATAATAAATTAGTGCCCAATCACATTCTTGTATTTCCCTTGGCCTGAGTTTGTGCCTCTTATCAAGCATTTTCCTATTTTGAGGCCTTCATGCTTGCAATATTTGCATTCCTATCTCAATGTCTTTTGGTCTCCTCTCTACCTGTCTAATACATTGTCATGGGATTTTTGAAATAGAGTCTGAATGCGGGATATGATTTGTCTTGTGGAAGAGTTAATGCTTTGTCTATAGAATGGTAAGTGATAGACTTCTTAGTCAGTGGACTTCTCTAACTTGCTCATTATCCTGATAATAGGACTTAGTCAAGTGGAGTCTTGGGAGTTAATGACCATGTGGCTGTGAGTAGTGATTAGTAGTCACTTGAATGACTTGTTTTGTGAGCTATGTGGTGGAGAATGAAGCATGAGATCGATAAGATAATTCATCATAGATTTAGAGACACCAATAATACTAATTGGGTAGCTATTGTCTAATGTGACAAAAAGATAAAGGTGATGGCATGCTAACTAGGAGAGGACACAAGGAAAAGATGGGGAGAAGAGCTAAAAAAAGTAAGTGGGCTAGAGGCTCATGCATTGGAGAAGAAAGAGGAGAATATTGGAACTATTTTGAACAAGGGAAAATAGGGGAAGAGAAGGTAGCAAGCTATCCTTGAAAATTTTCATCTCTTATAAGGTCATACATGTGATCTCTCACTTGATTCTTAGTCTTGGATTTCAAGGGAATCTTCCTTGATCATGAAGCAGAAGTTTTGATGGGTTTATGCTCTTCATGTGGATTGTTTTAGGTTGTAAATAACTGTCAAGAATAGGGTAGTAAGCTAGAAATGGAGATTTGACACTCAAATAAGTTTCTCTTGAATTCTATCGTTTGATTCTTGAGCTCTACCTTTGGTAGACATAGTATATACAACAAAGATAGAGTTTTTCTTGGATTTGGGACAGCATTTATACCATTTTTTATTGCTGTGATAAAATTGTAATTACAGGACTGAAGTGATTCTAAAGGCCCATAGAGGGTATTTACAAGGATTTATGCATTCCGATTTATGTGTCTACGATGGTGCCACCTATAACCTTCCATGAGTAGATTGATGTATATGTTAGGTTTTGAGGTGTTACCTATAGTTTTTGGATTATGTTCAAGAGAGATTATTCATGTGTTAGTGTGTATATTGAGCCATAGTCTTAGTTTATGTTGGGCTATCATCCCAAGTATGTGCATGTGCCTTTGTCTTGGGCATATCTATAAGATCTATCAGATGTATTGCAGATTGATTGCTTTGCTAAGGTGTATGAAATGTAGTCACTTGATTTCACCTGTATCTATCTCCATTAAATCTTTCGAATTCTAAGTTCTCTTTCTTTTATCTTGTTCCATCTCTCAATCTCCCTATATCCTTCTATCTCTTACCCTTGCAATAGACCTTTAACTCTATATGCTTCGACATTGGTGAACTTGATATGAAGGTAAAAAAAAGTGGTGTAATCATGGGGGATTCTTCAAGTATTGGTTCAGGTAATATTATGCAGTAAGTGGTCTTGCTATTGCAGTCACATCAACAACAAGGCCAACAATAAAGAAGGTAGGATTCTAAAAAACTTGATGCTACAACTGTGCATGCTTTGCCGGATGTGGAACATGAGACGAAGCAATTTAATAGGCTAAATGTATCAACCTATCTATGGGTATATGTAGACAAGATAATTTTTCATGGGGTTCCTCAGTATGTATGGAGTTGGTATTTTTCTTGTCATCTTGCTATGCATGCATCGCAAGAATGATTGGTTGAATTGTATTGAAGAGATGTTGATGGGGTTGCTTTTAGGAAGGCTATCAAATAGAAGTTTTTCCTCAAAGACATAGGATTCGTTACATGGATGACATTTACACATTGGATGGAAAAACCTAACAAGGTTCTTGCTGCTACAACCTTGTTGCATGAATTTGAAAGCCAATATGCTCAATTGATGTGGATGACTAGCAATCGCTAGAAATTCAAAAAGTTGAGTTATTCTTGAAAGCTACTAGCCCTGGGTTGCAAGAGAAATTGACTAATTGGCTAGAAGATGAAACCTCAAAAACTAAGTTGAAATATGAGTGGACACATCATTGATGATGTAAATATGATTATGAAGCAAGAAAGGATGAGATTGAGGTTGGGAACAATGTCTATGCCTACAATTTCTATGAAAAGTCCTAAAATTGCAGCAAAGCTATCTGTATTTATGACTAAGCAACCCATTATACCTATTGGTCCATTGACCAAAAAAGGAGATGTTATGGATGAATTGATGAAAAGCTTGTGTAACCTGCACTTGAACATGACATACCTTCACTCAAATGTTGTAAAATTGGATGAAAAAGTGAAAGAGAAGGGGTGAGCAATACACCAAAGGCCTATTAGGAAGGGTTCAAGAGATGATGTATATGGCGTAATAGCTTGCAGTATGAAAATCGAGAGTGTATGGCTTATGGTAATGTAGAAGCAAAGAACTTGGTGTTTTGGAAAGATAGAAAAATTCATGCAACTAAAACAAGGTTGCCTCTTGAGCGAAACTTTGGCAAAGGGGGAATGTAGAAGTAGCTGGAAGAATTAGTACTAAAAATTGCAATTGCAACTATACATGTTGTCACATATAGATTGAAACTTAAGAAATCATATGGTTCTTTGTATGCATGTAAAGGTGATGCAAAATATACATTATGGCCATGTGCTTTGGCTTTTACAGAGAAGTAGAAGATGGCTAGGGCTGAATTGATGCTAGTTAGAGTATATAGGATAAAACTGGATGGGATGCTCTTGTTGATTCATTTATTGCTTATGCATATTTAGCTAAGGTGTATAATATGGATGCTATTGTTGAAGAAAAGAGAATAAGGGATGAGGATACTAGTCCTTCCACTTCAGACCTTCAAAGTGCATGCCACAAAGCGAGATTGAGTGATAGAAGGCTATTGAAAAAGCTAGTTTGGAGCACGTAATGGAAGATATCTCACATGAAAAGAAGAAAGAGGGGAAAAAGAGAGGAAAGAAAATCAATTACAAGTTGCAGATTGATATAGAAAGAGCAACAACATAAAGAAAGTGCTTAAGGAAAACATCCTTGGAAGTAGGGGGGGGCACGTTCTTTCTGCGTGTAGGTTGAGCGGAGGCATCATTATTCCATTTGATGGAGGGGGGGCTATGGCACTTAAAAACAACCCCCCCAACTAACCGGTGCCGTGATGTTATGAGGACACAGTGTGAAAAAGTATGGAATGCATCATTATTCGACTTCTTTATTGATCTAGAGAGTCAATGTGATCTGAGTCATTAGTATTAGTGTGAGTTGCATGGATTATCCAAAAATACTAGATTTTTGGATAATTTTATTCTATATTTGATATTACTTATTATAAAAATCCAAAAAAGTTAGAAAAGATTCTAGATTAGGATGGCATGCAAAAAGCTAGTTGCTTTTTCAGCCAATTAGGAGATTTTTCATAAAAAAGACAGATGGACGAAATCGCGCGCGTCGTGATCACTGTAAACAGGCTGAAAACTGCAGATTGAACTGAAAGAAGGAGTGATCTTGGAGATCCGTGATCAGGTGTTCTAGGGTTTTACCCCCCTTTCGGAGCCATCAGATTCGGGTTTCGGGCAACATAGAAAGAGCTGATTTTTTGGATCCACGTTTTTGGTCTACGAAGGATCTTCAGGAGAACTAATGCCTGGAGATTGCTTCTGAGTAGTGCAAAGATTCCAGGTACTTTCAATACATATTGATTCAATTCATCGTGATTTGTTTTTGTCATGTTTACCACTTGGGTATTCTCTATCTTCTCTTCCATCTCCTATCTCTAGTTCTACTTTTGATCCCCGGTGGATTCGACCTTTTGACAAAAACCCCTCCGACATTGGTGAACCCGACATGAAAGGTCGTCCAGAAGAAGGAAAGATAATATGGGGGAACCTTCGAATACAATCTCCAGTGATGTTTTACAACACTTGGTGCAAAATATGAATATGCTTATGCAGGTACAACAACAACAACAGGTGATGCAAGCTTCAGCTCAAACAGAAAGTGTTGTGATGAATGCTTTGCAAGCAGTTGAGCGTGAGGTGAAGTTATTCAATGGTAGGAATGTATCTGCATATGTACATACCTATGCTCAGAAGATGGAATTCTTTGGAGTGGCTCAATCTGCATGGAGCCAATATTTTTTAAGTGTTACTATTCATGAACTAAAAGCACGGATTACTGAATTATACTTGCAGGATGCTGACTGGGTAGCCTTCAAGAAGACACTCAGGGAAGAATTTTACATTGAGGGCACCAGTTTGATTACGCGCAAGACTTTTCAGGAGTGGATTATACAACCCAATAAGGGTCTTGTGGCTATAGAATTGTTAAGAGAATTTGAAAGTAGATTTGAGCAGTTGGATCTTGCAGAACAGCAAGCTCTTGCAAGTTAGAAAATTGAATTGTTTCTACAGGTAGCTGATCCTGAGCTTCCAGAGAAGCTTGATGATTTGTTGGAGGATCAGACTACAGAGAGAGGTTTGAAAACATAGTGGAGACATGTCAAGGAAGCTGTTACTACGCTTGTGAAGAAGCATAGAAGAAGAGGAAGATTGCATGTCTCTAGCTTGCCCACTGTTACGGGTAAGACAGTTGAAGTATCCAGTAAGCCACCCACTTTTGTGGCTAACCCTATGGTTGTACCTGCTATTGTTCCCTCTGTTAGGGAAGATGTCTTAGATGAATTGTTCAAAGGGATGCGGGATCTTCAATTGAAGGTTGCAAAATTGGATGAAAAAGGACAAGAGAAAAGGGGACAGGCAGTAGCCCCTAAGCTTGGAAAAAGATGTATGTGGTGTGATAGTTTGCAGCACGAGAGAAAGGATTGTGCTGCCTATTAGGAGGCCTTTGCATGATAGAATATCTTTTGGAAAGATGGCAAGATTCATGCACAAGAAATGGGTTGCCTCTTGCTTTGAATTTTGGAAAGGGAGGTATGCAAAAGTTGTTGGAAGACTTGGCTGTCCGAAATGCTTATGCGGTGGTACATGCTTCTACTTTTGGTCTATAGTTGGATAGAATGCATGGCCAAGTGATGGTTGGTCCAAAGGCTGAAATATGGACACATGCTTTACATGCAGCTAAAAAGAGAAAGGTCATTGATAGTGAAATGTCTCATGCAGGGCAAGACATTTGTGGCATAACTGGTTGGGAATCAATGGTAGATGCATATTCAGTGTATGCATATTTAGCAAAGGTACAAAACACGGATGTACTTGTGGAAGAAAAATGAAAAAGAGATGAAGATATTGCAGAGACATCTAAAAGAATGATAAGAAGAATGTGGATCAGCCTAAAGCTGCAAATCAGCCACCTCCCGAGCATGCTATGGAAGAGGTTAGTCAGAAGCAAAAACAGGATAACAAACAAGAGGGCAAAAAGAAGGGCAAGCAGCCAGGATATAAGTTGCAATCTAACATTGAGACAGCCACAGATCTTAAGAAGGTTCTTGAAGAACAGATCTTAAACAGTCAGTTGGAATTTACCCTGGGAGAGGTGCTTGGCATTGCCAAGCAAGAATTTCATGATGAGATCATTGACATAATTCAAAGGAAGCATCAGTTTCTTGGTGATACCACTAGTGCATTGCTGCAATTTGAAGAGGAAACTAGTTTGTTGGGTATTCGGGCTGAATATGAGCATGAAGTAAGTACTGGATTATCTATGCAGGATGCTACTAATTAATGGACAGCATGTGGAAAAGAGAAGAAAGTGGCTAAAAATGCATTGTCTTGTAGCAATATGCATGGTGGAGTAAGGCAAATGCAACAATATGGAGAAGAGAGTCTAGGATTTATTCCTCGAAGTCCCTGCACAAGAAATCATTGGGCTAGAGCTACCACTGAAACGGTAGTGAAAATAGGGGAGCGTGAAACTCCTTGTGTTGCTTTACTTGACCATGGGTCTGAGATAAATGTCATTGAGCAGGGATTGTATGAAAATGGTGCATGGCCTGTGGACATTGATCATGGTTGGTGTATGAGGGCTGCAAATAATTCTTCAGGGGAGCTCTACACTGCATGTCCTAATGTAAAAGTGATAATTGGTGATGTACAGGAAGAGCAACACTTCTTTGTGCAAGATAATTCCTCATATGCAGTGATTTTGGGACAGCCCTATATTGCAGGAGTGCATATGGAAACAAAGGTAATTGATGATGGTTCTGCTTATGCAAGAGTCAGAAGCAAAGATGGGAGGAAAGTAGTCCAATTTCTTACTGTTTGTGTTAATCATCCTAGAAATCGTGATACGCTTCGAGAGTCTCCTTTGGTTCCAAATGCAAGGGAATTCAAAGACCTAGATTTTCATTAAGCACTGCTGTAATGCAGGGCTATAGTAGTGCTCTCCTGAGGGTGTACTCGCCTCTTGATGAAATGAAGCATGTATTTACTATTGGTAATTCTTAATTTAGAACAAACAGTTCATGTTGGTTTAAGCCTATGGAAGCTATGTGTAGGACTGAACGCATATCTATGAAATGGGCTATTAAGAAATTGAGATCATTGGGACTGTTAGCTAAAAATGATGGCATTTTAGGCATCTTTTATGGGCTGAATATTACTGACACTATGGCTGAAATTTCAGCAACTATACATGCAGAAAATGAGGCTGAAAATAGAGTGTTGTCAGTATGTTCTTTGGATATGTATGATGTTATAGCATTGTTTTCTCAGCAAGAAGGATTACAATGGGCTGAAGCACTTGTGGAGACAAAGTATATGACAGTTGACAAAAAGGTGAAACCAATTGCTTTGCCACTTCCACCAGAGAGTGAGGGTATCTATGAAAAAGTGTCAAGGCAGCCAAGCTTACGGGATCCTAAAGATATAGGTCATCAGTTTACATATGAAACATTACATGAATTGAAAGTTTGTGCAGAAGAGTTTCTTTTGCCTGCTGAGAGAAACTGTTTTATGCAGATGTTGGCTAGACATGGGAAGGCATTTGCATTTCAACCAAGCGAAATAGGTTGTGTGGATCCAAATGTTGTCTCTCCTATGGTCATATTTATTATGCCACATGTACCATGGAACTTGAGGCCTATTCCAATGCCTAAAGCTTACTTGCCAAAGCTGATGGATTTGCTAAATGAAAAGATTTGCATGAAGATTTTGGAGCCTTCTTCAGCCCCGTACTCAAATCGTTGGTTTACTGTGCCCAAAAAGAATGGGGCTTTGAGATTTATTCAAGACATGCAACCGGTCAATAAAGTGACCATAAGAAATGTGGGTGCAGGTCCTGTGGTTGATGAATTTGTAGAGGCTTTTGCAGGCAGAGCGATCTATTCTTTGGGTGATCTTTACTCGGGGTATGATCAGTTTCAGCTTGCAATTGAAAGCAGGGATATCACAACCATGAAGACTCCTTTGGGGTTAGTACGGATGTGTACTCTCCCACAGGGTGAAACAAACTCAGTGGCACACATGACAAATGCTATGAATAGGGTACTCAGGGATTTTATACCACAATTGACTATGCCCTTCTTGGATGATGTTCCAATCAAAGGGTGTGCAGTGGATGAAAAGAATGAAGAGATGGATGCTCATGGATGCAGACAGTTTGTTGCAGATCATATTGTGGATTGTGAGAGGATTTTGACACGTCTAGAAGAGGTGCATTTAACTCTTTTTGGACAAAAGTCTATCTTTGGAGTTGAAGAGGCTTTGATTGTTGGGCATATGTGTGGGCCTTATGGGCGAAGGCCATCACCAGCAAAAATAGATGGGATTGATAGAATGCGAGATGTATGCACGAATGTATTAGAGGTGCATAGATTCTTGGGTGCATGTGTGTTCCATTTGATATGGATTCCTTACTTTGCACATGTAGTCGATGTTCTTTATCAGCTTCTAAGGAAAGGTCAAAAATTTCATTGGGAAAGGAAGCATCAGAAAGCAATGAAGAAATTGAAGCAATTCTTAAAATCAGCCTCTTGCATTGAGAAAGGCTGACTATTCACATAGAAAGCCTATCATTATTACTGTTAATACAAGCCCAATCGGGATTGGATGGGCAATTGGGCAAGATGATGAGGAAGGAAAAAGATATGCAATTCGCTTTGGTGCTAAAGTATTGATTGAACGACAGAGAAGATATCCACAGGTTGAAAGAGAATTATGGGGAATTGTGATAGCCCTTAAATGTGATAAGGAGTATTTTATGGGTGCTCATGTAGTCATTGAGACTGATTGCTTGTAGGTATTGGGTATGATTACTAGTTGTGCTACCCCAGACATTGCTATGCTCCAATGGATTGCATACATCAAATCTTTGAACCTTGAATTTCAGCATATTGCAAGAAGAGATAACCCAGTGGCAGACATGTTATCTCGAGCACGCTATGAGAATGAAGATGGGATGATGGATGAGGAGGAAGAAGATGACTTTCTTATGGCTGAAAATGATGTTGCAAGAGTGAATTTAGTAATGCAAGGTGTTGCTATAGCATTAACAGAAGCTTGGACAACAAAGAGAAGACACTTTAGATGTTTTGCATCTTGTGTAGAAGTGTTTTTGGAAGACAAATATGCAGGAGAGTGGCTGAGAATTGGTCAATATCTCAGTATATTAACAAAGAGAGATGAATGGTCAGATGAGGAGTTTAAGAAGATCAAGTGGAAAGCCTATGGATTTTTCTTAAACGATGGATACTTATGGAAACATGCTAAAAAGAAACAGGGTATGCCATTGCGAGTTTTGGATGACAGAGCTTCACAAGTAAAAGTAATGCAAGAATTTCATGAAAGCTTGTGGGCTGGTCATAGAGGTGTTGGGGTACTTTTACAATGATCAAAGAAAGATATTGGTGGCAGAGAATGTATAAGGATGTTGCTCACTTTGTGGAAACATGTATGACATGTCAAATGTATTCAATTGTAAGACATCAGGATGGATTGCAACCCACATATCCATTGTCTCTTCATTTTAAGTGGGTGGTGGATTTGGTCACAATGCCTACAGGTCTTTGGCAAATGAGGTATCTTGTGCTTGCTCGTGAAGACTTGACTAATCAAGTGGAAGGGAGATCTCTACGTACTAAGACAACAAATGCTGTATGTACTTTTCTCTTAGAAGAGATCTTTTGTCGATATGGCTGTGTGAGAAAAATTACAACAGATAGGGGTGAGTTGGATGCAAATGAAGCTCATGATTTCTTTGCACGGTTGGGGATAAAGCTTGCTTTAACTTTAACCTATAACCCTGAAGGAAATGGCAAAAGTGAAAGAGGTCATCCACCTATTGTGAAGGCATTGGCAAAAGCATGTGGAGACAAAATAAAAGAGTGGTCACGATTGCTCCCTTATGCTTTGTGGGCTGACAGAACAACTCATAGTGCTATTATAGGATATATGCCTGCAGAATTGATGTATGGTAAAAAACCTATCATGCTAATAGAAGAGACATTAGTCACATGGAGTGTATTACCTTAGGAGAAGGAGTTGAATCGAGAGGAGTTGTTGGCCTTATGCATTAGACAGTTGGAAAGAAAGTCAGAAGACATAGAGACATCAACTGTAAAGTTAAGGGCAACAAGGATACAGAACAAGAAACGGTTTGACAAAAGGCATAGACTAAGACCAAGAACCATAGAAGATGGGGATTAGGTAGTGGTTTATGATAGCAGTTTAGATAACCAGCATAGTGCCATGCGTAAAGTTTCCAAAAGATGGTTTGGACCCTATGTGTTAAGACAGGTGTTTGATAATGCTACTTATGCATTAAATGAGCTGGATGGGACAACCATAAAACTTCCGGTAGCAGGGAAAAGAATCAAGTTATTCAAAAGGCAGGAATCTATTGCCTATGAGTTGCCAGAATTGGAAGAAAATAGTGGCTATGATACAGGGGCTAGCCAAGAAGATATGGAAGATGAAGAAGCAAAGGATATGGTTGGAGAGGATGAGGAGGACTCAGGATCCGGTGACAACTAGGATTTTGGCACATATCGGAGGATGTGCAGGTTCAGAGGGGGTGGATGTCGTGATGTTATAAGGACACAGTGTGAAAAAGTATGGAATGCATCATCATCCAACTTCTTTATTGATCTAGAGAGTCAATGTGATCTGAGTCATTAGTATTAATGTGAGTTGCATGGATTATCCAAAAATACTAGATTTTTGGATAATTTTAGCCTATATTTGATATTATTTATTGTAAAAATATGAAAAAGTTAGAAAAGCTTTTAGATTAGGATGGCATGCAAAAAGCTACTTGCTTTTTCAGCCAATTAGGAGATTTTTCATAAAAAAGACAGATGGACGAAATCGCGCGCATCGCGATCGTTGTAAACAGGTTGAAAACTGTAGATTGAACTGAAAGAAGAAGAAGGAGTGATCTGGGAGATCCATGAACATGTGTCCTATAGTTTTACCCCCCTTTCAGAGCCAACGGAGCCATCAGATTCAGGTTCTGGGCAGCAGAGAACGAGCTGATTTTTCGGATCCACGTTTTTTGTCTACAAAGGAGCTCCAAGAGAACTAATGCCTGGAGATTGCTTCTGAGTAGTGCAAAGATTCCAGATTCTTTCAATACATATTGATTCAATTCATCATGATTTGTTTTTGTCGTGTTTACCACTTGGGTATTCTCTATCTTCTCTTCCATCTCCTATCTCTACTTCATTCTACTTCTGATCCCCGGTGGATTCGACCTTTCAACAAAAACCCCTCCGAACGGGATGACTGATCTACCCTCTCTTTTTGCTCTTCATCGCCTGTCTTCAAGCATGGAATGGCTGCCCGGTTGGCCTGATCAGAATTCAGTCTTTCTCTCTCCTCCCTCTCTCTCCCCTTTTAGGAGGCAGTTCATGCCCATGAAGAAGATTGAAGATCCATTGAAGACCACTTGCCCGGCATGGTACTGGATCATTCACGGATTGGTGGAGGGCTGGAGTTTGCTATTCGGAGGTGGGATGAGCATTGAATGAGGGCTGATCTGCAGTCCCACATCAAATTCTAAAACCCGCAAAGAAGGAAAAACCTGGTAATTCATTTTTACAAAGAAAAATTGCTTGTTTTTTTTAATTAATTGAATCAATGTTATTCTTATGGAGCGAAAATTGATAGGAATGATGTCTACTGTTTGTTCTATGCTTCTATGGTGAAAAAATAAAAAAAAATAAAGTCAAAATGCTAGAAATAATTTTTAGAAACCCGTAAAACACGGTTTTTATGAGAAAAATGGGGTTTTTTTGTGTTTTCGGGTGGGATAAACCAATACACATGGGATAAAATGGAAATAAAATCTATATTTCTATTGTTCTAAGAATCAAGAGCCATAGCTTTGAAAATAAATCATTATTTTTATTGGAAAAATAGAGAAAAATAAGAAAAATGAGAGAAAAATAGGAATATGCCTTAGAAAAATATGGAAAAATATAATAAGTGGTTGTGGATGTATGGAGGGAAAAAGCATGAGGTTTGGCCTCAATTTTCCCTTTCTTTTTGTCTCATTATGTGATTTATTTCTTTTGATGCACTAAACCATGACAAAAAAATCTCTATACACCTATGCAACGAAGCAAAATTCAAACGGTGAGGGAGAGTAGGATTTTGTGTAACAGTTCGAGGGCTAAAATAATACAAATTGTGATTGGTTTATATGCATAGCATTTAGAAACGATTTATTTGGAAATAAGGGATCTAGTAGCACAAGGTTCACCTTGGTACTAGATTCTTGCAATGAAGCATATATACGCATTAGTTGGAGTTCATGGAAAGACTGTTTTCGCACTAGCACATAGGTTGATTTTGAAACATAAGTGTTTGTGCACAATGAGACATCCACTATTGCATTGATCATACATGTGGTATCAACTTCTGGAAATGCATAGCAATTGTTTGAATTATAGTTGACCCATGCTTGAGAAGGTGAGATCCCCCTTACCGTACGTTAGCCATTCGTTTCTTGGGGAAAATTATTAGTGAGAAAACATGGTATCTCCTAGATCTCACTAACCAAGAGAGGAGTCTTGTGCGAATGTGTTTATATGTAAGCGCGACGCATCTTGGGGCTAATCCCTGAGGTGTAGGAGAGTCGCCGTGGAGCCACAGAAATTAGCTAGAGATTCTTCCTTTGGGTGTGATACGTGGCACTTATTGCCAATATATGTGGGATACGCCCTCTAAGGGGTTTTAGGAAAGGTACCGTGGACTCTTATCTAGCTACAAATGCAATATTAGAAGTATCTAGTGTACACTTAGTTATTATAGACGCTCCTGGCTCGCGAGGCCATGTGTGTGGTGGGGTCGTATGTTTTGTGTATGAGGTCCGACGGTTAGTGCCATAGCTAGTGCCGGCCCATTTTAGGTCCCATCACTGCAAATGCAGCCAAAGGGCTATGTGATGAGGTTGAATCCATCATCAACCTAGCTACATCATCATAGCAGCATCTGTAGGAGTTGCAACACTGCCTGTTGCTAAAATTGCCATTGACTTGACACACTTGAAGTGGCAGGGACAAGCCTGGTTTGGAGAAGAGGAAGTCTGGCTCAATGAATCTATCATCAACCAAGCTAGGGAAACTTAATCCATGGTTGTGATAAAGAGTAAGATCTTGGAAGTCAAAATGAGAGAGCCAGTCCCAATTGGCCTTCTCTACTGCAGGAGGGGAGAATCTAGTTAAGACTTAAAGCTTTCTGCTTGTCGATCAAGTTGGCATAAACGTCCTTCAAAGATCGAGTTATTTGCAAGCAATCTCTGCGCATGTTCGTGTAAGAAGATCATTTCATTGCTTGTTGGTTCTCATCCATGGTTAGCTACTAATTCCCAACATTTTACATAAACATTATGTACACACTGATGGAACTTTGCCTCACCATTATACTTTGAACTGTTGCTCCATGCCATTTGTGGCTCCTGCAATGCTAAGAGGCATGTGATTTGTGATGCTGTTGAATCCTCTGAACCAAAACTGGAACCTCTGACTTGGGAAGGATGCAGGGTCAAATTTGAGGTCCATAAACTGTTGCTAGCATTTCAAATTTTTTTTTTGCTTCATCTATAGTTTGATGGAGGGCTTGTTTCTCTTTGCCTTTAGCTAAGGTTGGTAGCCATCTTAGTTGGAGAATGTGATGTAGGTGTATTATAACCATAAGCTTCAGCAATGCTTGTATCATAAACTTCAGTAATGCTTGTATTATAATGATAAGCTTCAGCAATGCTTGTATCATAAGCTTCAGTAATGCTTGTATCATAATCATAAGCTTCACCAATGCTTTTTGTTGAGATGGCAAGCTCAACACGTACGGACATTGATGATGGACCGCCTGGCTAGATGAGTCCGCACGTCTACACTTAGCGAGTTGGTGGTCATTATGATACTCACATGGCCACTGACTTATCACTTATTATATTTAGTTTGTTACACCTACCTACACTTAGCGTGTTGGTGGTCATTATGATACTCACATGGCAACTGACTTATCACTTATTATATTTAGTTTATTATATCTACCTACAACTGGCAAAGATATAACGCCAGTCGATTAGTTAGTTATGCACTGTTTGACTTAGAAGGCCACTTTTCTTTATGTTGTATCTCATCTATACTTTGTGTACATTTTGTATAGTGTGTGGAAGAAGAAGAAAAAATTAGCAAGAAAACGTTTTGGCCTCCATCTCTCTTCTTGTGTCCTTGAGTGAGCTTCCTCTTGTGTATACAGTGTGTGTTTAGCGTAGCAACTCAAGCAAAGTCCCCCACCATGTGATTCTTGACATGGTATCAGAGCCGCACCACTGAGAGAGGTTGATTTTGAAGGCTGAAGTGAAGGAGAATAAGCAAGGTTCGAGCAAGCAAGCAATGGGTAAGAAGCTCTCCCATTCTTCCACTCTCTCTCTTGGATAGTGCATGTGGCGGCACCAGAAACAGGGTAGAGCGAAAATCTCAGATTATTCTGAGATTTGGTGTGCGAGAAGAGCACTATATGTTATGTACTTAGGCCCTTTAGAGCTTTTCCGCAGTTATTTTGGGCATTTGAGGCCGTTTTAGGCCCTGTTTTGGAGCCGCAAGGTTGTGGACAATAGTTTTAGGGTACATTGTGATTTTAACTGTATTGATCGAAAGTGGGCGCACATGTTACATATTTCGAATTTGCAATTTTTGAGGTGTTTGCAGGAAGGAAACATAAGGTTTATTTGCAAATAGGTTGCAAATTACATGGGCTATTAAGCAATCAGTGAAAAAGGTTACTCGGTGTATTGCTGTGCACGTGTTGTGAAAGATTGCAGAAGACTAGCTTATTGTGTTGTATCCTTGTTTGTGATAATGGCAGAGAATAGTGGAAATCCCATTATTGAGAAGCTCGACAAGAACAACTACCCTTCATGGAAGTTCCGTGTGTGACGAACTTCCTCATTGCAAAGGGCCTTTATGAGTTTGTTTTAGGTGAAGAAAAGGAGCCAGAGCTGGGTATCCCTCCGATTGCAGATGAATTAAAAGCATGGAAAGAATGGAATGCGAAAGACAAAAATGTGATGTACTCGTTATGTGCAGTCATTGATAATACGATGTTGGGACATATCAGGAATGCAAAAACTTCACATGTAGCTTGGACAATTTTTGAGAACATATTTTCAGTCAATACAAAGGCACGAAAGATTCAACTCAAGCAAGAGTTGAATGCCCTAAAGAAAGAAAAAATGTCTGTCAATGAGTATGTGTTGAAGGTGAGGAGCATTGCAGATGCTTTCGCATCGATTGATGCAATGCATGATGATGATGATTTGGTTTCATCCACTTTGAGTGGCCTTAATAATGAGAAGGCATGGAAATCATTTGTTACTTCAAGCCATTTCTAGATTTTGATGAGCTGATCTCTCTCATGATTACCGAGAAGAGATCAATATGCAAGGTGACTCATCTGAAAAAAATGGTGAACAGGTTCAAGAATTTTACTCAAGTTCAGGAAGGGGACATGGTAGATCCTCTTTGAGAGGCCGTGATATGGGATGTGCTGGCGATAACCAGCAAAATAGGTTCAATCAGCAATTTGGTGAAATGCAGGTTTCAGGAGGCTGAGGAAACTTTCGAGGTAGGGGGAGCTCTAGGGGAAGAGGTGGATGGCAGAATAGAGATTCTAGAAATTGTGCTATTGTTTGGCATTATTGTGGCAAAACAGACCATATTGCAGCCCATTGCTATGCTAAGAAGGATGATATTCACAGTGGTAAATTGCAGTAAGGAAACTATGCATTGTCTTCACGACAGAATGAAGACAAAATGAGCGTCCATTTGTTATGCAGTATATGATGAATGCAGTTACATGAAAGGGGACAGATGATGATATATGGTATGCTCATTTAGGTGCATCTAATCATATGACTAGTCATGTTGCATCTAATCATATGACCAGTCATGTTGAATGGTTTGGAGAGATGCAAGACTTACAAAATCTAGGTTATGTGCAGACGCACGATGATTCATGTCATCCAATTTCACACATTGGAAAGGTTCCCTTGTCATTGTATGATGCCAAACAAAGAGTCTCACAGATCTATTACATGTGCCATCAATCACAAAGAATCTAGTGTCTGTTGGCCAAATGATAGAGCAAGGGTTGCAGGTCCGATTCAATGTAAAAGGCTATTTTGTAAAAGAATTTAATGATAAGTGCAGGTTGGTCGTAAAAGGAAGTAGAGTTGGCTGCATGTTCACTTTAAATGCTGGAATTCTTGCAATGGATGCTGGTATGTATACTAAAGGAAAAGGAGTAGTTGCAGATATTGAAATATGGCATAAACGTATTGGACATGCAAATGTGCAAAGACTGAAAATAATGTAGTCCAGAGGATTGGTTACATGGTTGCCTTCTTTTAGAGTTGCAAAATTGCATAAAGTCTGTGAAGCATGCCAGTTTGGTAAGTAGGCAAGACAACCCTTCTTGCATGACAGAGAAGTGAGTAGAAAAATACTTGATGTAGTGCATGCAAATGTTTGGGGCCTACACAAAATGTATATCTTGGTGGTAGCAAATACTTTGTCACATTTATTGATGATTGTTCAAGGAAACTCTGGGTATACTTCATGAAGGAAAAGAGTGATGTGTTTGAGCACTTCAAATCTTTTAAGACAGCTGTTGAAAAAGAAACATGCTTAAAAGTGAAGTGCTTGAGATCAGATGGAGGGGGAGAGTACCTCTCTAATGAGTTTAGTGGCTTCCAGCGGACCCATGGGATAAAGAGGCAATTTACTTGTAGGTATACCCCACAGCAAAATGGGGTTGCAGAAAGAAAAAATAGGCATATTGTAGAAGTCGCACGTGCATTAATGGCTGAAAAGAATATGCCCAAACATTTTCGATTTGAGACTGTCCATATTGCTGTCCACATTATAAACACAACTCCCACAGCTGCAGTTCATGGGATGACTCCTGAAGAATGCTTTACTAGCAAGAAACCCGATGTATCGCACTTGAAGGTATTTGGATGTGTTGCATATGTGCATGTGCCAGATGAGCTACTCATTTGGATGCAGTTAAATGTATATTGAGGTATGTGAAGTCCACTTTATATTATGGACTTTTTTATGAGGCAGGTAAGGACATATAGGTCTTTAGATACACAAATGCAGATTGGGCTGGTAGCATGTCAGATAGAAGATCTACTAGTGGATTCATGTTTTCCCTTGGTAGTGCAGCAATTACATGGAGCAGTAAAAAGCAACCTACAGTTGCTGTATTGATTACAGAGGCTGAGTATAGAGGTGCTGCTATGGCAGCATGTGAAGTGGTATGGTTGCAAAAGTTATTCGGTGATTTGGATGTGCACGGAGATGGTCCAGTTGTCATTCATTGTGACAACATGGGCAACATACAGTTACTAGGAATCTAGTGCTCCATGATAGGACAAAACACATTGAGGTACACAACCACTTTGTGAGAGAAGGTACTTGCAGGAGAGATTGACTTGCTATATGTTAGCACACAGGATCAGATAGTTGACATTTTCACAAAGGCATTGGGTGCACAGAAGCTTCGAAAGTTCCGAAGCTTACTTGGAGTTGTAGAGATAGAGTTGAGCTTAAGGGGGAGTGTTGAGATGGCAAGCTCAACACGTGCGGACATTGATGATGGACCGCCTGGCTAGATGAGTCCTCACGTCTACACTTAGCCATTGACTTATTATATTTAGTTTGTTACACCTATCTATAGCTAGCAAAGATATAACGCCAGTCGATTAGTGTAGTCAGTTATGCACTGTTTAACTTAGAAGGCCACTTTCCTTTATGTTGTATCTTATCTATACTTTGTGTACATTGTATAGTGTGTGGAAGAAGAAGAAAAAATCAGCAAGAAAATGTTTTGGCCTCCATCTCTCTTCTTGTGTCCTTGAGTGAGCTTCCTTCTGTGTACACAGTGTGTGTTTGGTGCAGCGGCTCAAGCAAAGTCCCCCACCGCACGATTCTTGACACTTTTTGTATACAATGAAGAATTGGAGCACCATCAAAGACTCTTTCTCCATGCCCTTGTTTGAAATATGGAGCTTCATCTTCTTCAACATGAACCTCTATTCTTTCAAGTTGCCTTGGCGTTCTAACACATTGAGACTACTATCAGGTTTTGACAAGGTCCCTGAGAGTTGGAAACCAATTGTTTACTTTCGAGTTGATAAAGCTCACTATTATCAACATCTGTCAGAAAATTAGCTTGAGTGGTAGTTTTGGGGCAATATAGGCACCAGCCAACCATAGGGTTATCAAGGTCAGAAACCAGCCATGGGGTATCAAGGTCAAAAGATGCAAGCATTAGGGTAGGGCAGGTTGATGATAGGACGGATGGTCCTTCCTCTTTCTATTCCTATTTCTTATTCTTTGTTCTTTATTCTTTTGCAAAGGCCTTGCTCTCTCAATTCCAGCGCAGTTTGATGGTGGTTTGATACTCTTCTGTTTCAAATGCAATTCAATATCACATTAATAAGGCTTGCCAAGTTTATTGAGCATAAAGGCTAAAGGTCATTCCACTCCCCTTAGCCCCTAAAATATGAAAGGTGAGAAGGATCGAAGCTTGCACTCGAGAGCTATGGTGGGAGAGCAAGAGTAAGAAAGAGAGAGACAAGAAATGGGAACTCCAACAGTCACAATGTGTGACCAGGCCTTCCTTTATTCAAATTGTCACTAAAAGAATAAATAATAAAGTGACGGTGACGGGCGCCCGCCACCTGCAGTGTGCAGTGGCGGTGACTGTCAGTGTAGTAATACATGGGCGGCTAGGCGGAGGCGCCTTTACCCCCAACAACCTCCCACTTAAAGGTGAATCTGCCTTAGTAAGGAGTGAAAAGAAAAAGAAAAAGACAGTACAACATGTACACATGTACAACAGGATGAGGAAAGACATCATCTCATCCCACGCTCATCAACCTCTTGAGGAATGCAAAGCGCTCTGTAGAGAGGATTTTTGTGAGCAGATTTGCAGGATTCTGGTCAGTCGAGATCTTGACAAGATCAACAGACTTGTCCTCAATGACCCCACGTATGAAGTGATACCTTACCTCAATGTGTTTCGTCTTCGCATGGAAGTAGGATCCAGCTTACTTCTCTTGTCCCTGGGCACATGGCAAAATGCCTCACATCCAAAGACACGGAGATGCGCATAAGAGGGAGGTTTTCCAGTCCATACCTCCTCTGCAACCTAGAAATTCAAACCACTAGAGGGTGATCTGTTTATGACATGCACATCTGTACTAACTACCTCAGCCCAAAAGCTATGTGGTAGGCCTGCATAGCTAAGCATACTGCGTACATGCTCTTGGATGGTTCTATTCATCCGCTCAGCCAAACTATTCTGGGGGGTGTAGGGGGCGGTCAACTGACGCTTAATACCCCTCTCATCACATAACTGCTCAAAAGCACATGAGACATACTCACCCCCATTATCTGTCCTTAGGCATTTTAGCCTATACCCAGACTAGTTCTCAACCAATACAAGCCATCTCTGAAACACAGCCAAGACATCGGATTTCAACTTAATGAGATAAGCCCAAAATTTCCATGAAAAATCATCTATGAACGTAACAAAATACTTTGCACCACCCATAGATTGACAAGGCATGGGCCCACAGACATCTGAATGTACCAATGCCAAGGGCTCACTCATGCGTGGCCTACCAGACTTCTTATGCGTAGACCTAGTCTCCCTACCATAAAGACAATGCTCACATGAATCAAAACATGCATAATCAAGGGGCGGTAAGTATTGCAAACCAGAAAGTATTTTCATTCCCTTCAAAGAAATATGGTCCAAACGGGCATGCGAAAGAGATACATGGGGGATAGAATCCACAGACAAAACATGATCAAGGGAAGAAGCGGATACAATCAAGGGATAGAGGCTGCCAGCCTTAGCACCTCTCGCAATCACAAGTCTGCCACGAGTGATCTTCCATGCAGAGTCTCCAAAAGATACATGATAACCTGTGTCATCAAGCTGTCCAGTTGACAAGAGACTGCGTGTCAAAGCAGGTACATGACATACATGCTGCATAACAAAACTGCTGCCAGAAGAAAACTGCAGCCTAACATGACCAATGCCCACAATATCAAGAGAGCTGTCATCACCCAAGCGCATAGAACCCGAAACAATACGATATGAATGAAATCACTCTCGGTAAGGTGTCACATGAAAGGACGCACCTGAGTCCAAGAGCCAACACTGTGCATACATAGAGTGTATCTCTGTCATCTGCGAAGCACTAGAAGAAGTTGCAAGGATATAATCATCATCATCAACATCCTCAGGCTGCATAACATTGATCTCTTTAATTTTAACAATGGACTTTGTAGGCACTATGCTATGATCAGAAGACTTATCTTGCACTTTGTCTTTCCCCTTATCTTTGTGCCTTTCATTGCGCAATTCATGGCATTGTGGCCTAATATGGCCCTTTTTCCCACAATGGTGACAAGTAACATCTACATTCTTGCCATGGGATTTGCTACATGACTTCCCACGAGACTTGGACCGAGATTTCTGAGAATCCCATCCACGGCCACTGCCCACTGCCATGCTTTCTATATCCATCATTCCTGCCTCTAACTGTCATAGCATGCGACACAGGAGAGGCATCCAAATTCTTACGGTTAACCTCTTCTTGCAGAAGAGTACTCTCAACATCAGATAACTTCAAGGCAGTAGAGGCACATAATGCAGTGCGGAATACATCCCATGACTCATTAAGAGTACCAAGCAAGAAAAGAGGAGTGACATCCTTTGCAAAAGTGATGTCCTGCGAAGTCAAGTTCTTGGGTATAGCATGGAACTGGCTCAAGTGAGCAGACATGGTCACATTCTCCTTCATGCCCGGATCCATAAGCTGCTTCAGCCAATACATCTAACTCGTTGGACTTTTATTGTCATAGAGATTCTTGATTTTATCCCACAACTGCCATGCACTCTGTTCTTCCTCAAATACATTGTAATGAACCTATTTTGTGAGAAATAATACAATAGTGGACTTGCATAATTTATTAAGCTCAAACCATTCCTCATTTGGCATAGTTGCAGGCAGCTGCCCCGCTGAACCTCAATGGTTTGATATGTGATTTCTGCACCAAAACCTACCAAATCTAGCTCTTCCAATAAGAGTAATTCATACCATCAAGCTTAGTGATGTTGAAAATAGCATGATCAGTGGTGGACGAACTCACCATAATGCAGGCTGGAAGACTGTAGACAGTTCAAAACTGCTTGCTGCTTATTGCAGAAAATGACAAAAAAAATCACCAAAATCGAGAGAAAATGGCGAGAAAAGTGTAACCAAAGCTGCTGCCCACCAAGTACTAGTGAAAATACAACATTTCAGAATATTTCAGCAAGAAAATTTCATGTCAGTCCAGAGTTATATGCTTGCTGTAATAAATGACAGCAAGGTACTGTGAGAGTCAATTTCTGACCAAATCACTGCACCAATTCAATAAATGACAACCAAGACATGACCAGCCATAAACATGCATAAATCAGCACCAAACAGTCATCAAGACCCTGAGCAAACACCCAAACATGTCACCAAAGCATCCATCAGTTGAGTAGGCATACCCCCTGGACAATAGGGCAAAGTATACATAGCACTGGCAAGACCTGACACCAGTAGGTGTATGCTCACAAGAGTGTAAAGCCCAAGCTTAGGTCAAAAGCAATTCCAAGATATCAGTGCATGAACTATACAACATGTAAGTGTAAGAGATCCCAAAGTCTCAAGTATCTGTAAAATGCTCAAATAGCATAAATCTCCTGCTCAATGTCGGTCAAGCATACAAGATGCTCCCATTGGCTCAAAAGGCGGATAAACGAGCTCAACAACTCAAGCAAACCAAGTCATACCAAAGACAGGTAACCAAGACAATGCCTCAATAGCATCCAAGGTCGTAATGGAAAAAGCCAAGTCGTAACGGAAAAATCCAAGTCAATGTCCAATTGATCAAGGTAATACTCAAATGAATGTCGAGACGAGCTCAAACAACTGCCATCCACAGCCAAAGCATAAAGCATTCACCAAGACATCATAACCCGTACTGGGTAGCCTAGGCATAAACCATGTCATAGATGAAATGCCAGCTGCAAAGAAGTGACAGTCAAATCCAAATCAAGCTCTAATCTCAGCTCAAAAGCATTCCAGAGCATAAACAAGACATGTGGCATAGTCCAAATACATCATGACATCATACCGAGTAACCGAGAGCACCCCGTGACCAATAGGCATAACCCAACTATAGCATAAATAGCTTTATCCCTGAAGTTTCCAGCAGCATATAACCTCTGTAAAGTGAGCATATCAGTGATCAATCCAAGCTCAAATCCATAGGCAAACCATAGGCATACATTCCCGTATGTATAGACACCAACCAGGCAAAATCGGGCATCAAATGCCAAGACCTGTAAGCATAAAATTGAAGTAACAGGTGGCTGCCCTGTTTTGGACAAATCTAGGATTGTTCAAAACAGTCAATGGCTGAGCTAAATCAGCTCCAAATGCATCTCATATAAGAGGCACAACATCCACAAGTGATCCAGTATCAATAGACATCAGTAGAAGCATCACATAAGCCATAGGCATACAAATACATGCTGTCTCAGACTTAAAATCTGTTGCAGAATATTTTGTCATCAGAATTTGGCATATCCCACATCACCATTGCGTCCGGATGACAACACCTAGAAACTTGCCATACTTTGTACACATTTTTGGCAAAATTGTACACAAGTGATATCTTATTACCAACCTTTTACATTAATTTAATGTAGATGCGGTGCTCGTTGTTGTTGTTTTTGGAGGCCGTGTCCTTGCAGTTTGGCCAGGAAATGTCGGTCCAAAGGAGTTCTTATATGAGAGGTCCCATGTTGTTGTTGTAATTGATTTGCATGTGTGCAAACCCCAAGATTACACGCAACCAAAGCTAGATATAATTTGCTAGATATAATTTTCATTAGGGGGCCAGGATTAGCTTAAGACATAAGAAATTTGGAGGATGTGGTGGCTATGAGCAAACTTGGCCATCTAAGCCTAGAGACAACCAGAAGAAATGGATCCTTAAGGCAAAATACAATAGCAATGGTGCTACACCTCTTGCAAAACAGTCACTTGGATCTATTTCCTACAATTTGAGACCAATGTGTGTGGATACTAGAGGAGAATCAACACTAAGTTGTGATAGTTCCTCAAGACCCTATTGTGTGCCTAAGGTTATTATATCAATAATAGATGGGTTTTGCTACCCAAGCTTCAATGACTATCTATTCCTTCTCGAGCTACCAAGACATTCTTGTCAATAGTCAAACATTTGCATGCCATCAATAACCGCGTCTTTAACCACCCTAAGAGACCACACAATCTTAGGTGAAAACCCTTTTTAAAAAAATAACAAAGGGGACCTACTAAACCTATGATTCGAGGGACCTATAGTATCAACAACAAAGGCCTTGATGCAATCCCCTGCTACTTGGACTTCTAAACAAAAGCAAGTACTCCAATCATGAGTATTGATCCCAAAGAAATCAATGTCACAACAATCTCTAGCTACTATCAAAGTCCTTATTATTTAGAAAAATGCATCATTTCAACAATCAATTGTTACATAGCTATTGGGTGATGCAAATTTCTGAAGGGATAGTTATTTCTTGAGGCTATCGTGGAGGTCTGAGATCAAGCTATTAACTAAAAATACCCATAGGGGTTTAGAAAGAAAGGGGTGTGGTGGTAGTTATGCGGGGGAAAAGGGGGGTCGTGAAGCAAGAGAGGGCGCTGTTCTTGATCTGTGTGCCGAGAAGGAGAGAGAGAGACCCCGAAAACACAACAGAGAGAGAGAGAGCATATTGCGATTTATCGCAAGCATGGATTTCTCATGCATGTCTCCCTGTGACATTACCAATTCCCACCGTCAGATTTCTTGCTCCTCCTGCTATCGAAGCTTGTCGGCTATGCCATCATAGCCTCCTCCCCATACATATTCGATATGGAAGAATAAAAGCATCAAGGGACTCAATGCTATTCTGGCAAGGACGAGCTCAAATTGTTCTCTCTCTCATCTTAAAAAGATAAAGAAAAACCATGGCCAATAGGCTCAGAAGATAAGACATTACAAAAATACCAAGTTTTAGGCCGCTAATTCCAGCCGCATTCGAGCTTTTTAGGATCTATGGAAAAAATTGGACCTCTACACACAATCCGCTTACTGCCACGATCTGTCGAGAAGGAGAGAGGAGAAGATCATTGCATTGAATGCATTAGAAAATGATTATAATTATCACTAAAATATCATCTTCATTCTTCTGCGCATGCTCCTATTTGAAAAGAGAGGCATGAAAGGGGGCGCCTTCTTTTGAAGCCATCAATTTGATCAGAGATAAAGATAGGAGGCACCAAGATCGTTCAGATAATAGAGGGGGAGATCTTAATTGCAACCAAGAAGAGCAAAAGAGAAGAATTCAAGCCAATGTCTCTTCTTCTTCTTCATTGCCATGTATTCTCCTTAAGAGCCAATCTGGAGCCTCAACGTACTGATATGATCTGAGGTCATGGGTGTGATGCAGAATTTCTCCTCATTCCATCGCCTGGCCTCGCGCAGGTATCTGTGAACAGATGGCAAAGATATACAATTAGATACCCCCTTCTAAGGTTGTCGACATGGAAGAATAGAAAAGCCATAGCTAAAATTAACTCTTGATTAAGAGTTTAATCTTTAACTTAAGAGAAAAAGGTCATTCCTATTGCCATAGGGCAACAGTCGCGTGAGGGTCGGCAAGAGAGTTAAAAAAATGATGAGCTCACAATCAAAACGACTGGCCGGACGACGGACTTGCCTTGGCTGGACTGCAGGAGGGCACAGACTCCAAAGATGCGACAACGACCCGCGGGATTTACAAGGACGTGCCTAAACCGTTTGTCTAAAATAAATGATATAGCATGAGTAAATGTTCAGTTTAATATTTTTAGAAAATGCCTTGAAACTTGTTTTTCGGAGCTGAATGATTGTTTGCATTTATATGCACTTGAAATTATTTTCTAAAAATAAAAAATAGTAAAAAATACTCTAAAATGGTTCAAAATTGACACATAAGAATTTTTATAAAATTTTTGGTTGATCCAATATGACTTATGATATTTTTATGATAAAGATTATGTCTATAGAAGTTTATTAAATTTTTTTTATAATATTTAAAGACTATTTGATATATTATAAGAATTCAAAAAGTGTTATTTTTAAAGAAAAATCATAGTTTTCATTTGAGTAAAATATTTAATTTATCAATAAAAATATGGATTTTTACATGAAAAGTAGAAAAGATAATTCTTGATTGCTGATAAAGTTTTGTAAGCTTTAAAATGAAAAGAAACAACAGTTTAATTACATTCTACTGAAAGAAACATTTACATATAAACATGGTGTTTTTATTTTGAGGAAATAAAACGATACATGATGTACTATTCAATAACACAGGGATGGGCAAAAAAACATGAGAGATACAATAGTATTTTATGATGTTTGCTGATGATAATAAAATTATAACCTTAAATTAAATTACAAATATCAAGAAACTTAATAAGATAATCATTTTGATGGCATGAGGAAAAGTCTCAGCATCCATATTTAGGATCTATATTTTGTTCGAATTAAAAAATGATTATCTGATGATTGCAAGGAAGAGTGGAGGACCACTAGGACTAACTGATAAATTAAAGGGAAATATGAGAATTTAAAATGAACTATGTATGTGTTTACATTAGAGTGCAGAGAGTACCTGTTTTTATCCTGGTTTGCATTTAGTAAAGAAGAAGAAAAAAAGGACGTTATACTCGCAAAACGAATTAAGTATTTAAACACTAAAAAGCAATGACGAAATTGCAGTACGGAGTGGGAAAACGTTACAAGGAATTAAAATTATGGGTTTTTAGAACGTTAGATGTTTTGATTTGAATGTTTACTGTTAATTAAATAAATAAAATGAATTAATTTTAATCAGTTGGAGAAGAGAAATATAAAAAGGAATTTAAATGGGGATATTCAAATAGATCCAAAGGATCTATACCTTGAAACAAATTTCTTAAAGTCAAACATCAAAACTTCCTGGAAAAACCGCCACTAGCATGGCAGGAGAAATTTATGAGGAGCCGCTCCTGAAAGATGGAGGGAAACTGTAGTTATCCTAGGTTTAGTGTTTTAGTGCCCAATATAAAAACCTAACTATGAAAGTTTAAAAGAAACGAAGTGTGAGATTAAGTATGTTTACTGGAGTTTAGATATCCATAGTTGGACTACTACAAACAAACGTCGTAAAAATAATGGAAAGCTAAACCAAATTAGTATAGTTAGTAGTAACAATCACCTGTTTAGTGCAACAACTCTTAGGAGTTGGCTTGACAACCGGGTTAAAAGTGGCTTGGTCTTTGGCTAGTCACCGGAGTGTGCCAAAACCCCAACTTAGACTCTTTCCTTGCCTGAATATCGGGTTTCGAATGCTCAAGATATGACAAAAAGAGTGATTTTTGGGCCAGATTTTGAAACAGGCGCAAAAAAAAAAGTGAGCTGGCTGGGGGGTCTGCTGTCCCATGTGTCAACAATAGGGCCCAAAGGGGGCACAAATGGGTGCCAAAGAAGGCCTATACCAAGCCTCAGCAAGCCTTGATAGGCTGGAAGCAAGATCCAGGTGAAGGAAGCTCCAAGAGGTGTGAGCTATGGCTGCCCACAACTTGTGAAAACCCTGTTTACCTAGACCTGTGGACTGAGATAAATCTCTGAAATAATGAAGCAATACCTCAATGTCAATGCCCTGATGGTGCCTCAATAGGCCGCCGAGAAGAAGCTCCGGGAAGCCGGGGAGTGACGGGAGCTCAAGAGAATGAGCTATGGCTACCGGGAAGGAGACCCAATGCAACTGAGAATGCCACGAGCCAAGCTCAAGAGTTGAAAGCCGTGCTCTGATACCAGGTGAAAGGTGAGAAGGATCGAAGCTTACACTCGAGAGCTATGGCGGGAGAGCAAGAGCAATAAAGAGAGAGACAAGAAATGGGAACTCCAACAGTCACAATGTGTGATCGGGCCTTCCTTTATTCAAACTATCACTAAAAGAATAAAGAATAAAGTGACAGTGATGGGCGCCTGCCACTTGTAGTGTGCAGTGGCGGTGACTGTCAATGTAGTAATACACGGGTGGCTAGGCAGAGGTGCCTTTACCCCCAACAAAATACTGATAACCAATTGGCATGGACATCACTACTTGCTAACCCCACTTCGAGTGTGGGTGTCTTTTCTTGTTCTTCTGTAGAGGTTTTGCTCTCAATTCCAACACATTCCGGCTTGATGATGAAGCTTGTTGGAGAATATGGTCTACGCAACAAGCACGAACTCTGGAGAATGAAGTATTCCCTAATCTATATTTGCAATAAATGATCTAAATGGTTCTTACATCATGCAAGGTTGTGATCAGCCACAATGTGATTTGTTGAACCAAAAAGAGAGTTAGGACTCCTGACACAAGGGTCGGTGGGGTCCATCAAGTGGCTGCTACAAACTCCCACAATCATGGTCATGGGGAGGGATCTTTGCGGCAATAGCCACCTTATGGTTAACATGCACAACCATATACACAACAACCTCCTGCATATTCATAGTAGTCTTTATAATATTCTCAATAAGGTTCAGCAAAATAGCAGCATGCACGATAGCATATGATGGGAGGAACTTCCATGGTGCTTCAACAACAAAGTGCTTATACTTCAGCTACATCTTTGCATCAAGCTTCAAGTGTTGGGCAGCATCCAACTTCTCAAGTCCAAGTGCAATAGCCTCAAGCTCTCAGCCACTTTCAAGTGGACACCTACCAACATCTGGGTTGCATGTGGTACAGTCTGCACCACAAGAACAAGTTGCATTTGGTGTACAGCAACAACAACAGCAAATGATACCTCAATCTATTGTACAATAGCAAAGCATTCCTACAGCTGATCAGTGGTATCAATAGCAGTATCAGCAGCACTACCAGCAATATGAACAATATCAACAAATGCAGGTTCAATAGCAGCAAGCTTTCTAGCATAGCAGATGCCAGGTGCAAAGCCACATCCATATTTACAAACTCCTCAGCCATTTCTTGTGCAAGAACATGTTGTTCAACAACCCAATATGCAGCCCCATCAACCTATAGCACAACAACCACATTCCCAACCCTTTCAACCACAGCCTCAGCTTCAATAGTCCCATCAGCCCCAGCCTCAACCCCATCTTCAACCTCAATATCCTTAGCAACACCATATCCAATAGCCTTCCCAGGAATGGTTATCTTAGTGCACATTGGAGGATCTCATGAATGGTCAGTCAGAAGTTCTTTATGTTGGATGTGGTTGCGATGGCTATGTGATGTATCCTATTGTAGGTGATCGATATTGTTGTTTGGACTCCACTGAAGATGTAGGTTTTGATCTTTGTGGAACTTATTTACGTATGGGTGGTAGTCTCCATGGAAGGTTTAACCAATAGCATAAATCTGGTCATGAGATGATGAAGATTTTGGATGGAGGTATGCTAGAGCTCTTATTCTCAAAACACAAGAAACCATTTTTCTATGCATTTGGAGTAGCTATGCAGGAACAACAAGTATACTATGTAAACAACAACATGCTTATCGTGAAGATTATGAAGAATATGCAAGGTATCGTGAGTACAACAAGCATTGGTATGACCAACAACAAATCATATGACAACAGTGATGAGAACTCCATTGAGTTGCAGCATGCAAGTGATGGCCATAATATTTTTGGACAACAACAACATGTCAATCATTATGTTTATGGTCAGCCCCAAAAGCGAGGATACCCTTGCAGTCATTTTGGACACTCTTCCATGAATGAGAATCATGTGGGAAGGTCACAAGGATTTGAGAATGGTTTCAACTCTTTTGATATGCATACAAATGGACAGTCATACATGAATGTGCAGCCTGTATATGATCGTGATCTTGGATATGAGCAACATTATGCTAGTGAACATGGGCAGCATGTTGATCAGTACCTCTATGATGATCAACCATCCCATAGTCAATATTATGATGATGATCAATCGTTTCCTGGACATCAGCATTATGATAGTAGAAATGAATGTGGTCATGATTATGGAAAATCATTTTATCATGAGAAGTATGATAGTCATAGTGTCTAGCATGATGTTATTCGAGGAAAACTCTTAACTAGTGATGATATTAGAGGACTACATGCACAAGGCTTATGTTATAGATGTGCTAAACCAATATCTTCTAATCATAAAGATATATGCATGAAAAGGAATGCTAAAGTGATGCTAGTTATAGAGCTTCCGGGTAATGAAGAGGAAGCTAAAGAGGCTAAAGAGGAAGTGGATCGTAAAGTCCAAGATGGAGAGACTTACAAATCCTTTGAAGTTGATCATGATGCCTATTAGCTTTCTACCCTACATCATGCTAATGACCAAGTGAATGCAGCGATTGAAGAGGGACATGTAAAGAAGCTTAATGAAGACACACAACAATCGATGGTTTCAAATGACACGTTGTCAATTGATGACCTTATCTTCCCACTTGATCTGGGGGATCATGAGGATGCTTCCTTATTTCCATTTGACCGGGGGTAGTAATGATGGGATATATTTTTCTACGGAGGGAACTTATGGTTGTGATGACTATTTTGATGGCTATCCATTTGACCTTGGAGGCATATTGGACTTCAGTGACTTTCATTGTTGGTGGGTTGTAAATAATGCTTGCAATATTGATTCCTCAGTATATTCAATCATCCTGTCTAAGGCTTCATGATTCCTTCAAAATAGTGGGATTATTGCAGTTACAAGACAATGGACAATTTGCTGTGTGAAATTTTTGTCAAGAATTAAATTTCCTTAACGACATCAAAAAATGGTTTTGATGGTACGGACTGATGCCTTAGGTTGTGTACTTCATTTTTATACCTCAAACACTCAATTTGGACACTCCAATCAAAAGTTATGGCAGTTTTACAAATTTAGCTTGTTTGAACATCAAGTAGTCATTTCATTGTTTCAGGTTCATTATGAGATTTTTTCATGGAAAGTTCTTCCACATTCTTTTGGACCTTCATCGACATGATTTTCTTCATTAATGACTTGTCTATCACCCCATTATATTTAATTTTGAGGACAAAACCATCTTGGGAACGGATGGTTTGTAATGAAGCAAATTAGCCACATTAATTCACTTACCTTTACTAAAATAAACCATGTAAATACCTTAGCTATGATGGTACTAGGGTTTACTATAAAAAGGCAAGAAGTGCTAATGTAGGCAGCTTTTTGACACTTGCACTATTTTCTTGAGATTTCTTTTTCATCACAATCTTGGGGTGAGTACCACGCTTTGTTTCTTGTATCTTGATTTCAACTTCCCTGTCTATGTTGTGTTGTGGTTTAATGGAAGATGTCTATGGCATGGCCATGATTGAAGCATTTCATGTTATTTCTTGTTATTTTCTTTGTTCAGTTCATTTGTTTTTCTGTTGATTTTCATGGTAGAATAGACCTTCTTTACACCCTCACACTCAACTCTACATCACACACCCTCTCCCTTGACCTTGCCTCTCACTATGAAAGAAAAGAATAGGAGAAGAGGAATAGCAAGAGCTTCTCTTTGCTAAGTCTCTCACCCTCACACTCACTCCCTTCCTCTCTTCCACTCACAATAGTATGAAAGGGTAAGCAGGAATGAGGAGACCACAAGTTTGCACACACATAAATAACCTATTTATTATCTTTCATTTTTTTCATACATTGGCTCTAGGGTTTTCACCCTTTTTTGGTATTTAGATTGAACTTCTAGCCTCTTGATCGGCCTTACATTATATGCATTTTAGAATTTAGGTGAGACACTCAATCAAATTTAGCAAAAATAGTTATAATTTGCATAGGAGTGAGCCTGGCCCTTAATTTCACATTGGCAATATTTTTTGGAAAAAGAAATTACGTGTTGTATAATTTGTGATGAAAAAATTTACTACTTATCATTGGCAACTTTCTTTATTGAGAGGGTTAACAAATGCATTGTGTAATTAAGCAATCCATTATCACCATCACACATATACTTCAAAAATTTGTTATTGTAGAGAAAGTAAGACATCTATTGGTTAAGGGATCAAATGGATAGATTTTCCCATCCACCCACAAGTCTACATGCTTCAATCCCATCTCTCTGTAGCTCTATACAACTTCAGGATTAGTATGGACACACCACATCCTCTTGAAAAGAGGGGAGTATATTTACCATCTAGCCTATTCTCGGTACACTATTGCTATATGCATTGTGAAGCATTGCTATGTCCATTACAAATTGTCTCTATGTACATTGCTAAGCATTGCTATATGTGTAACAACATATATAGTGATGGTTTTAGCGACACTACCAATTCCTGTCAGAAAGCATAATCGCTATGGCTGTGTTCCCTTGTAGTGCCAACCTATGAACGGAAGTGTGAAGAAGAAGAAAGACCACCCAATCTCTCCTCCAATCCATCTCTCACCCAATAAGAGGAAGAAGAGAAGAGCTCATGCAAGGAAGAGGCTTCACCTCTCAAGTCTCTTACTCTCTCCCTCACTCTCACACTCTCACTTTGCCTCACTCTAAAGATGGAGCACTAGTAAATAGAATAGAACCATCTCCAACTCCTTTTTTTATGTATTCATATTGCTTATTGTCTATGAGCTCAACTTGGAGACATGTTAATGTAATTACTCAATTTAGTTGAATGAATGTTGGTTTATGGAAGAACAAAGTGAAGAATGTAAGAGATGTCAAACGAAATGGGATAGTTGGCTGTATGAAGGTAGACTAGATATGCCGACAAAAGATGTCAATGGAAATGCGATAGTTAAGTGTGTGAAGGTGGACTAGATAAACATAGACATACTAGATCTTTTTGATTGACTATGAGCTCAAGTTGGAGAGATATCAATGGATTCACACAATTTAGTTGAAAGAATGTTGGTTCATGGAATGAACAAAGAGAAGAATGCAAGAGAGATAAAAGAAAACTGGGTAATCAACATCAAAAGGTAGGCTAGATAAACACATAGAAGAGGATATAATAGAGCTTTGGGAGAAGTGGAATGGAGTAGAAAAAGTCAAAGAGAAGGGGTGCCCAATCACTTTTTGATTTTAGAAAATTTAATTTTACCTCCAAATACATTTCCCAAAAACATGAAAATTGATAAAGAATTTGATATCTCGACCATAAGCTAGCACATAAAAGATCCCAAAAAAATCTTAAGAGAAACTCTCAATTTTTTTTTCTTGTTTTCTATTTAAATTTGAATTACAACATGTTTACTAATGGTTTGGCATTGAAAACCAAGCATCATATTCTCATAACTTATCTCTATATGAATATATAATCTAGTTAAAAAAGTGTTATTCAATGAGAAAAGAGAAGCAACTTAAGAAAATCCTTTATGGATAATAGTAAAAAGGCAAAAAGAGATTGGAAAAGTGGAGAGAGAAGAGGTTTACTTTAGTATTCTTATGTCCACTTTTCCTTGTTTGAGGAGGATAGGGAATTAGAAGACCCAAAAGAGAGTTCATTTTTTCCTAATGAGCACACTTTTCCCTATCTTCCCTTACCTATTCATAGGTCCATCGTTACACTCAGACAGCAATGCCTTTCACCCTAATCCACACTTATAAGAAAGCAAGAATTTGGTTAATTGTGTCCAAATAGCAATAATTCAACCCTTATCATAGATGTTCAACAAAGCAAGAATCCAACATGTCCATGCAAGACAAAGGCTATATAGAGTTATTTGGTGATGGTGAAGTGCGGTCAATTGATGAGGAGCTCCCTACAATGGTCGTTGATGACATATTTTTACTTGAACCTAGAATCAACATAATCCAACTCCCCTTTCTGTCAACCTTCTTAGTAATTGAACATAGCATGATAAAGCATCATGCAAAAGCAAGAAAACATCACTTTTATTAGTTTTCTCTCCCTAATCTCTTCCTTTCTTCTCTATTGATTGCTTTTCCAATCTTAAAAACCATTGCTTGCTTTTCTTTCCAATCCCAATGAGACTTAACTCACATAGAGCTATAGGAAACCTATTTTACCACAACTTTTAAGACAATACACTTCTATTTTTTGTGAGGGATACTTTGATCCAACTCCAAGCCATAGTGTCTAAGCATCCCACAATGCATTTTTTTCTAGGATCTTTTTTGTATTTCTTTTTCTTCTAACCTATTCTACTCCTACCAAACATTCCATCATCAAACCAATCTCTTTTCAATCCAATCTTCCTACCTAGTTGCATACATTTCAAAGTGAGAACATCACAAATAGCCTTCTATTCTACAACATGGTAAGAAGTGAGGCCCTTGGTGGTGATCATCCTTGGTCCCAAACAAAACCAAAAGGTTGGGCTATACCTACAATACTTGGAACATTAGATGGACCCTTATTGTTGCAAGAGTTTCTACCACATTGGTTGGCTATATCTCACCTAGCCATCTCACACTCCTCTCAAACCAATCATGCACTCACCCTTCCAATGTTGAAAGTAACAAATATAAATTGGAGATCAAGATGTAGTGTGATAGACACATATCCACTCAGGTTCAAAATTGTAGCAATGGTTTGAGTTAGATAATTCAACGTACAAGTTTTGTAGTGGCCTACTTTAGTTCACTAGAGTGGTAGTATTGGGACTTAAACCTTTAAGCAAAGGAAAATTGAAGAGATGCATTCATAGTACTTGTTCTTGGCATATCTCTCTCCAAGAATTATGGAAAAGTAGGGATAATATTATGTGGAAAGCCCTTTGATATTGTGTGAAGCAATTTGTCACTAAATTTTCACATTGTCACATAGGAATGACCATTAGGTCTCTTAAAGCCATATGATTTACTTTAGCTATTACGCATTTAGGAACATGAAAGACACATGTAATAATGGATTTTAACACAAGGCTTCCCCAAGCAAGGATGAAACTCAATTTCTATGGTGTTGGATCAACCAATAAAAGCATCCCATTTTATCCCTTTTAAAGCTTAATGCTTAGGAATACATTCAGCTACTTATGAAAGGGTTTTCAAGCTAAGCAATTTAACACTAAGTTCATGGGTTTTTGACTAATGGTTACAATATTGTGGAATTTTCCCATGATGATATTACTCATTTAAGCATTGTTATCTCACCCTTTAAGACCTTGTAAAAAGTGTATTCCTTTTCATAATCTTTCAAAATGATGTCAATCCTAATGCAAAGGAAGACTTGAGACATATGAAGCAAGTACAAGTTAGGATGAAGGTGTAATTGATGTGAAGAGGAAAATGATTTGTTCTTGAGGTCTCCCATGTTTAGAGTTGCGCTACATTGGAGAGTGGATCCAACAACAAACTTGCTCTCTATCACTATGGTTTGTTCTTGATGTAAAAACGTTTATAGAAGCTACCTACCATGCTCCTCTAGTATATTCCATTAAGAAGTACGTGGGTGATAAGATAAGGTGGAGGTAATTAATCACGAGCTATCTCTAATGGATTATGAAGGTTCTTGATGGTTTACATTTAAAAAGTCACTAGAAGAGCGCGGAAGTGTTATGCAAACAAATGTAATAAGAGCTTCTTATTTGATAGAAAGGCCTCTTAGAATTTTGATTTTGTAGAAGAGAATCCTCATTTGGTGGTCAATCTCTAGTAATCATGGCAAGTACTTTTTAAAAGGAACAAAGCAAATACTTTTTAAAGGAACAGTGAATTCTCTTTTTGCTTCCTATTTCCAACCCACATGCTTTTTGCTTCCAACCCCCATGCTTTTTAAAGGAACAATGAAATATCTTTTTGTTTCCTATTTCCAAACCACATGTTTTGATGTCGTATTGCTATGGACTATCTATGATTTGGAAGCACACAATTCAAGATTCTTATTTAGTACTTCATCGCTCCACTTTCTTAAATACCTTAAGTTATGGGTATTCTAAAACACCTTGTCATAGATTGAAATTTATTAATAGGGGAGATATTTTCAATATATAAAACCGTCCAAGATTTGGCTAAATAAACCCTATATACATGGAAAATCCCCTAATAAAAGCTGGTATGTAAAGGCTTGTGTGTAAGAATATCCCTATATCCTTCATTGGAGAGAGAGAGAGAGAGAGAGAGAGAGAGAGAGAGAGAGAGAGAGAGAGAGAGAGAGATTTACGAAGTATGTTTCCAAATCTCTAATAACCAAAAGTTGTGTACATGTTTGTATTTTTATGTAAGTGAATATACATTGTTGTGGTTTTAGTTTATTTTAGATACTTTTTATTGCTTGACCATTTCAGATTGACCATTGTGGTAGATTTATATGGTTATGTCAACTCTCCTCAAGGTCCTACTAGAGGGGTTTTTTGGAAATCCACATGGGCAAAGTGGACTCCTTCTGTGTTTGGGAGGAAATGAAATTTTGATACGAGTTTCTCCCATGCTTTAAAAATCGCTTGATGTTTTAGGGTTAGAGATACACTTTTCTTCAAAGGTGGAAGAAGCTCCATGGGTTATGTTTTTGTGCATTGAAGTGTTAGAATATATACTCACGATTGCCTAAAATATTATTCTCACAAGCACAACCTAAGATATTATTCTCACAATTGTGATGGCTTACATCCAATTTACAAGTAAGGATAGTCCTTAGCTTCTCTTGCGAAAACATTCTTTATATCCAAAAATGTCCCATTAGTCTAACGTGATTAATTTGTGGAAATTGCTGCAGCTTAAAACCTCCTTTTGGGTTTATTAATATTATTTAGTTCTTAGTTTAATAAGAAGAATAGTGAAGTGATGGGTCCATTCACACAAGAAATTTGTGAGACATATGGAGTTGAGGTGCTAGTTGTTTAGTAGTTATTTTGCTAGTGGTAGTAGCAATGACATCCCTCCAAAAAATGGTGTGATCACCACAGTTAACTCCCTACACTGCAATTTACCATTGCAAATATCATCCTTCTTAGCATAAAATGGGCTGTGATATGACTTGTTTTGCCACAATAATGGCAAACAATAGTAGAATTTTTAGAACCTATGTTTTGCCATCCACCTCTTTCTCTAGAGCTCCCCCTGCCTCTAAAGTTTCCTCAGCCTTCTAAAACCTGTGAGAAACTCCACTCATGATTTGATCTAGGATAATATGAACTAGTAACAAATGGTTGCTCCAATGGCACAATTTTGTCAAACATAGATGCCCTCTTGAAATGAAGGATGTGTTGTGCTCACATTGTAGCAATGTAAAGATTTTGGCCTTTCCAACCTTGTGAGAAACCCCTCTAAGGCTTGTAGTAGATTTGTTTGAACATGTACAATGCCTCCTTAAATAAATGTTTGATGTGTTTTTGCACTTTTTTCGCAGATAACATATATATCATTTATGAACCTTGTATACTATTGGTGGGGATCAATGGTTCAAACCCCTCGAACCACAAAATTTCAAACACATGCATACTTGGGTGCTAAAACTACATTGGTTATAATTTTTGCTCGTGGACACTTTCTTCGGGTTTACCCTGCACATGACAGCCATCCAGATGAGTTTGTAATGGGCTCAATTGAGCAAGATTATTCTTAAATTAGACAAATTTGAGAAGGGCATGGACATCTCTAGGGATGATAATGAAAACGAGTGCACGTGGTTCGAACGTTTCTTATAAGGACTATTTCTTGCCAAGGAGACGAAGTTCACATCAATACTGAAGTAGTTAATAAAAATGGGGAAGGTAACTTGGGTCCCCCGAGGCTCCGGGACCTATGACTTGGTGAGAGGGGTTAGGGAATAAGTCCGGGGCATGAGAAAGTCAAGAGGGTGTTTCACTCGGTGTATGTAACAGCTGGGTAGAGAGAGAGAGCAACAGGAAAAGGACGACGACGACCATCCACGACGACAACAACGATGAGCGGGGAGTGGAAGGCCAGCAGGCCGACGCGCTTGCGCATAAGCATACTAATACTTTTTGAAAGAAATTTAAATCGCAAGAAAAGAGAGAGAGAGAGAGAGAGAGAGAGAGGCTTGCACTGTAGCGCCGGCATCCACATGGTGGCGAGAGCGGTTCAAACGATGCTTCTCCGGGCCTTCTCTGCCCTCCAGACGAAGAGAAAACAGACAAGCTGGGATTCTCTCTCTCTCTCTCTCTCTCTCATATACCCCTCACTAAAACCCACCATCACACACGGCCAGCCGGGGGCAATATATTTCCAACACGTTCTCGCCACTTACACTTCAAGCTCACTTCAAGCTCCCACCCCCCCCCCCCCCCCCCCCCCTTTCATATTCATTCATTCGTCCATTCGTTTCTTCTTTCCCTTCCCATTTTGAAGCTTGATCGAGCTCCCCGGCCCTCCCATGGCGTCCTCCGCTCCATCGCGAGCGGCAGGACGATCCTTCCGCAACAGCAGCACCGGCGGCGGCCTCCCACCCCAGCAGCCCCCCAACCATGCTGCTGCTGCCGCCTACCTCCGCCGCTCCTCCAGCGGCCGCTACCTGAACTTCTCTCACGACTCAAATGATCTCGATGCCTCCGGCGACCTCAGCACCATCAACGTCGGCTACACCGTCCATATCCCCCCCACCCCTGATAACCAGCCCATGGCCGGCATGGCTGGCTTCATGGGTCCCAGCATGGGCGGCAGCGCTGGCCCGGCCACCGCTGGCATCGACCCTGCCATGATCGGCATGAAAGCAGAGCAGCAGATGGTCTCCAGCAGCATCTTCACAGGAGGATTCAACAGCATGACCAGAAGCCATGTCATGGATAAGATCACCGAAGGCGCTTCCAACCATCCCCAGATGGGCGGCGCTGCACATGGCTCCACTTGCAGCATCGATGGCTGCGACGGCCATGTGATCAGAAATGAGAGAGGTGAGGAGCTGTCGCCCTGCGAATGCAACTTCAAGATCTGCCGGGAGTGCTATGCAGATGCATGTGCGACAGGCGGGACCTGTCCTGGATGCAAAGAGCCATTCAAGGCATCGGATAGTGATGATCCTCATCCGAAGATCCCCCTCCCACTCCCCGCGCCACCAGAGGCAAGGATGGAGCGGAGGCTGTCAATCATGAAGTCCAAAAACAACCATCAGATCCTCATGAGAAGCCAAAACAATGACTTCGATCATGCCAATTGGCTCTATGAGACTAAGGGAACCTACGGTTTTGGTAATGCTCTTTGGCCGGCGGAACCTGACCCTTACACCGGCGTGGGAGGTGGAGTAACGAGCCTTCCAGACTTCAAAGACAGGGCAAGACGTCCGCTTTCACGCAAGGTCAAGGTGCCTGCTGGGATCCTCAGCCCCTATAGGTATACCACAAGGGCCTTCCACGAGCCTTTCTCATTGGAATAAGAAATGGATCACTGTTGCTGATCAATGCAGCTCTTTGATTATTTCGGCAACATACGAAATTTAGACAAATGAAGCATTTTCTGAAAATTTTCCTTAATGAATTCCCCGTGATGTACAATTATTGCGAAGCTTGCTGGCTTTTATAATGACATGTTGTCTTCTGAACAGTCCTTTCTACTACTAAACTTGCAATGCCACATTGTCTTTTTACTGCAGGCTCCTCGTGGTGGTCAGGTTTGTGGCCCTCGGTCTCTTTCTGATGTGGAGAATCACGCACCCCAATCACAATGCCATTTGGCTGTGGGGTATGTCGATTGTGTGCGAGATTTGGTTTGCATTTTCTTGGATCCTGGATCAGCTTCCCAAACTTTGCCCAGTGAACCGGGCCACTGATTTGGCCGTCCTTAAGGACAAATTCGAGCAACCCAGCCCAGACAATCCAACAGGGCGCTCTGATCTCCCTGGAATCGATGTTTTTGTGTCAACCGCTGATCCCGAGAAAGAGCCGCCCCTGGTGACAGCCAACACAATCCTTTCCATTCTCGCCGCAGAGTACCCTGTCGAGAAGCTGGCGTGCTACTTGTCTGATGATGGAGGGGCTCTTCTCACGTTTGAGGCCTTGGCTGAAGCAGCTAGCTATGCCAGAATTTGGGTGCCCTTTTGCAGGAAGCACAACATTGAGCCTCGCAATCCAGAATCTTACTTCAACCTCAAAGGAGATCCGACTAAGAACAAGCTGCGACAGGACTTTGTCAAAGATCGGAGAAGAGTGAAGAGAGAGTATGATGAATTCAAGGTGCGGATCAACAGCTTGCCAGATTCTATCCGCAGGAGGTCGGATGCCTACAATGCACACGAGGAGATCAAGTCGAAGCGGCATCAGATTGAGAGTGGAATTGACCCTACGGAACCATTGAATGTCCCCAAAGCAACATGGATGGCAGATGGTACTCACTGGCCTGGAACCTGGACAACATCTGGCATGGAACACAGCAAGGGGGATCATGCAGGGATTATACAGGTGTGGAGTGCTTACACAAGGCTAGTAGCAACTCATGTCTCATGTATTGCCTCCCTGAAATATACTGATGGTTGTTTCTACCAGTCATGTTAATTGTCTCAGTTTTGTTTCCTTGGCAGGTTATGCTTGCTCCTCCGAGCTATGATCCCCTGTATGGAAGCCCAGACGAGGAGAATCTCATTGACACGACCGATGTTGACATTCGGCTTCCCATGCTGGTTTACGTGTCTCGTGAAAAGCGCCCAGGCTATGACCACAACAAGAAAGCTGGTGCCATGAATGCGCTGGTCCGCAGTTCTGCCATCATGTCAAATGGGCCTTTCATCCTTAACCTTGACTGTGACCACTACGTCTACAATTCCATGGCTTTCCGTGAGGGCATATGCTTCATGATGGACAGAGGGGGAGAGAACATCTGCTACGTCCAATTCCCACAAAGGTTTGAAGGCATAGATCCGAACGACAGATATGCCAATCATAACACGGTCTTCTTTGATGGAAACATGCGTGCGCTGGACGGGCTACAAGGACCCATGTATGTCGGGACAGGTTGCATGTTCAGGAGAATTGCGTTGTATGCTTTTGATCCACCAAGATACAAAGAGCACGGGGGTTGGTGCTGCTGCTGCTCAGGAAGGAGTAGGAAGAAGAAGGTGCATTCCAAAAAGGAGCTAGACTCGGGATCCATCACGGGTTCCAATAGTGACGACGAAGACCAGGAAGTGCAGCTGGTGCCCAAGAAGTTTGGGGGTTCGAACACCTTCTTGTCGTCAATAGCCAAGGCAGAGTTTCAAGGGAGGCCACTAGCTGACCATCCTGGTGTGCAGCATGGACGCCCGCCCGGCGCACTTATCACTCCGAGAGAGAATCTTGATCCCGCCACCATAGCAGAAGCTATCAGCGTCATATCCTGCTGGTACGAGGATAAGACTGAATGGGGTGCTAGTGTGGGTTGGATCTATGGATCTGTCACAGAAGACGTTGTTACGGGCTACCGTATGCATGACCGCGGCTGGCGTTCTGTCTACTGTGTCACTACGCGCGACGCTTTTCGTGGCACAGCACCCATAAATCTCACTGACCGGCTGCAGCAGGTGCTCCGTTGGGCTACTGGTTCTGTTGAAATTTTCTTCTCTCGCAATAATGGTCTCTTTGCGGGTGCCAGAATGAAGATCCTGCAACGGGTTGCCTACCTCAATGTGGGCATCTACCCCTTTACCTCCATCTTCCTTATGGTCTATTGCTTCCTGCCAGCTCTCTCTCTCTTCACCAACCAATTTATTGTTCAGTCACTGGACGTTCTTTTCCTCTTGTATTTGCTTGTCATCACCATCAGTCTCTGCCTGCTTGCTGTATTGGAAGTAAAGTGGGCGGGCATTACTCTAGATGAATGGTGGAGAAATGAGCAGTTCTGGCTCATTGGAGGGACCAGTGCCCACATTGCAGCGGTGTTACAAGGCTTGCTTAAGGTCGTCGCGGGCATCGACATTTCATTCACTCTCACATCCAAGTCGGGAGGAGAAGCTGAAGATGACGAATTTGCAGATCTCTATGTGGTGAAGTGGACATCTTTGATGATTCCTCCTCTGACAATCATGATGGTGAATATGATTGCCATTGCGGTCGCCATTGCAAGAACTATCTATAGCAGCAATCCAGAGTGGAGCAAGCTACTAGGAGGTGTCTTCTTTAGTGCCTGGGTCCTTCTGCATCTCTATCCTTTTGCAAAGGGTCTCATGGGCCGGAGAGGAAGGACACCTACAATCATATGGGTCTGGGCTGGCCTTCTTTCCATCACCATCTCCCTGCTGTGGGTGGCCATCAGTAATCCTCAAAATCAGTTCTCAGCAGGCTTCACTCTTTAAGGATCTTCAGCATTGAAGACGCACGTCTTTACGGAGACCCGGGCCGTTCATGGCTTCTCCTACAAAGGTCAAGCTGAAGGAAGGGGGTAGTAAACGATGTGCGTGCTACTGTACAGTCGTCCTGCCATTCTTTGATTCTTTTATGCCACGTCCAAGTCAAGGCTCTCTCAATTTTGGCAGGAGAGGGGAACTCCTAGCAGTAATGTGTTGTTAGGAGGGGCGTCTCCTGCAGGGTTTTAAGAGGGCGCAGTTAACTTATCCTTCTTGAATAAACAATTCTGCTGGGAGAGACTCCCACCAAGTACAAGGCAATGGGTAGATCATAGAGACATCAAGTACTGGCCTTGCTAAGCAGCAACAGACACATCTTCCTGTTTATCCTGACCGGAGAAGGCTGCATTGTGACTCAAAGCTGATCGATTGGAACACAATCTACGATAATCTTATCACAAAACCTAAATTGCTTTAAGTAGCACCCGCAGAAAAGTACCGCAAAGATCGTATGATGTGAAGCTCCAATAGGCATGCCTAGGAGTGGGTGGAGAATCTCTTGGCTTGAATGAAACAAGCCCCTTCGAATCTTTGCTTCAAGATGCAAATTTTGGAGGGGCACCAATGCCAATTTGAAAACCTCTCTAATTGATGTGATGTTGTGTTTTTTGATTTTGAGCTCACCGGCCTTTAGTTGTCTTGGCCAAACTAATTAATTAAGGCAATAGATTACTCAAGTGCAAGGAAAATACTCATTGGATTCGCATAAGTCGACGTACAAGTGATGGGAAGATGTATCCCATGATCCCTTAAAAGTAGTATTTTCTTGCTTCTTGTGTGTGTGTGGGAGGGGATTTGCATAAGTCAACATACAAGTGATGGGAAGATGTATACCATGATCCCTTAAAAGTAGTATTTTCTTGCTTCTTTTGTGTGTGTGTGTGTGTGTGTGGGGGGGGGGGGGGGGGACGGTACATTTCTATAAACGAAAATGCAGAGGACATCATGATTGATCATAACAACCTCACTCAATTGGCAATACACCTTCGAATCTAGTGACGTATGAAAACATTAAATCATTGACCAATTGGGCTTGACCCCAAATAATGGGTTTGTGTTGTGTGGTAAGCATTGTTGATTACATTAATTGGCAAGGGATAGGGCTCACTTGATTGGCCCACCCATGTAGTTATTGACCTACATTTTTGTGAGAACTGTAATAGCAAAATCAGAGAAATGGTAAGAGTGCGATGCTGACATAATGTTGCATAAAAGAGTGCTTGTAGCCAAAATCACCAATCGCTTCTATGTTTTTGATTTTGAACATTCCAAGCTTGCATGAGTTTCTACACTTCTAATGCTAGTTGGTAAATATTTATATATCTATGAGATATCTTAAAATTCAATACAAATTTGTTGTTCCTATAGTCATATTTCTAAGAAATGGCATAACAAAAGAAACAATGTTGAGGGAAAAAGGTCCATGTGCTACCCTTGCCAAGAATGCCATTTTAAGTTTTAATCTACTTGCAAGCTATAATAACTAGTAAGTATGTCTTGCTTAGTAAAATCTATACTCCATGGGCAAGATTGCATCTTCATTGCTCTAAAGTTTAATATTTATAAGTCACATTTTATCTTTTGGTACACCACAGCAGAAACGAGGCATAGACGCGCAAAGTCGGGTGCGTTTATTATTGTGTCTATATGCGCGTGTAAAAGAGTGTGTAAATAGATGCGAATTTTGCGTCTATATATCCATGCAGATAGACGCGAATATAGACCGGTTTTCAGACGCGTAATTATTTAACCACTTGAAATTGAACTTAATATAATAAAAAAACCAGAGTTAATTATTTTTGCATTGCTCTCTAATGAATGGCAGTTCCTCCAGTTGACAGGCTTGATATAAGTAATTAGCGGCAAGCGACACAAACCTTATTATACAATTAGTAGCAAGCATTGCATGTATCTCGTAATTTCTCTACTTGAAGATGATAAAAAATACTTCCTTTTTATTATGGAAAATTCAATTTAGCTTTAAACTTGACTATTGATTCTTGAGTATGCACATGTGCGTATGATATTTTCCATAGAATTAAGAATACACATTGAATCATTAAGCGAATTAAGTATGTTACAGTGAATGATCTATCTCATCTTCAATGAGATCAGCCCTTGCTAAACTATCTACTTCTAGGTCTATGTTACCAAGAGGTAACGAAACAAATAAGTCTATCCCACTATTAGATGTGTTGTTATATTGCTCAATAACTTCATCATCATCAACCATATTATTGTTATCTTTTGCGTTTTCTTGAACATCATCGCAAGGTTCATCTTGTACTATATCACACATACCATCCATTATGGTGTCATCATGTACATCATCATTAATTGTTGGATTGTCATCTGCTATCTTTATGTCAGTAATATTACCATATATTGGTTTTGAACGATTAGATATAGGGATGACATGCCACTATCGGTTATTATTTACCATTGGATGATACACAACATGTATTTGAAAAAAAAAGCAAGAAACTTAAATACTTATTATATTGTGTATATGTATCACATGTATACATATAAAAAAATTAGCTTTTACATATATACCTGCTCGCATTGTTGAGGTAGTACTAATGTGTCATTTTTGTTTTGGTGAAATTTTGTAGAGTCTGATTACAAAACCACTTGGATGACGTTTGATTGTGCAATGCTCACCATTTGTTATTACTTCTTTAAACCACTTTATATCCAGTACATATATAAAGAATCGTCTGAAGTCAAGCTTCAGAATATCTTGGATCAAGCCACAATAACCTTTCATGGTACCATTGGCATCCTCGAAGTGAGCAAGGACACCACAATCTTGGGTATTTCTATTTTCATCTATATGTTGAGTTTCAAGATGTTTACCCTCACACAAAATAGCATTGAATAATGTGCACTAGTAGTAAAAGATTAAGATCAAACATGTCAATTTATTATATAAAATATAACTAGAAACAAATTAATTGATAGTATGTCTCACCTTTGATAAGCCACCTTGTGCGTATTTCCACTCTTCTTGAGATATATTAATTTCCTCCTCTTTTTTTATTCTCTCCATTTCCTCATGTAACCAATCTATATCAATATGACATGAGAGCGCATTTAGATGATGTGGAAATGAGACATTACGTCCATATCTGGTGCGAAATGCTTGTCTTTCACTTTTTCTTCTTGCCCTTGCTTCATTATATAGTGTCACCCATTTGCTCATTACATCACTATTGAGCACACAAAATCTATTTAACTTACGAAGTTCTTCTTTTGTTAGCACTTTACTCATTCCTTTTCCTTGAGGTGTTATAGAGGTCATCCTTAAGTTTTCATCATCTTTCCATAGTCGTGGTTGAGAGGGGTTCACTTCAGCAAGATATTCAGAGATATAAACAAGAGATGATTGCACTAACCAACTCTCAGCCATGCTTCCCTCAGGCCGTGCTTTTTGCCTCACAAAAATTTTCAAGGTTTTCATGAAACGTTCAAGAAAAAACATCCACCTTGCATGAACTACCTCACAAAGTGCGATCTCATCAGTTAAATGTACGAGTAAATGTAATTAAGTAGTCAAAATGGAGCGAGGAAAAATTTCCTCCACAAAAAAAACCACCTCAACAGATAATACTCGAGCATCTTGCAATGTGTTTGGATCAATTTCCTTCGAGCTCATGTATTTGTCAGGATGTATTTGACAATTGTTTATTTTTGTGTAGAAATTCAAAGAGGTTCACTACATGATGTCTGCAATATATAATGAAAAAATACAATGTATACACACCTCACAAGCTCTCCCATCTTGTAAATGATATCACGTACATCTTTGGATACACAATGGGATATGCTAGTAGGAAGTACGAA
Source organism: Lygodium microphyllum (assembly GCF_053477565.2). Taxonomy (NCBI): domain Eukaryota; kingdom Viridiplantae; phylum Streptophyta; class Polypodiopsida; order Schizaeales; family Lygodiaceae; genus Lygodium; species Lygodium microphyllum. The sequence continues at coordinate 130,907,148 of NC_141153.1, read as the reverse complement.
CTAAATGTAAATAATATTCATAGATCAAATGATTAGTTGAGGAAAAAGTCATTATATCCCAAAGTTTACACATAGTTACTCCACTAATTACTATATTCATGGTTAGAGATACCCTTACTTGAATCATTTTGTGCCAATCGTGGGACTTCAAACCAGATAGTTGCTCCACACCTCTTTTTTTTTTCTTTATGAAGGCTCCCTTGAGACATCTTATACATCCTGTGGGTGTTCGAAAGCTACATATCTATTCCTTCACTATTTTTTCATTGTTCTTTGATAGCATCCAAGGTACATGGGGTAGCTCAATCTTTTCTCTGGATCCAATACGTGGCCATGCTCGTCTCATGCGACTAATGTTACGTAAATACTCCCTTACATTGACTGAATCACGAGCCCCTATCAAGTGATCCCATAATGTAGATACAACATTTTTGAATATGTGCATGGGGTTCAATAGGTGATTGATCTTGAGTTCAGTTCAATACAAAAGACGAAAAAATATAGAAAACCTAATAAACAAACAATATATTATGTAAACAATTCATCATGCTAAATACTTTAAAGTCAATCGAGAGAAATATACTTCTTACCAACTCGTGCCGAGTAAAGGGTGGTTGTCGGCATTAATCCATCTCTCCTTCCAATCTCAAATGGTTATGGAGTCATTCCATTAGTAGGAAGAACATATTCCATGTTTTTTACCTTGTGCTTTTCAGGAATCAGAAGGGACAACATTACATGTCCCTTTTTAATTGCCATGGATGGAGGAATATTATAGTTCACCAATACTACTGGCCATACATTGTATGATGTGCTTTTGATGCCAAATGGATTGATTCCATCCATACCTAAACCAAATCTCAAATTTCTTGGCTCTTCTTTGAAAACGGGCCATAAATTGTCTATATGTTGCCATGCCGGTGTGTCTGCAGGGATCCTCCATTTTCCATCACTTAAACGATGACTAGCATGCCATGACTTGAGCTTTTCAATAGACTTACACTTAAACATAAGTTGAATATGTGGAATAATTGGAAAATGTCGCAAAACCTTACGAGGCATATCCATTGACTTCATCTCCACTTCATATCTTGATTCACCACAAACAGGACACTCTCGTGCGAACTCATGAATTCCACAAAATAAGACACAATCATTGACACATGCATGGATCTTGACATAATCGAGACCTCCCAGAGATGTCAAGTAATGTCTTGCTTGCTCTCTCTTAGTTGGCAATTTGTTTCCTTTTGGAAGCATTTGTGATAACAACCTATACATATTTTTAAAAGTGAGTTAAAAAACCATCAACATATATTTGTGTTTGATTTTAAAATAGAACAATTAATATTATGATTCATAGGCCAAACTGAATTGATACCTACTTCAATAACGCATTCAAACTGACATTACTCCATTATAAATTGTTTTCAAGTTAAGTAACTCGAGGGACGCACAAAGAACGGAGTACGTACAATCGTCATACAATGGAGTAGATGACGCTATGTATAGTGGGTCATTTGGCTTCGTAGAGTGACATTCTCCCCGAACCGGTTGCAAAAATAGATCGTGTATCATGTTGTCCAAAATCTCATCCTCTACAACTTGATGGGGCATTTCATGAGGGCTACTATCATGGTCGTCAGTCTCCACTCTTCTTGAAGACTCTGCCTCCTCGCGTCGACGTTTTGGAGCCTCTCGACGCCCGGGAGGGAGCATCTGAGGATGTGGCACCGCATCTTGCTCAACCACAAAAGGGAGTTACATGTACATTGATATATATTTAAAATATAGACTAGCAATCTTAGTGTTTAAAATAATGAATACAGGTGATTTTTCTCTGTCCCATTCTCCATACATGCTGAGGTGTGACATTGCAACTCAATGTGCTCGAAAAATACACCCTCGACAATGATCACACATGCATTTAATTTTTCGTTGTAGCCATGTATCTCGATTCTAAAGACGTAATGTTTCATCCTCACTTGAGGATGTGCTCGTTGACTCATCAGCATGCACCGCACTAGGTGATGACAACGATATGATTAAACCTAATTCATGACAACATAAAATTTGTTATTAATATGTTTACATAAAAACTTCAAGGCGTATTAATTATTCTAAGATATTCAATTTTAAATACACAAAACTTATCATAAATATATAAAAACTTATGATAATAACTTACTATCAAAACTTATCTTAAATACAAAAACTTATGATAAAAACGCAAGCGCACTAAATGCGCGTCTATACCTGCGTCTAGCTGTGCGTCTACGTTTCCGTCTATCTGCACGTCTAACTCCGCATCTATTAGTGCGTTTATGTAAACTTAGACGCGCATATACACGCAAAAATAGACGTAAACGTCAAAATTCAAAATATACAAGCGATTTCTTTTCAAACTGCGCCTTTCCTGCTTTTTTTGTGCGTTTTGGAGCTCGAGTTCAGCCGACATGTAGTCTACCTCCACTAGTCTCTTCATGACTCATCTCCTCATGACTCACCTCTTCTTTCACTTCAAAGAGACAAGAAGGGAAAGAAGATAGCTAAAGAGAAGAAAGCCAAGGAGAGGAAGAAAGAGAGAACAAAAGAGAGGAGAACAAGAGGAATAAGAGGCAAAGAGAGGAGACAACAAGCAGCAAGCATCAAGGGAGAACAACTCATCAAGGAGAGGAAGACGGGGAAGGAAGCAGCGCCACCACCCGTTGTCGTATTGCTGCGCATTTGAGATGTGAAAACCACCCAAAAGTTGTACATGAGATTTGTTACTTTGTACATACTTTGGCGTAGACGTTGTGCTTTGCTTTGCTTGAACATTTTTCTTTCAGTTGGTTCATGTTCAATTTTACAGAAGAGACAAGCGCTGTTTGGGATTGAATCTGATATTTGGTATAAACAAATTAGAAGGAGAACGGGTTCTAGATCTGCAATGAGTATGGTTTTTCCGAGCCTCACAAGATGTTTGCTTATGCTGGAGATGCAAATGGTATCAACAAGGGAGTTTAAGAAGACCAGTGAATTTTCAGATGAACATGAGGCTCATGTGTTATCCTTGATCATGGAACCATTGCTTGCCAAAATTCATTAGCACTATTGTTCATGTACTCAGCTGAGTGGATTTTACAGAACAGAAAAGTTTGAACCTTTGACATGCATTCAATATGCTTACATACACATGTGATGCTGAAATTGTGCTTTTCTTCCGAGCGGGAACACTTTTGATTGAAGTTCTTTGGCATTACAGCTCGCGGCTACTTTGGGCCTACTCTTCCTTGGTGCTTTTCTGATTCTAGAGGGAAGCTAATTTGAGAGGAAACAAAAGGGGAAAAGAAAACACGAAAAGAAGAGGAAAAAGAGGGGATTTTTGAAAAGCTAAAGAAGGAGGGAAAAAGGGGAACAGAGGATACGAATGAGGAAAAGAAGGGGAGTTATTTTGAGAGGAAAAGAGGTATTTTGGGAGGGAGGAATGCGGCAGGAAAGGGAGGAGGACTGAAAAACGACGGAGAAACAGAGCACTAGAGGGAAATCTACGAAGGAAGAGAGAGGATTGGAAGAGAAACAGGGAAGGGGGAGACAGACCTCAGAACATCGATGGCATTCAAGAGCTGAATGTATCCAAAATGGAATCGAAGGTCGTCTTCTGGAGGAAAAACATTAGCCAATCGATAAGACGATTCTCTGCGCAGAATAGGGGAATCTTGGCCCAGGAAGGGAGCAGAGTCAGGAGGAAGTGAAGGCCAGGGAGGTTTACCTGGCTTCTTCAAGATAACAACTTATCAGCCTTACTTCAATGTGGATACTGCCGAGGTGCTACAACGAATTTTACAGTCGTTCCAGCTGAATCGTGGAGATTTTTGTTTGAAGACAACAAGACACAATCCTGATTTCTAGTTTACGATAGGAGATTCCGGAGTAGAAAGGTCCGTGCTTTCGATCAGTTTGGACATAATTCTTCACAGCGTGTTGGTTGAGACCGACTGGCAGCTGTTCATGGAGGGGAGGATCGACTGTGGGAAGGAAACGACGAGAGGAAATCGACGGGCCACCATCCCTTGCGCACCAAGGCACAAAGTAAGAAAGAATTGCCCTCTCTGTCCTTTGTCTGAGCAATCCCATAATCTCGTTATCCAAAGCCGCGAATGTCCATGTCCGATCATGAAGCGAGAGGGAACGAATTCGAGAAGAAGGCAGAGAAGAAGCTGAAAGGCTGGAGTCTTTTAGGGAACAAGTATGACGGTGCCGCAGAGCTCTACGAAAAAGTAGGCAATTGATACAATCTCGCAAAATGCTGGGATAAAGCTGCAGACGTGTATATCAAACTTGCAAATTGCCTTTTAAAGGTCTTGACTTCAATTCAGACTAAAACGATCATTATTCTGTTCGAGGCACAAGTTTGTGAAAATGCAAGGGCTTGAAAGCAAGCACGATGCTGGCTCTGCATATGTTGAAGCTGCAAATTGTTTCAAGAAGACAAACCCCAAGGAGGCAGCAAACTTCTTCAATCTGGCAGTTCAGTTGTTTATTGAGAATGGAAGATTATCAATGGCTGCAAAGCATTACAAGAGACACCTTTACAGCAGATGATCCTCTGGGGGTTGCTGTGATTCCATTGAACAAAGTGTTTGTGAAAGGATTTTTAACTGCCAATCTCTTACAAAGTACTCGGGAAACAAGGACAATCACAAGGAGAAGTCCAAGCAGGCTTTAAATTTGATGTCCAAGGTGGAGTTTCAAGACAAATTCAGTGCCTTTGACCACAAAGTTTGGTCTCACAATTGAAGATGTGCTTTCTCTTTCTGCTATCAAGGCTGCTTATTGTTCCACAGGATTTGTTGAGTCAATGATTTAAAGAGTTCCAAGAGAAGCTTCATAGGGATTCAGACTACATGAAAAATTCATTGATATGAGACTTTGTCTTTGTCAAGACGTTTATTGAAGTTGCTCTTAATCAGATGTAGCTGATTGTATGTCTCATATTATCTGCAATTGAGCTTTCAAATTGAATCTGATCTCGCTAGATTGATCTTCTATCTTGAAATTTATCAAGGTCTTCTGTAGACGCGACTTTGCTTTCGAAAACCCTTCGACATCTTTGGTGAACCCGACGTGAAAGCGTCGCAGAAATTTCAGGATGGGAGACACTTCAGCCTCTATTTCAGCTTCCTCTACAACTCCAGCTGCCTCTACTTCAGCTCCATCTATGACTGCTGCGTCAAGTACTTCAACGGAGGATCTAAAACAGATTTTGCAGAATATGTCCATGTATATGCAGCTCCAAAATCAGCAAACACAAATGTATATGCAGCAGCAACAACAATTGCATCAACAGCAGTTGTCTCAGCAAAGGCAACTCTATTCGGAGCAGGAGAATGCAAACAGCGCGACTAAGGCTATTGAAGCAGTTGAGAGTGAGAAGAAGCTATTTGACGGGCGTAATGTTTCAGCATATTTGAAGACATATGAGATCAAGATGGGGTTCTTTGGAGTTCCTGCTGGACTTATGAGTAAGTACTTCCTTCGACTTGTCACACCTGCTTTGAGGACAAAGGTGACTGATTTATATATTCAAAATACACATTGGCAAGATTTTAAGAAGGCTCTTAAAGAAGAATATTTCCTTGAGGACTTTGGTATGGCTACTCGACGGTCATTCCGAGAGTGGGTCTACATGCCAAACAAAGGTCTTGCTGCTTCGGAGTTGATTCGAGAATTCGAAGAAAGGTATAGTCAGCTTGATGCTATTGAACAAAGAGCATTGGATGTTGAAAAAGTTGAACTTTTCTTGCAAGCTGCAGATCCTGCTCTTCAAGAAGAATTGGGTGAGCTTCTTGAAGATCGTACGAAGCCTATGGGTCTTAAAACTGATTGGCAGGATGCTCAGGATGCAGTTTCGACATTGACCAAGAGGAGGATATGGAAGACTCGTCTACAGAATGGTTCCATGACACCTACATCATCATCAGCTCCTATGCCTACTTCTATTCCTGTTATTTCTTCTCCTCCTCAGCCTTGGCCTATGCCAGTGCCTACTGTTTCTACTCCACCTATTCCTCCTATTCCACGACCGATGCCTACACCTTCTGCTCCAAACCCATCTGTTCCATCGGTGCCTACCTCTATTGATGATATAATCAAAGGAATCACAGATTTGACACTTGAGTCAGTCAAAGCGGAGTTGGTGGGTAAGTTGAAGGAGCAGTTTGCTTTCACTGTGCCTGCTACTTCTTCTAGTGCTCCTATTGCACCTAGGAGTGCTCCTAGTGCTCCTAGGAGAGATCGGAGATGTATTTGGTGTGATAGTACGGAGCATCAACATTGCAGGGATTGTGACTCATTCCAGGATGCAAGGAGGCAGAATTTGGTATATTGGGGGCAAGATGGTAAGATTTGGTTGACTGAGACAGGAGCTCCACTTGCTACCAACTTTGGTAAAGGTGGAATGAAGAAGTTAGTGGAGGACATGGCTGCGCGTACTTCTTATGTGGCAGCTAGAGGTGATGCTTCTGCATATGGAGTACAGATTGAAAAGGGATCGGAGACTCAGTCCGCACTATGGACTTATGCTATGGAGACTGCAAACAAGGGAAAAATTCAGCAAACTGTTTTGACTAGCGCAGGCTCTAGCATCAGATCAGAGACAGGATGGGACTCGCCTGTTGACAGGTATTCTATTTATGCTTATTTGGCTAAATCTCATGGTGCAGATGTATTTGTTGAGGAGAAGCGTAAGAGAGATGAAGACAATCCAAGTGCAGCTAAGAAGACTAGAGGGGGTGAGTTTGTTACTCCACCTACTGCAGGACCGTCTTCACGATCAGGGCCAGATCGACAGATGGAGGATGCTCAAAAGAGGGAAAAGAGGCAAGAGCCTAGGGAGAGAAAGCAGCCAGGATTCAGATTGATGTCCGATATTGAGACATCTACAGACATGAAGAAAATCTTTAATGATAAGATACTTGGCAGTGAGGTGACTTTCACTATTTCTGAGATTTTGGGCATCTCAAAAAGAGAGTTTCAGGATCAGTTTCAGGAGGTCCTGAAGAGGAAAAGACATGCATTGTCTACCACTGATATACAGGGAGTTTTGATTGGAGAGTTGGATGATGATGATGATGAGGTCATGGTTGATAATGCTTCTGTTTTGCCACAGGTAGAGAAGAGGGTTCAGCCTATGCATTATGCTGAAATTGATGAGCCTGTTTTGATACCCCGTAGTCACTTTTCACGGAGCCATTGGGCTAGAGCAACTACAGAGACGATGGTAAAGGTTGGAGAGAAACAGGTGCCTTATGTTGCATTGGTTGATCATGGTTCAGAGATTAATCTCATTGTTCGTGGAGTTTATGAGAGTAACAGATGGCCTATGGATGTAGAGCATGGATGGCGTATGAGAGCCGCCAATAACACTGCAGGTGATTTATATGCTGCTTGCCCTAGTGTCAGGGTTTCTATTGGTGATGTAGAGGAGGATTTTCATTTCTTTGTGCAGGATTCATGCTCGTATCCCATAATTCTTGGTCAGCCATTCATTACAGAGATGCGCATGGAGACAAAGGTCATGGATGATGGATCTGCTTATGCACGGATTCGCAGTAAAGATGGTATGAGAGCAGTTCAGTTTATGACTGTATGTGTGAACCATGTTAGAAACAGGGATACTCTCAGAGATGCACCCTTGCCCACTGTGAGGGATTCGGGTTTTCATTAGGTACCGCCGTTTCGCGAGACGACGGTGGTACAGAGGAGAGGAGATTGGAGTTCTCGCCTCCTGGCAGCAGTGTTTTCTCCTCCGGTTAGGTTGGGATTTCAGCAAACAGTTCAATGAGCTATCAGAGGACTTCTAGATTGTCTAGAGCTGCCAGGCAGTATATATGCAGGAAGGAGAAAAATTTGAAAAATGCAAGAATTTTGGAGGATGATGAGCACATAGATGGTATGTATGACAGTGTGATTTGGGCAGATACGATGACAGAGATGGGAGATATGCTGAAAACTGATATGCTGAATTGTCATGGTAATGTATTAGTGCAGTCCCTGGACATGTTTCATGAAATTGCAGATTTTGTGTCACAGATTGAGTCAGAGGCTGAGGAAACTCAGCAAAGAGTGTTGAGTGCTGAAGAAATTCAGCAAACAGAGTTTCCAGCTGGTTATGATCAGCTTTCAGAGAGACAGAGGGCTGAAAATTTTCAGCCAACAGAGTTTATTGCTGAAATATTTCAGCATTCAGAGTTTGGGGCTGTTTCTATGCAGTCCATAGAGCAGAGGGCTGAGAATATTCAGCCATTGAAGTGCAGAATTGCTGATTTACAGCAAGGTTTATGTAATGCAGAAGAGCATAATGAAGCCAGGGTTGACACAAAATACAAAACTGTGGATAAGAAGGTGAAGCCGGTTGCTGTACCGCTTCCACCTGACAGTGAACAGCAAATAGAGAGGGCTGCTAAACAGCAAATTTTGAGGAATCCGGAGCATATTGGTCATAAATTTTCAGCAGAGACACTTGCTGAATTAAAAATTGGAAATGGTGATTTCTTGTTACCCATAGAAAAGCAATGCTTTCAGGAGATGCTTGAGCGTCATGGAAGGGGATTTGCTTTTGTCCCACATGAGATTGGATGTGTGAATCCTGATATTGTTGCTCCTATGGTCATCTTTACTATTCCTCATATCCCATGGAATCTCCGACCTATTCCAGTGCCTAAAGCACACTTGCCAAAATTGATTGATTTGTTGAATGAGAAAATCAGGATGGGAATCCTTGAGCCTTCATCTGCACCATACTCAAACAGGTGGTTTACAGTTCCAAAGAAGAATGGTACTCTTCGATTTATTCAGGACATGCAGCCAGTGAACAGGGTTACTATCAGGAATGTTGGTATTGGTCCAGTTGTGGATGAGTTTGCAGAGGCATTTGCTGGACGTGCCATCTATTCTTTGGGTGATTTGTATTCAGGTTATGATCAGTTTCAGCTGGCTTTGGAAAGCAGGGATATAACCACCATGAGAACTCCTATTGGGCTTGTCAGGATGTGTACCTTGCCTCAAGGTGCTACTAATTCTGTTGCGCATATGATGAATGCCATGCATAAGGTCCTTCGTGATTACATACCTCAGCTTACTATGCCTTTCTTGGATGATGTGCCCATTAAGGGGTGTGCAGAAGAAGAGAAGAATGAGAGCCTAAATGAGCAGGGATGCAGATACTTTGTGGCTGATCATATTTCAGCATGTGAGAAGATTTTGGCCAGGTTAGAAGAAGTGAACTTGACACTTTCAGGACAAAAATCTGTTTTTGGAGTGAATGAGGTTGTCATTGTTGGGCATATGTGTGGATATTATGGCAGGAAACCCTCACCTGATAAGGTGAATGCTATAGGCAAGATTGCAGAGTATTGTTCCACCACTTCTGAGGTACGGAGATTCATTGGCGCTTGTGTGTTTTATATGATTTGGATACCTCATTTTGCACACATTGCAGATTGTTTGTATCAGTTGCTTCGAAAGGGGCAGAAATTTTATTGGGATGAGAGCCACACTAGAGCCATGCGGAAATTGAAGAAGTTATTGCAGAATGCTCCTACTCTCAGGAAAGCGGATTATAATTGTGATAGGCCTATTGTATTGACAGTTGACACTAGTCCAATTGGCATAGGTTGGGCTGTGGGTCAAGATGATGCAGATGGAAATAGGTATGCTATTCGCTTTGGGGCGAAAGTCCTAAACGAGAGACAGAGGAGGTATCCGCAAATAAAAAGGGAGTTATTGGGGATTGTCACGGCTCTCAAATGTGACAAGGAGTACTTTATTGGAGCTTCAGTTGTAGTAGAGACAGATTGCTTGCCATTGATTGGTATGATCACGAGTTGCTCTACTCCGGATATAGCCATGTTGAGATGGATTGCATACATCAAGTCATTAAATCCGGAATTTAAACACATAGCAGGGAAGGATAATCCAGTGGCAGATATGTTATCTAGAGCCAGATATGATGATGAGGAGACTCTACTTGCAGAAGAGGATGATGCAGAAATTTCAGCCATTATGGTTGATCATGTTTGTCATGTTTATGAAATTGTGGCTTTCACAGAAGAGCTCTATGTTGGGGATTGGTTGCAGATTGGCATGTACCTTAGTACACTAAGCAAAAGAGATGAATGGACAGATGAAGAGTTCAAGAAGATCAGAAGGAAAGCCTATGGTTATTTTCTCAAGGACGGATTTCTTTGGAAGCATCCGAAGAAAAGAGGCGGATTACCTTTGCGGGTTGTCTGCGATAGAGAGTCACAGTTACAGGTGATGAGGGAGTTTCATGAGAGTCCTTGGGCTGGTCATAGAGGAGTATGGGCTACTTATGAGAAGATCAGGGAGAAATATTGGTGGAAAGGCATGTATAGAGATGTTTCTCACTTTGTTGAGACTTGCAGAGACTGCCAGATGTATTCAACAGTGCGCCATAGAGATGAGCTTCACCCGACCTATCCACTATGCATTCATTATAAGTGGGTAGTTGATTTGGTTACTATGCCTATAGGTCTATGGCAGATGAGGTACATTGTTTTGGCTAGAGAGGATCTTACCAATCATGTTGAGGGTAGATCTTTGAGAACGAAGACCACTAGTGCAGTGTGTAAGTTCTTATTGGAGGAAATTTTCTGCAGGTATGGTTGTGTGGGTAAGATCACTGCGGATCGTGGTGAATTGGATGCTGATGAAGCTAGGGAGTTTTTCTCTCAGCTAGGAATCAAATTGGCTCTAACCACAGCATACAATCCAGAGGGAAATGGGAAGAGTGAAAGAGGGCATCCGCCGATAGTGAAAGCATTAGCCAAAGCATGCAGAGGACGAATTGGAGAATGGCCGAGACTTCTATCATTTGCTTTATGGGCTGATCGTACGACTCATAGTGTTACTACAGGATATATGTCTGCAGAGTTGATGTATGGTCAGAAACCTGTTATGCCGATTGAGACTTGTGCTTTGACTTGGTCAGTTTTACCTTGGCAGGAGGATTTGACGAGAGAGGAGCTCTTAGCTCTTCGGATTCGACAGTTGGAGAGGAGACCTGAGGATATTCAGCTAGCTATTGACAGGTTGAAAGTTGCTAGACTAAGGAACAAGGACAGGTTTGATAGCAGGCATCGCTTGCGGCCTAGAGCAATAGAAGAGGGAGATTGGGTATTGGTCTTTGATAGCAGCCTTGAAAATCAGCATACTGCACTTCGGAAGATGGTGAAAAGATGGTTTGGGCCATACATAGTCAGACATGTCTTTGACAATGCAACATATGAGCTGACAGAATTGGATGGAACAATGCTTAGAGTGCCAATTGCTGGAAAAAGAATCAAGATTTTCAAGAAAAGAGATGATGAGGATTATGCATTGGAAGAATTTTCGAGAGAAGAGTAACGACAAGAAACTCCAGTGGAAGAGACAGATGATATGGCTGGAAATCTTGTTGATCTACCGGTAATGCATAACGAAGAGATTGATTTGTTTGTGGATCTTGATGATAATGATCATGGGTAGTTGGCCCATCCGGAGGATGCGCAGGATTAGAGGGGGTGGATGTCGTATTGCTGCGCATTTGAGATGTGAAAACCACCCAAAAGTTGTACATGAGATTTGTTACTTTGTACATACTTTGGCGTAGACGTTGTGCTTTGCTTTGCTTGAACATTTTTCTTTCAGTTGGTTCATGTTCAATTTTACAGAAGAGACAAGCGCTGTTTGGGATTGAATCTGATATTTGGTATAAACAAATTAGAAGGAGAACGGGTTCTAGATCTGCAATGAGTATGGTTTTTCCGAGCCTCACAAGATGTTTGCTTATGCTGGAGATGCAAATGGTATCAACAAGGGAGTTTAAGAAGACCAGTGAATTTTCAGATGAACATGAGGCTCATGTGTTATCCTTGATCATGGAACCACTGCTTGCCAAAATTCATTAGCACTATTGTTCATGTACTCAGCTGAGTGGATTTTACAGAACAGAAAAGTTTGAACCTTTGACATGCATTCAATATGCTTACATACACATGTGATGCTGAAATTGTGCTTTTCTTCCGAGCGGGAACACTTTCGATTGAAGTTCTTTGGCATTACAGCTCGCGGCTACTTTGGGCCTACTCTTCCTTGGTGCTTTTCTGATTCTAGAGGGAAGCTAATTTGAGAGGAAACAAAAGGGGAAAAGAAAACACGAAAAGAAGAGGAAAAAGAGGGGATTTTTGAAAAGCTAAAGAAGGAGGGAAAAAAGGGGAACAGAGGATACGAATGAGGAAAAGAAGGGGAGTTATTTTGAGAGGAAAAGAGGTATTTTGGGAGGGAGGAACGCGGCAGGAAAGGGAGGAGGACTGAAAAACGACGGAGAAACAGAGCACTAGAGGGAAATCTACGAAGGAAGAGAGAGGATTGGAAGAGAAACAGGGAAGGGGGAGACAGACCTCAGAACATCGATGGCATTCAAGAGCTGAATGTATCCAAAATGGAATCGAAGGTCGTCTTCTGGAGGAAAAACATTAGCCAATCGATAAGACGATTCTCTGCGCAGAATAGGGGAATCTTGGCCCAGGAAGGGAGCAGAGTCAGGAGGAAGTGAAGGCCAGGGAGGTTTACCTGGCTTCTTCAAGATAACAACTTATCAGCCTTACTTCAATGTGGATACTGCCGAGGTGCTACAACGAATTTTACAGTCGTTCCAGCTGAATCGTGGAGATTTTTGTTTGAAGACAACAAGACACAATCCTGATTTCTAGTTTACGATAGGAGATTCCGGAGTAGAAAGGTCCGTGCTTTCGATCAGTTTGGACATAATTCTTCACAGCGTGTTGGTTGAGACCGACTGGCAGCTGTTCATGGAGGGGAGGATCGACTGTGGGAAGGAAACGACGAGAGGAAATCGACGGGCCACCATCCCTTGCGCACCAAGGCACAAAGTAAGAAAGAATTGCCCTCTCTGTCCTTTGTCTGAGCAATCCCATAATCTCGTTATCCAAAGCCGCGAATGTCCATGTCCGATCATGAAGCGAGAGGGAACGAATTCGAGAAGAAGGCAGAGAAGAAGCTGAAAGGCTGGAGTCTTTTAGGGAACAAGTATGACGGTGCCGCAGAGCTCTACGAAAAAGTAGGCAATTGATACAATCTCGCAAAATGCTGGGATAAAGCTGCAGACGTGTATATCAAACTTGCAAATTGCCTTTTAAAGGTCTTGACTTCAATTCAGACTAAAACGATCATTATTCTGTTCGAGGCACAAGTTTGTGAAAATGCAAGGGCTTGAAAGCAAGCACGATGCTGGCTCTGCATATGTTGAAGCTGCAAATTGTTTCAAGAAGACAAACCCCAAGGAGGCAGCAAACTTCTTCAATCTGGCAGTTCAGTTGTTTATTGAGAATGGAAGATTATCAATGGCTGCAAAGCATTACAAGAGACACCTTTACAGCAGATGATCCTCTGGGGGTTGCTGTGATTCCATTGAACAAAGTGTTTGTGAAAGGATTTTTAACTGCCAATCTCTTACAAAGTACTCGGGAAACAAGGACAATCACAAGGAGAAGTCCAAGCAGGCTTTAAATTTGATGTCCAAGGTGGAGTTTCAAGACAAATTCAGTGCCTTTGACCACAAAGTTTGGTCTCACAATTGAAGATGTGCTTTCTCTTTCTGCTATCAAGGCTGCTTATTGTTCCACAGGATTTGTTGAGTCAATGATTTAAAGAGTTCCAAGAGAAGCTTCATAGGGATTCAGACTACATGAAAAATTCATTGATATGAGACTTTGTCTTTGTCAAGACGTTTATTGAAGTTGCTCTTAATCAGATGTAGCTGATTGTATGTCTCATATTATCTGCAATTGAGCTTTCAAATTGAATCTGATCTCGCTAGATTGATCTTCTATCTTGAAATTTATCAAGGTCTTCTGTAGACGCGACTTTGCTTTCGAAAACCCTTCGACACCGTCCTCACCAAAGACCTAAGGTGAGTCCTCTCTCTCTCTCTCTCTGTCTCTCTCTGTCTCTCTGTCTCTCTCTCTCTCTCTCTCTCTCTCTTTCTCTTTCTGTATTAGGATCTATGATTGAAGTTTTTATATCATAAATAAATCATGGATGGCGGTTATTGGCTTGAGAGCGGCCGACTTAGCGCGTTTGATAGCGCGTGTAGATTCTAGTTCAGATGATGTAGACATAGACGCGCAGCTATGTTTGCTATTATTGCGTCTGCAGTCGCGTCTCCAAGCATGTGTATTCTGCATCTCAGACGTGAGAATACACGCGCTCTACTTAGAAGCTTTGACTTCAGAGACGCGTTTGAGAGCGTGTATATTCTGCATCTCAGATGTGAATATACACGTGCTCCGCCTAGAAGCTTTGACTTATGGGAAGCGTCTGAGAGCACGTCTATTCTACATCTCAGATGCGAATATACATGTACTCTGCCCAGAAGGTTTGACTTCAGGGAAGCGCTGAGAGCGCATCTATTCTGCATCTTAGATGCGAATATACACACGCCAACTCAGATAAAAAAACAAGTTTTTATTTCTGGAATTGTACGAACATGTTACACAAATTATAGTACAGTTTACACAATATTGCAGTTCAGCAAATTTGTCTTATTCTTGTGGTTTGTTTGCAGATGTCGCATCTTGGTTCATCTAGCAATGACCTAGATTTGGAGCGTATGAATGATACATTGGACTTGTTCAGCAGAGGGGTCAATGCTTTTTTTGGAGGTTTTTCTAGTAAGGAAGACTTCATAGGAGAGATGACTAGACACCTTGGCCGCTTTTCCACAGCAGACGAGGTGTTCAGCGTCATTGTTTGGAACGCCTCTGATGTCTTTGCCTGGCACTGCTTCCTAAACACCAAATTTCCAAACTCCAATTGTAGGTACTCCATGTACAGTGCTGCCTGTACATGTATCGGCTGAAGCACAAGCGTCAGCCAACACACGTGCATTTGCGGAAGCACATGCATCTAGCGAGGTAGAGGGTAGTCGACAGAGAGAGAGGAGGGAGAGACGAGGGGGAGGACGAGGCTTGTGTGGGGGTTGCCTAGGAGGTGGCGAGCAATCACCCTCACCAGAAGATCATGTAGAGGAGCCAGTACGCGAGTACTATAGAGTTATAGATACTGGTGGCATCTTCCATGATGATGAAGGAAGGGATGTAATGGTGTACATGAGGAGCGTCGTGCATGCGATGTATAAAGATTGTTTAGTTTACTTCAAGAATTAGAAAAGTGGCTTGTGGGAGGAGTTGTTGAGGGCAGTCTATAGGAGGTACCCAAATCCTGAGGGTCAACGATTCTCGGATAATAGGGGACGCATAAAAGTGAGGGATTTGCTTCACAACAAAAGATCCCACCTCATGACACGTGCTAGGGAGTTATTGCGGAGACGAGAGGAGGGGCGTGGAGCCTATAGCCAACCACCTATGTGCCACCACATAGAGTGGAAGAAAGCCAAGAAGAAAGCAGCAGAGAAAGTGAAGAGTCGCTAGTACGCAGAGGTGCGACGCATCCAAATGGAAACCATGGGATCGTCACATTATGGATCGAGCGGCAGAGAGTCGTGGGAGATAGAGTTTGTAAGTATATTTTGATTTATAGTTTTTTAAAATTTATATTTTTTTATATAATTTATTCTAATACATTATGTCTCATAATTGTTTGTATATATCATAATTGGTTTGCAAACTATTATCGTTGGTAGGATACCTACTCCTAGAGAGGTAGGTTACCATCGAGGCCATAACCGCGCAACCACATGGCTTCACTTCTATGAGGAGGGTCTCATCACTGAGGAGCAATACAATCGGGCTATGAGGATTTGACAGCCAGAGGAGGTATGTTTTTCTTACTTTCCTATTAAAAGTATGGCTAATTATAACTTTTTCTTTGCAATTGTACGTAAGCAACCTTGATCTTTTGTGTGTGTAGACGAACATCGATGTGGAGCATAGCGAGGAGGGGGATAGCGACGTTAGTAGTGATGGTGGTGCTAGCAAAGATGTTTCTTCTTTAGATTCGTAGAGGAGCACCATACCTCCTCTACGGCCTTGTTTTCTTATTTTTCTATTATCCATCTTTAAGCCTACTGCTTGCGGTCACGCTTTAGGTCACAAGCACTTAAACTCCCTATGTAAATGCGTTTTATATATAATGAATATATGGATTTTTGTTTTCAATTCTTGTGCTTTCAGATCCATTGTGTTTTTTCCAAATGCACAATTTGATGTATGGGAGGTAGCTCTACATCTTTAGGTGCATCTAGTAGCACTACAGGTAAAGACAAAGGAAAGAGTAAAGTGTCAGAAGGCATTGATACAGTTCTTGATGGAGACTCCAGTGGCTCAGAGAGCTTGGATGATGAGCGTGGCATTCCTTTAGTGAGGACACCAGGTGTACAGAGAGCTCACAATAATGTAAAGGTTCCATTGAGTGATCCGGTAGTACGCAGATCTAGCAGGGTCAGATACCCTGTTAAAAGATTTGGTTTTGAAGGTTATGCAGCTTATCATTATGCTTATATGGTGAAACTAGTTGAGGATGTTGAGCCCACTTGTTTTGAGGATGCTGTTGGTCATACTCATTGGGATGCAACAATGGATGAGGAGATGGTTGCATTAGAGGCCAATAAGACTTGGGATCTAGTATCATTGCCGAAGGGCAAGAAAGCTATTGGATGTAAGTGGGTTTATAAGATTAAGCACAATGCAGATGGTTCTATTAGTAGGTACAAAGCTAGGCTGGTTGCAAAAGGCTATGCCCAGACATATGACATAGACTATGATGAAACCTTCAGTCCAGTTGCTAGGATGGCAATTGTCAGATGTGTGATTGCTTTGGCAGCAGCCAAAGGTTGGAGGTTGCAGCAAATGGATGTGAAGAATGCCTTCTTGCATGGTCATTTGTAGGAAGAAGTGTATATGGATTAGCCATGGTTATGAAGATTTAGAGCATCCCACGTATGTGTGCAGGTTGAAGAAGGTGCTCTATGGGCTCAAGCAAGCACCTAGAGCATGGTCTCACAAGATCAGAGAGTATCTTGTCAATATTGGATTTTATGTTTCTGATGTTGATCACTCACTTTATGTGAGAAAGGGAGATGCAGGTTTGGTCATCATAGTCATCTATGTGGATGACTTGATTATTACAGGTGATAGTGATAGTGGGATTACTGAAGTCAAGGATTTTTTGAAGAAGAAGTTTGAGATGAAGGATTTAGGTGAACTAAGGTACTTCCTTGGCATTGAGGTGATCAGATGTGATGATGGTATATGATTGTCCCAAAGACAGTATGGCTTGGATATGTTGTCCAAGTATGGTATGACAACATGCAAACCACTTTCAGTTCCGTTGGAGTAGAATGTAAAGTTGAGTGCTGATGTTGGGGATGAGATAGAAGACCCTACTATGTTCAGGAGGATAGTGGGGAGTTTGATCTACATGACCATTACAAGGCTAGACTTGAGCTACGTTGTTGATCTTGTGAGTTAGTTTATGCAAGTACCTAGAAAGCCACATTTGGATGCAGTTAGACGCATATTGAGATATGTGAAGTCCACATTACATTATGGACTTTTCTATGATGCAGGTATAGATATACGGGTGTTTGGATACACAGATGTAGACTGGGCTGGTAGTATGTCTGATAGAAGATCTACCAGCGGATACATGTTCTCTCTTGGTAGTGCAGCAATTACTTGGAGCAACAAAAAGCAATCTACAGTTGCTTTGTCGAGTATAGAGGCTGAGTATAGAGGTGCCACTGTTGCAGCATGTGAGGTAGTATGGCTACAAAAGTTAATGGCTAATTTGGATGTGCAGATGGAAGGTCCAATTGTCATTTATTGTGACAACATGAGCAGTATACATTTGGCTAGGAACCCTGTGTTCCATGCCAGGACAAAACATATTGAGGTACACTACCACTTTGTGAGAGAGAAGGTACTAGCAGGTGAGATTGACTTGGTGTATGTCAGCACACAAGATCAAATAGCTGACATCTTCATGAAGGCATTGGGTACAGAGAAGCTTAAAAAGTTTCGAAGCTTACTTGGAGTTGCAGAGATGCAGTTGAGCTTGAGGGGGAGTGTTGAGATGACAAGCTCAACACATGCAGACATTGATGGTGGACCGCCTAGTTAGATGGGTTCACACCTCTACACTTAGCACGTCAGTGGTCGTTATGACTCTCACATGGCCACTGACTCATTACTTATTATATTCAAGTTGTTACACCTATTTACAACTGACATAGTTATAGCGACAGTCAACTAGTGTAGTCGGTTATGCATTGTTTGACTTAGTAGGCTACTTTCCTTTATGTTGTATCTTATCTATACTTTGTGTACATTGTAAAGAGTGTGGAAGAAGAAGAAGACACCAGTAAGAAAACGTTTTGGCCTACATCTCTCCTCTTGTCTCTTGAATGAGCTTCTCCTTGTGCATTCTGTGTGTGTTCGGCGCAACATCTTGAGCAAGTCCCCCCACCACGTGATTCTTGACATAAATCCATTAAGGATAGATGAGGTGGCACAATGAACATGCCATATCCAAGAGTGAACTACATGGGTATATTCTAGTTGTAGAATCATTGGCACATCCTCGATATTTTTCACCTAATGTGCTAATGAGTAAAGTCCTATAACATCACTAAGGCATGTTGTGGATGTCAGCTCATGTGGAGCTCAACATCTGAACAATATGGGCTAATAAATGGCTCACATGGGCCACCTCACACGGATTAACACAAACAAAATAACCCTTGCTAAATGTTTTTAAAAAAAATGGTTATTATTTTTTGAAAAGATAAATCAATGTACCAAAAAAGTAAATATAGTTAATATTTTTTAGAACTCTAGCATATTACTTTAGGCATTCTGTATCCACTAGGTTAATATGTAAAATTTCCATCCATTTCTTACACAAATGCGACTACTGTTGTTAACACTCATGATAAAAGAAAGAAAGTAAGTCAAGATATATTGGAAGCAAGGAAGATTGAACAGTACCAAAGCAATTTTTTTTTCCAGATCACAATATAAATTCAAGGCACCTTCCATTCATAAGGTACAAGTGCAAGACATTTAAAGACATAATTTATGGTTGTAATTTATAATGAGCTGTGCTAGTCTCGTGAAAATTTTACTCATTTCTAGAGTCATATTTTAAAGATCCATAATAGATGCACACATTGCAAGTAGTCCTTATTCTCTTTTAGTTAGACTAGGTCTAGTTAGACTAGGTCTAGTTAGACTAGGTCTAGTTAAGTTGTGTATGCATAAATTGAGAGAAGGACTAGTTAAGAGACACAAAAAGGGGTGGATTGCAAACAAATTCATATCCCCATCACCAAATAGTTTGAAGCATTGGTTTCTTTAGGTATCCACCCCATCACAAGGCCATGAGTCATACAAGGAAGGCTCTCAATCCCAACCACAAGCCCTCTCAGACAAAGTTGCCATAACCCAAGGTGAAAGCATGTCCCTACCTTAGCTAGCTAGGGCAATCCCCATCCACAAAATGTTCATACTTTTGAGTACTAAAACTTAACCAAATAATTTTATTGATTTATTTTTTATATTATTTTACATAGTTATGAATTTGGTTGCTCACCTAACTGCTGCTAAAATTTAGGACCGCACCTACCTATCTATGTGGGTCTGATCTCATGTTATATAAAGATGGATCAGACTTCTTCATATTCCAACATGAGATCAGACTACTTTATGAAGAAGAGTTTTCCCCCACTTTATGAAGCATCCATCTACCAAAGGGCATCTCGAGATTCAATCATAGTGGGGCACAAGTTGTTTTGCATTTAGTGAGACTACTACTAAGATAGTCTAGTATAGTCCTTCATTGTCCACACACACACACACACACACACACACACACACACACACACACACACACACACACACACACACACACACACACACACACACACACACACACACACACACACACACACACACACACACACACACACACACACACACACACACACACACACACACACACACACACACACACACACACACACACACACACAGAGAGAGAGAGAGAGAGAGAGAGAGAGAGAGAGAGAGTACATAATGGTGCTAAATATAGGCCACACTCTCAAAACTGTGGATATTGTTTTATCAAAAGCTAGTAGAGCTCCTTAGAGTTGTCAAAACTACCTTAAATGTAGTTTCTATGTTCCATAGAACAATCTTATAAGTAGTTTATAATATTCCTACCTTACATGTAGTTTATATGTAGTTTTTGCGTTCTAGAGAATCTTGGAAGTAGTTTTTTGTATTCTACAAAATGACATTCTATGTAGTTTTTGAGTACATTACATGTAGTTCCAAAGTACCATGTAGTCATAGTACTTTATGTACATGAAAACCAACTTCACAAATACAAGTTCCATGTGTCTCACGTAAGTAATCCCTCATGTGATCATATGCTATTTCATTGTAAGTTTTTTGAGCTTATTTCCACATATTTATTTACCTAAAGTAAAGTCCCAAAGGTTGTTTCTTTAGGCATATAAGGCTTCATAACTACATCTTGAAGTCATCACACAATTGGCAACCATAACTTTTAGGTAGCTTAGTGGATATTTTCCATTGTCACTCACCCTTATCAACACCAATAGGAGGTGTCATCTGTAACGTGCCCGCCTATCAACTGTCCAAGCACGTTTTAGCTGTCCATCAACAAATGAATCTAAGCATTGCCGCCCGATACTCCCATGGAATGTTCCAAGGTTTGTTGCCTAGGGTTTCCTGAGTTCACATGCAAACGGAACGTTTGCGGCCGAACCCATTAGGATCGACCTAAAATCTGGGTTCCTATGGTCAAGGTCTCTTGATAGCATTCTAGCATCGAGTTTTGGACATCCTACTTTACACAAAGATACACAATCCAAAGCAGATCCATACCACACTTGGTTCAAAGAGAATGGGAAACAAGAGGGATGCACTGCTCGACCTCTCTACTATAGGTCATAGTCCCATTCCAGTCCCCTAAAATGACGTGAATTGGGTTCCAAACTAACGATACCTAAAGGTTAAACTACAGTAAAACCTTGTGAGAAGTCTCCTAGTTCTCTGGGACCACCTTGCCATAGGACAGACTTGTCGGGATTCTGCCCACCCGCTTCTCTTGATAGCTTTAGTTTTCTAATTAGGTCCTATCACATTTATGTATGTCATTCAAAATTAGCTTCCTTAATTAGGCCTTTTAGGGAACAGGGTTCATTTGTGTAATTTACAGCACTGACACAAAAGCAGAACAAGCAGTCTTTTTGACAAACAAGTTTCTTAACTTATCTTCAAGTTAATCTTTGTCTCCTACCCATACATGAGAAATTATATATACTCCCTTCTGTCTAACAGAAGTACCTGGTCCAAATCGCATGGCACCATAATTTCTATACTCTACCTAGAAATAGGATCTTCCAATGCCCCAGACGTTGGGCTCACAACAGTCTTCAACTCCATTCCGGACTAGACAAGGGGTGTCCAAAGCTCCATTGACCCCAAGTGACCTAGGAGTGAGACACAACTTTTGTGGTTGGCCTTTTTACCACTCAACCTTTGGCCCGTGAATCGAGTAGTGCCTTCTCGGATTGAAATGCGGCGTGACCTTGGAGATGATCCACCCGCGCAAATTATCGTTCCTTAATTAATCCAATTAAGAACCAAGAACAATCAAGGCAATTAGCCTAATATCATCTTCTAGGAAAAAATTCCTTTATTCCAAATGCAAATTGTCATCACAGACCCCTGCCATGCATTTACCATCAAGCACAAGCACTTGTAACAATCATCCAAATCACATCATAACAATTAGTTTAATGCGAAAAACATTTAAGAAGACGTTAGATCAATCAACAAAACAATGATATCCTTTTCCAACACTCTAGGAATGGTTGTGATAACCTTCCATCGCATATTCGCTCTCCCCCTTGGGATCAGGAGCGATTCTATGTAAGATTTACTTAATAAACCCTTCTTTCAGCTAAGGCATATGTTAAAGTTTCAACATTGTACAAGGCCTAAGTTCCATTCATCTCTTACATTGATCGATAACCCAGCCTTCTTCAACAATTACAAAATCATCGGTCTTTCCTTTGACTTAGGGCCCTAATCCTTGAGCTCTTTGCTTGCCCTAGAGTTGTTGTTGCATCTAGCCCAACCCTAAAGAGGATTAATAAACATAGTCACTATCATATGGATCTCAAGGCACCTAAGTCCTAACCCTTATGGTTGTTGTTTGTGTTAACTATGCACTAGAGTTTTGAGATTGATTTTCCTCTAGGATAGATTACTTATCATGTGATCTTTCAAACATGCAAGCTCAATGTACTTCCAGTGTGGTAAGATACTTTATCTATTAATTTCCAAGAAATGAGAGTTGACAATACCTTGGAACCTTGTATGCTGTTCATGCTACATATGGATTTGTCGCATAGCATCTAGGTGCAACTAACTTCCCTAGATACATGCGCTTCGTAAACTCCATCTTTCGAATGTTGCGATAAACTTAACCTTTTCAATAATCCCTTCCCGTGCATCTTAGCACGGGTCTAATGCAACTCACATGTGAATCAAAGCAAGCCTTCATTAATTTGGATATACATTACTTAGGACTGGTATTGCAGTTGGATGGGCAGTGATGTCCTCGCCCAAGGCTTCATTGCTCATTCTGGGGTTTCCATTCATGCACATCATTTTCCACTTGGGGGCCATCCTCGATCTATGCAAATGGCACAAGACTCCCGCACCTTGTGCTCGGTTAGTGGGGCCAATTGGGGAGAGAGCTGAGTTTGCAAGTGGGGGGGATAATCCCGCAAGACGGGTATAGGTTTGCATGCTACGGGGGAAAAGAGATGCGTGTGGCCACCCTCTTTGGAGGGGAAGGGAAAGAGAACCCTCAGAGAGTCTCTCTCTCTCTCTCTCTCTCTCTCTCTCTCCCTCTCCCTCTCCCTCTTCTTCTTCTTCTTCTTCTTCTCCTCTCTCCCTCTCTCTTCTTCTCCCTCTCCCTATTATTATTATTATTATTATTATTATTATTCTTCTCCTCCTCTCTCCCTCTCTCTTCTTCTCCCTCTCTCTCTTCTTCCTCTTCTTCTTCTTCTTCTTCTTCTTCTTCTTCTTCTTCTTCTTCTTCTTCTCTTCTTCTTCTTTCTCTTCTTCTCTCCTCTCCCTCTCTCTTTCCCTCTTCTTCTCCTTCTTCTTCTTCTCTTCTTCTTCTCTTCTTCTTCTTTCTCTTCTTCTCTCCTTCTTCTCTTCTTCTCTCCTCCCTCTCTCCCTCTTCCCTTCTCTTTGACCTTGCTTTGGCTCACATTTCTATTTCAATTGAGTTTTTGTGGAGTTTATGATTCTCTGAAAGGAAAAATAGATCAAGAGAGAAGAAAAGGGGTTGACCAACCTTACTATTTCCAAAGAAAGAACTTTTATAACCACACATATGATCCTAGCTGACATGTGTCCCATAATTGAATTCAAAACCCCTCAACTTTGAGGCTCCGACAAGAGCCTTACCTTGCCTATGTTTGTGAGCTTATATTGCTTTCCGCTAAGCAAGTTTACTCCTCCTAGGCTTGTTTACCACAAAGAGGCTTACCCACCTAGGCTTGCCCACCACCAATAAACCTACCCAAACTTATGCACCAAGTCTACTTGCAAACTTGCCTACCATTGATGAGCTTACTACTAGGTTTGGCTACTACAAGAAGCTTTCTCTTAGTAATTTCACCCTTACTAATAAATCTTGCTTACCACTAAGGAATTTACCATTGTTAAGCCTTTCAATTACTAGCTTGCCTACTACTACAAGCTTGACTTGCCCACCATTAGGCTCACCATTAGGCAAGCTTACCCCTTTTAGACTTGCCTACCACTATGAGGAGTCTAACCCACATAAATCTTTATTGTCCTAATTTGACATAAGCTTACCTAAGTCTACCTACTTAGAACCACCTAGATGTAAGGCTACCTAGACTTACTCAAGCTTAGTTCACATGGGATAAGTTTACCCATCTAGAGTCAAGTCTATCTCATGTGTGTTTTCCTACCAATGAGGAGTCCAAGCTCAACCATCCTACTTATTTGAGACAAGTCTACTTGCAACAACAACAAAAACAACAACAAGATTTTCTAATCTCAAGCTTCCCTAAATTGAGAAACCTTACTCATGTTGAGTCTACCTTACATCTTGAAAGGTGGAGCAAGACTGGAAGCAAAAGCCAAAGCAAGAGAGAGCAAGACAATGTGTGGAAACTCCAATAATCGCAGTATGTGATGTTTCTTCCCTTATTCAATTGTCATAGAAAGAATAAATAATAGAGTGGCAGTGATAGGTAGCCACCACTTACAATGTACATGTGTGTGGGCAATAAGTCCAAGTAAATATAGGCCGCTAGGCGTAGGTGGCGTTTAACCCCCAACAACCTTTCACTACAATGAAAATGTGCATGAATATGGAGAAAACATTAAAAAGTGACAAAGTACAAAGTGTACATAGAAGTACAATAAGATAATGAATAGACATCATCTCATCCTACACCCATCATCTTTCTAAAAAAGGCATAATTTTCCACTGAGAGACTTTTAATGAGTATATTTGCAAGATTCTCATTAGTTGAGATCTTGACAAGCTCTATTTACTTGTCCTCAATTACCTCTTTGATGAAGTAATAACAGACCTTAATGTGCTTAGTCTTCACATGAAAGATTAGATTACGTGTCAATTGAATGGCACTCATAGAGTTTGAATGCAAAGTAGGAGTCATAGTTATACCAAGGTTTGCAAACATATGGCCTAACCATAGGGCCTCCTTGAAAGCATCAGTGGTTGCAATGTACTTGGACTCACTATTAGATAAGGCCTTGTATTTCTACGTTGGACATCCAAGAAATAGCACCTCTGGAAAAAGTGAAGACATAGCCAGAGGTGGACTTCCTACTATTTGCATGTCTTGCATAAGTAGAGTTTGTGTAGCCCACAACTCCAGTATCTTGGCCACCATAACAAATGCATGTATTTGTAGTGCCTTTATCTTATGATACCCTTCACGATATCCTAATGTCACTTGCTAGGTGTCACCATGTAAGAAGTCACAGCTCCCACAGCAAATTCTATGCCAAGCCTAGTGGCTATCATGGTATGCATCAAGTTTCCCATTGTGGATACATACGGGAGTCCATATCAACCTTATGTATCTAGATCTATTGGTCATGTTTTGGCTGTGACTAATCTTCCACATGTATTTGTTGATCTTTCAAGAGGAGCCTCCTATTACAGTACAGCCAACTCCAATTAGAAAGCTTGCAATAATTGTTGTTGATGAGATAGTGGCCCAAGATTTGCCTACATGATCATGATGCCTCATGTTTTATTTTGATCCCTCTATACATTATGTGATGGTGATAGACTTTGATAAGCCCCTTACTTATGAGGAGGAAATGCTTAGAGGTGATAGTCACTCCTAGGAGAGGGCCATGCATTTTGAGTTTGACTCACTACAGAAAAATCATAAATGGGATTTTGTTTCCTTACTAAATGGTAAACATGCATTACCATGTAAGTGGATGTATAAGTTGAAGAGAACCCTTGATCTCCCTAAGCTAGCATACAAGACAAATTTGGTTGCTAGGAGTTTTAAACAAAAAAAGGGAGTTGACTTTGATGAGATACTATCCTCTATGGTCAAAATGTGTTAGTCTTGGTTGCACAAATGGATCTAGAGTTGTATTAGATGGACACTAAGATAAATTTCTTAGATGGGAACCTACATGAGGATATCTATATGCAGCAACTAAAGGGATTTGAGGAAAAGGGAAGGGAAGACCGTGAAAAAGAGTTTTTATGGACTTAAGCAGACACATAGGAAATGGTATCATAAGTTTGATGCCTTTATGCATTCACATTGATATTCCCATAGTGATATGGATTAGTGTCCTTACACAAAGAAGTCCTACAATAGTAATCTTATAATTTTGGTGCTATATATTGATGACATGCCGATTGTTGGGAGTGCATGAGCTAGATGCTTTGAAGACTCAACTCAAGTAGTTCTAAGCCTCCATCAACACAAGAGACACCATCCTTGATTTTGAAAATCAAATATCTATGTTGATGTTAGAAGAGAAAAACTTGGTCTTACTGTATCTTCATCACGAAGCAAGAACAATTCAAAATAGGTGCAAGTAGAGGTTGCGATGGTGGCTGTTATGGGAAAAATCAGGGGCAATCTCATGACTCATAGGAGCAGTCACATATAGGTGGTAGAGGCCAGTCTTAAGGTAGGGGAAGCTATAGTGGACATGGCATATAGAATGCAAGTTATGATAATATAGAATGCTATAATTGTGATAAAAAAGGTCACATTACATATGACTATCCACAAAAGAGAAGAGGTGGAAATAATAGGAATGGGAGAAGATAGCATAATAATTATGCATCTACTAGTAATTAGATTGATAATGGGGAGGAGTTATTTGTTATGTAGCACATGATGAATACACTAAATGTGGATGCATAAGTGGTAATGAGATTGATGATGTATGATATGTGGATTTAGGCACCTCTAACCATATGATGTTTCATGGAGAATGATTTAGAAAAATAAAAAACCTTAAAACACTTGGTTTTGTAGAAATAACTGACAATACAGTGCATCCTATTACTCATGTTGAAAGTGTCCCATTGTCTATGCAAGATGGAAAAGTTAAGTGTTTGGTTGAAGTGATGTATGTACCTAACATCACAAAGAACCTGGTTTCTATTGAGCATAGATCTAGAATGGATGCTTTATAGAATATTTTAAGAATGAATGTAAATTGGTCGCAATTGATAAGTGTGTGGGAAGGATATTTACCTTGGATGTAAATGTACTCGAGTTGAAGGTTGCTATGTTTACACAAGGTGCATGAGTTGTCGCTAATGAAACTTGGAATAAAGGTATTGGCCATGTAAATGTATAGCAGTTGAAGAACTTGCAATTACCTAAATGTGTAGTGGTTGGAGAATATACAGTCACATGAAGTTGTGATAGGCTTGCCTAAGTTTAAAGTGGTTGATATGCACAAAATGTGTTAATAAGCATGCCAATTTGGAAATAGACAAGGTATGTATATTTTCATGATAAACATGTAAATAGGTATTTACTTGATATTATACATTCAGACATTTGGGGTCCTATAAATACTACATCAATGGTGATTGGATGTAAAACTATATAATCTTTATTGATGATCACACAAGGAAGGTATATGTATACTTCATGAAGGAGAAGAGTGAGGTATTCTCTCACTTTCAAGAGTTGAAAAGTTTGGATGAGAAAAAAACAAGTGTGCGGACTAAGTACGTGAGGTCAGATGGAGAGGGAGATTTCCTCTGCAATAAAGTTAGTAATTTTCTGAAACATCATGGAATCCAGAGGTAGTTTACATGTAGGTACACTTCGCAACAAAGTGATATTATTGAAAGGAAGAATAGGCACATTGTAGAAATTGCACGAGCCTTGATAGGCATGAAAAGAACATGCCTCATTATCATTAGGATGAAGCTATCTTTACAACTGTGTATATTATCAACAAGACTCCCACTATTGTAGTGTATGGCATGACACCGAAGGAGAAGTTTACTCACAAGAAACCAAATTTGCTACATGTAAAAGTACTTGGATGCATTGCATATGTACATGTTTCTAATGGGCTAGAAAGAAGTTGGATCCAAAAGTTGAAAAGTATGGATTTATTGGGTATTTCCTTAAGAAAAAGGGTTACAATGATTATATTTCAGTTACACCGAAGGTATAGTTGAGCCAAGATATTGTGGTTGATGAGATGAGTAGTTGATATGCTACAAAAAAAAGAATTGTTACAGATGATGTAAAAGAAAAGGCGATTGTATAAAATATAGATCCACAGTCACAGACATTGAGTGGGCTAGAAGAGTACTCTTCTAGTAGATCTATTGAAAGACCATGGAGTGGAAAGTTGCATGCAAAGAGTACTCCTACAAGTATAGAAAATGTATCACATAAGGAAAAATAAATGGTGGTTGATTCACATGGTATGCTAGCTATTTCTATAGGGTATTCATATATAGATGGTGAGTTTGATGGCCTAGATCAAAGTATGGATGAGAAGTTTGTACTTTAATTTTTCCTACACTTGGTGTAAGGAAATCTAAGGTTGATGTAGAGGGATGACAAAGTGCTATGCAAGTGTGTAGGTTAATGAGAGTAAGATATCATGTAAATAGGTTGGCATATGATGGTTATGTTGCTAGCCATTATGTGTACATGAAAAAGGTTATAAAATTAGTTCAGCCCACTTGCTTTTAGAAAGCTATTGGTCATGTATATTGGGAGAAAGCCATGAATGAAGAAATGGTTGCATTGGATGTAAATCAAACTTGGGATTTGGTAGCATTGCTTGAGGGAAAGACTATAGGATGTAAGTGGATTGACAAAGTAAAACATAATGCAGATGGAAGTTTGAGTAGGTATAGAGTGAAAGATTAGTTGCCAAAGGTTATACAAAGACTTAAGGGATTGATTATGATGAGGAGACATTTTCTTTAGTGGAAAAGATGGAAATTGTAAGAGTTGCCATTATAGTAATTGCAGAGCAAACTATTGGGTTTGGCATCAAATGGATGTAAAGAATGCATTCTTGCATGGTGAGTTGCAAGATGGACTGAAATAAGCACCAAGAGCATGGCATGGCAAGATAGCACAATACCTTGTCTCTATTAGTTTTCAAGTTGAAAATATAGATCACTTGCTTTATGGATGTTAAAGTGATAGGGAAATTGTTGTGATTATATTGTATGTGGATGATTTGATTGTTGGGGGTGTTAATGTGCAAGAGTGGAGCATATGAAGATTCTTCTCAAGAAAAAATTTGACATGAAAGATTTGGTAGAGCTAAAGTACTTTCTTTGCATTGAGGTGATAATAACATCTAGGGGGATATGGCATTAGAAAGGCAGTACACCTTAGATATGTTGATGAAATTTGGTATAGCGAATTGTAAGCCAATCTCAGTGCCATTGGATTACAATGTGAAACTAAGTGTTGATACGTGTGAGATATTAGAGGATTGCACAATGTATAGGAAGATCATGGAAAGTTTGATCTTCACTATGTATCACCACATGCCAAATTGTAACTACACATTTGGCTTGGAGATTCAATTTATGTCTAGTCATCTCTCTACTTAGTGTGTTCATACTATGGACTACTTATATATTGTGTATGTTGTACTCTCTCTTATGCTCAATAGACTGATATAATGGAGAAGAAGAAGAAGAAGAAAGACTAGGGTTTTTAGCTTCCTATCTTGTGTGTATTCTTTGTGTGTTTTGTGTCTTGCAAGATCTCTCTCTCTCTCTCTCTCTCTCTCTCTCTCTCTCTCTCTCTCTCTCTCTCTCTCTCTCTCTCTCTCTCTCTCTCTCTCTCTCTCTCTCTCTCTCTCTCTCTCTCTCTCTCTCTTTGTACCCATCTAATGAGGTGGTCCATAATAAATGTTTCCATGTGTTGATCTTACCATCTCAATAGTGATTATATATTTGCAAATATCACCATGTGCCTAAAGTTGACCCTTTTTATATATTGACATCACTAATTTATTTGTTAGTTTTGTTGATGCCTTTCCATAGATCCCTTTAACTTCATGTTTTATCAAATTGATAGCTCTAGTCAAAGTCTCAATAATCTATTGTAACCTATGTAGATTTCTTTTAGTTGTCCTTGGGCTTGTTGATTCTCTTGGAGTTTTCTAACATGTAGAGCTATCTTGGCTTTCACCTACTCTAACTAGATAGTGAGATTCATCACTCTGACTTGAACTTTTCTATTGTGCATATGCAATTCTTCCAATTCTTAGATCTTGGACTCTAATTTTAGATCATGCTCCTTCAAGTGTGCCTATGGATTCTATACTTATTGATTAATTTGGACTATAAATTCAATGTAAGATCTTGGGCATCGTCTAGCTGCACCAAGAGTCATTTCTTTTCCTAAAATATTTTGCCTTATTGTGATAGAGCCCTTCACACAACACCTCTAGGGAATTTAGGTTACATGTAGTACAATGTGTCCCCTTGTGAAGTAGTTGTGACTTCCTTTGTGGTCTTTAGATTCTCAAGCTTGATGATTTTAGTTTGCATATTCTATATCTACATCATTAGTTTGATGGAGGCTTCCTTGGTTATTAATTGGTGAGATCTCAACTATCTTTTCCTTCCCTATACTAGAGTTTCCTTTACCTCTTATTGCTACTATTACCTCTACACATTGTGGGAGAGATTGGTCCACTAACTTCCTCATAGGATTACATGAGGGTTTTTTGAAAGTCTTCCTTTTGTTTCTTCATTTTAGCTACTAGAATCTTCATCTCCTTAGATGTTTTCTTGGTAGAATAGATTTTTGTTTACTCTTTTGGGGATATCTCCTTCATTATAATTTGTATCACTTTCTTCCATGTGTGTCTCTTTTCTTAGCCTTCCATGATCTACTTTTTTCTCCATGACCGGCTTCTCTTTTCCTCTTTCCTTTGTTCCCTTTTCTTTTTCCTAGTTCATTCTCTTGTCTCCTTTGTGTGTTACTGAAGGTGAGATTTTCTTATGTGAGTGTAGTCATTCCATTTGTTCATTCATAAGAAAGCACTCATGTCTATTATTTTAATGTAATATTTTTCATTGTTTAACAAAAAAGAAGAAAATATTTTGTATATCGCAATTGCAACCTCATTTGTTATGAACTTCACTTTGTGAATATACCCCATTATTCAAAAGAATAGAGCGCACCAATGTTAACCCTCAAGAATTACAAAGTTAAAGGGAGATGGGATTAAAGCATGTGGACTTGTGGATTGATGGGGGAATTTACCGAATTGATTCCCTAACCAATAGACCTCCAATTTTCTCAGGAATTAGAAACTTAATGAAATATGTGTGTAAGGGTGAAAATTGATTGCTTGGTTACACTAGCCAATGCAATAATCAAGCAAAAGCATGTGTTCACAACTTGCCAAGCAATTGGAAAAGATTATCATGATGTCATCACTACACGTCAACTTCACAATACAATGGGTGATAGGAGAAGTGAAGCAATATCATTATAACAATGCATAGTATTATTCATGACATTAGTATCTTGTACAAGGAAACAAAACTATAAATTGGGTGACCTAAAGAAGATCAACATCAAGTTGTTATAAGAGTAAAAATGAAAGAAAAAACCAATTAATGAGTTAATTGTAAGCTTGGATCATAGTAGCAAATGATGCTTAACTCTCAAAAAAGAAAGCAAACAAAAATACTAATAAATTGGCAAACATGATCAAATTAAGCCTATCACTAAAAGACCACATTATGATCTATTTAGTACCAAAGAAAAACCATGTCAAATGGCTAGAAAAGAAGGCTTTAGGAAGGCAACAAAGGATTTGCAAAGCCAAAGCTAGTAAGATGAAGAATGCATTCAATGTGAACATATATTTTTGTTTCACAAAGAGAGAGAGAGAGAGAGAGAGAGAGAGAGAGAGAGAGAGAGAGAGAGAGAGAGAGAGAGAGAGAGAGAGAGAGAGAGAGAGAGAGAGAGAGAGAGAGAGAGAGAGAGAGAGAGAGAGAGAGAGAGAGTACATTTATGTGAATGAGTCTTAAATTTTAAGCACTACATATTAGGGTTTTAGTCTTTGTCTTATTCATTGAGTTTCCAATCTCTTGCTATGTAGGACAGATGGTTAGACAAAATGTAGCAGCAAAGAAGCTTCCTCTTAGAGCCCCATATCATGCTCAAGTTAATGGAACATCTATTCAATCAGATGCTATCGTTAACAATGGGACATCATAGCCTACCAATAGACCACCCCCTTCTCAACCTAACCTACCTTTCTCAAGCCACTCTAAGAGCGGTCCTCCTCAACATAGCCACAAGCAATGCAAGTAGAGGCTAGGTACAATGGCTCTGAGAGAAATCAGGAAGTATCAATGCTCTTTTAATCTCATTATTCTCTAGTGACTATTTTATGGAAACTTGCTCATGAGATTGTGCAATACCTATGTAGAATAGAAAGAAAAAGGTGATTTCTATTACCATGTCAAGATAGACTTGATCACTTCACAAAGGAATGTCTTCATGCTCTACAAGAGGAAGTATACAAGGGTTTTTGGTAGATTTGCTAAGTGATACTCAGTGTTGTGCAATACATATTAAACGCACTACTATAATATCCAAGGTATTTCAATATGAATCTTATTTGTAATATTATCTTGTTGGACAAGTGTCCTTTGCGTGTATAGGAGACATGATTTTGGCTGACTACAAAATTTTGTATAAGCTTTGAAGTATGAACAAAGTTTTTGCTTTTAGACTCCACTCTAAACTTAAATGTAAGTCTTCTTGATGTATTTTGGCTACATAATTAAAGTATTCTTTATGATTGTCGATTTTAACATGAAAAACACTTGATTACCATGTCCTATTGCATACTTTACTATATCGAGGCCTTTGTAGAGCTTACATTGATAATTAATTGCAGTGTTAATTACTTGATTAATGATCCATTCATAATCTTGAATATGATATTTTTAAAAATACCTAACCATATCAGAATGCAATGAAACTTAGTATGCATACTCATTAAATGCCCAAGAGTACATAAAGTTTTTCCTCCAAGAAGAAGGCCCTGGTATGAAGTTTAGCATTTGGGGCCTTTTTTTGTGTGTGTAAAAGAAAAGCTAGAAAGGCCATGGCCCAAACTCTAGCATCTAGGGCCTAGTTTACATGCATAGCTTCACAAAAGAAGAAGAGAAGAGACCAAGTACTATAGTCTTGTAAGAGATCATGCAAATATAGTGTGGATATGAACTCCTAATACCCAAGGAACCATTCGAAAAGATTTTTCGAGCAATCCTATAGGTTTTGTGGTGGACAAGGCCTAGGAAATTTTTGTTATTGAGTGACATGTGGTCCAACAATATGGAAGTGGATCACTGTAGCAATGCAAGCCTAGATGAGAGGCCAACAGGAGCACCAAAATAACCAGGAGATCAGGCCTTGGAATGGCATCTACAATGCCCATGCCTTCGAACACTATAAATCCAAGCCCACATAGACCATATACACACAAATAATCTGCATTCTCTCCATCCTCACTCTCTCCCTCTTCTTCCATAGATAGAGCAAGAAAACACACA
This sequence comes from Lygodium microphyllum, assembly GCF_053477565.2. Classification (NCBI taxonomy): domain Eukaryota; kingdom Viridiplantae; phylum Streptophyta; class Polypodiopsida; order Schizaeales; family Lygodiaceae; genus Lygodium; species Lygodium microphyllum. The sequence continues at coordinate 130,873,932 of NC_141153.1, read as the reverse complement.
GAGAAGAGAAAGCAAGAGTTTGTGCCTTGCAAAAGAGAGAGAAGAGAAGATACGTGTAAAAAGCTAGATAAAGGAGAGGAAGAGAAGTTGTAACTCCCCAAACCACCTTTTCCCACAAATTGTACAACTCTTCATTTCCACCTTTTCATTTCTTTGAGACTTTTGTTTTACATGGCTACTTGCACCTTACAAGAAGATTCTTTTATTTTCACTTCTCAACCTTCCAAATTTGGAGAAGAAACACACATATACTTTAAGGTCATGACTTTCTAATATCTAATCATACCTTTTACAATGCTTGTCTTGAGATTTTACAATGAAGTTGCAACGTTATATTATTAACCTACATAAGATTTGCTGATGAAGATCATACTTGTGTGCCTAAATTTTCACAATTTTGGGGTGTTATCATTCCTCCTCTTCCAATCTTGTGAGTGTCCTCGTGAATACTTTGGAAAGACACTTTGCCTTTGAATAAGCACCTTATATTGATGAAGAAACTACAACCCTTCACTTCACTTCACTTCAAATTGGACCACCTCAATTGGTACCCGTCCAAAGACACCATACTTCTTCACGCTTCCACATTCAACTTCAAATCTCATTTTGAAATTTTTCTTCACACCAACATTTCAAAAATCCTTTCACTTTGACTTCAAAAGAGCACAAGGAAAAACACCATCCAAAGGAACACAAAGATGTCCACAATCTTTAGCAAAGAAGGAAATGTGAACCACCAACTTGAAGCACATTGTCCACTGATCCATGTGAAAGACCATGGATTAGCGTCCCTACAAAAGATTGATCTTGTAGAACACCCTCACAAAAGATCAAAATTGAAGAGCTTCACTCGAAAAAAATTAGTTTGTGTTTACCTTTCATTAGTTGAGCTTTGATGTATTGGCTTTTAGTTTTATGGTGTATAGAAGGGTTGAGAAGATAATACTATTTTTATATGAAAAATATGCATTGAAGAAAGCAAAACTAAGAGAAAATAAAGTCTTTTCCTGGAATGTAGAGGAAAGAAAGTACGTAAGAATTGTGGCCGCCATGAGAATTTCTTCAAGAGGTGAAGGATCAGCAAAATAATCAAGGAGGAGGATGGAAGAAGCATGGCGAGATGTCGTCGTCTTATGCTCCTTCATAACATACCCATCCACACAAGGGCTATAGTATGATGACGATGATGCTGCAGCAATCGCACTAGTACAACAGTGCCAGGAAGCTCCATGTACCCTCTTCTAATTTGTTTGCGCCACGTAACCATAATAATAGCCCCCCGTGCCTCCACCCCTTCCCCTCTCGGATTGCATGCCTACAACTGGTCTATCGATGTTGAGGGGAACGCCGTTACCTGTGCTTTTGCTTCTTCCACTTCCTCCATTAATTTGTGCAACACCTTTAAGAAGATTTATTCACCTTGTTTAGATTGTAAAGGTGGCAAGAAATATCTCTCTTTCCTTCTTTGATTTCAAGGAATCCTAGATGTGGGATCAAGAGCATTCCCAAGTAGTCCCCTGGAAGGATTGCCAAAAATGATGAGGCCAAGAGGAGCACCAAAACAACCAAGAGATCAGGCTTTGGAATGGCATCTACAATGCCCGTGCCTCTTCAAACCCTACAAAACCAAGCCCACATAGACCATAGACACACAAGAAAAGATGCATTCTCTCCATCCTCACTCTCTCCCTCTTCTTTTATAGATAGAGGAAGAAAACACATAGAGAAGAGAAATCAAGAGTTTGTGCCTTGCAAAAGAGAGAGAAGAGAAGATACGTGCAAACAGATAGAAAAAGGAGAGGAAGAGAAGTTCTAACTCCCCAAACCACCTTTTCCCACAAATTGCACAGCTCTTCATTTCCACCTTTTCATTTCTTGGAAACTTTTGTTTTACATGGTAACTTGCACCTTACAAGAAGATTCCTTTATTTTCACTTCTCAACCTTCCAAATTTGGAGAAGAGACACATATATACTTTAAGGTCATGAATTTATAATATCTAGTCAAACCTTTTACAATGCTTGTCTTGAGAATTTACAATGAAGTTACAAGGTTAAATTATCAAACTATAGAAGATTTGTTGATGAAGATCATACTTGTATGCCTAAATTCGCACAATTTTGGGGGGTTATCATTCCTCCTCTTCCAATCTTGTGAGTGTCCTCGCGAAAAATTTGGAAATACACTTTGCCTTTGAATAAGCACCTTATGTTGATGAAGAAACTATAACTCTTCACTTCACTTCACTTCAAATTGAACCACCTCAATCGATACCCGTCCAAAGACACCATACTTCTTCACACTTCCACATTCAACTTCAAATCGCATTTTGAACTTTTTCTTCACACCAACATTTCAAAAATATTTTCACATTGACTTCAAAAGAGCACAAGGAAAAACACCATCCAAAGGAACACAAACATGTCCACAATCTTTAGCAAAGAAGGAAATGTGAACCACCAACTTGAAGCACATTGTCCACCAATCCATGGGAAAGACCATGGATTAATTTCCCTGCAAAAAATTGATCTTGTAGAACACCCTCACAGAAGATCAAAATTGAAGAGCTCCACCTGGGAAAACTCGGTTTGTGTTTCCCTTTCATTAGTTGAGCTTTGATGTATTGGCTTTTAGTTTTATGGTGTATAGAAGGGTTGAGAAGGTAAGGCTATTTTTATATGAAAAATATGCATTGAAAAAGGAAAAACTAAGAGAAAAGAAAGTATTTTCTTGGAATGGAGAGGAAAGAAAGAATGCAAGAAAATGGAGAGGAAAGAAAGAATGCAAGAATTGTGGCCGCCATGAGAATTCCTGCAAAATAATCAAGGAGGGGGATGGAAGAAGCATGGCAAGATGTCATCATCTTTTGCTGCTTCATAACATACCCATCCACACAAGGGCTAAAGTATGATGATGATGATGTTGTAGTAGTCGCCCTGGTACAACAACGTCGGGAAGCTCCACGTACCCTCTTCTAATTTGTATGCACCATGTAACAATAATAATAGCCCCCCGTGCCTCCACCCCTTCCCCTCTCGGATTGCACAACTAGTCTGCCGATGTTGAGGGGAACACCACTGCCTGTGCTTTTGCTTCTTCCACTTCCCCCATTAATTCATGCAACCCCTCTAAGAAAATTGATCCACCTTGTCTAGATTGTAAAGGCGGAAAGAAATATCTCTCTTTCCTTCTTTGATTTCCATGAAGCTTGGATGTGGGTTCAATAGAATTTCCAAGCAGTCCCCTGGCAAGATTGCCAAAAATGATGTGGCCAAGAGGAGCACCAAAATAACTAGGAGATCAGGCTTTGGAATGGCATCTACAATGCCTGTGCCTCTTCGAACCTTGCAAAACCAAGCCCACATAGACCATAGACACACAAAAAAATATGCATTCTCTCCATCCTCACTCTCTCCCTCTTCTTTCATAGATAGAGCAAGAAAACACACAGAGAAGAGAAAGCAAGAGTTTGTGCCTTGCAAAAGAGAGAGAAGAGAAGATACATGCAAACATATAAATAAAGGAGAGGAAGAGAAGTTGTAACTCTCCAAACCACCTTTTCCCACAAATTGCACAGCTCTTCATCATTAGGGCCAAAAACGCTTCAAAAAATGCACTTTTGTTAATCATGGGATTAAGGAAAGGGCCAAAGAGAGTTCGCCACGTGTGCAAGAATATGGTATTCTTGTCTCCTCTTTTTTAGAGATAGTGGAGTCCATTTCGTGATTCTCTCTTCTTTTTTAGCCAAAACCCCTAAATTCTGACATGTTTTGGAGTCCCAAAGACGTTATTTACCTACAAATCTGACAAAATACGTGACATAGATGTAATGAAATTAATAATGAGTTTTTTGAAAGTCGGGAGATCTTTCAATATTGTTTTTGGCGCCCAATACATACTCATTTGTATTCTTGGCGCTACTTTTTAGTTCATTCACCCCTCTTTGAGCTTCTTTCTCTGCGCTTTCATTCTTTTCATGGTTTCCTCCAGGTGCCCTTCTCGTTTAATACACTCTTGCACAGTCTATAGCCAGGGAGCATATGGAAATTTTGAGCCCAAAACCTTTGCTGTAAACGATTGGGTTACCATGCTGCCATCTTGAAAGGGCTCTCATAAGGTGAAAAGAAGAAAACGAGATGATATAAAACATCACTGGAAGGGGCGTATCATTGCCTTCAAAATTATGCCCGAAGGCTGGTTTGTCAAGGTGCAACATGTTTACATGGCCAAGGATATGCACTTGCCTCCAAACAAATGTGTTCCCCAACAAACACATTGTAAGTTATTAGTTGAATAACGTATATAATTCTTTTCCATTTATGCAAGTTCTAACAAACGGTTCGTCATTGTAGATATCTTTCCGTCAACAAGTATTGAATGGCAACCTGTGGAAAGCCTAAGTGGGACTTTCCATGCCATTCATAAGGTATTGGCAGACATTATTTATGCCGATCAAACTGTGTCTTTTTTTAGTGAATGCAAGGTTTTTATATATTATGCACAGTATGTGGTTCCCTCTAAAGCCGATAGGTATGGGAATATCGAAGATTTGCCATTGCCAAGTCTTTCATCTCTAAACTGGGAGATTCCTGACAAGGTAACGGTGCAGAGTTTCAAATTCAAAATATCTCAGGATATTAAAAAGTCCATGACAGCTGGAAGGATCTCAAGAAGAATACATTTATCATGGTTTGTACCCCTCCATATCTTCGTGGCTTGCTTCAAAACAGCAAATTTATAAAGAACGAAGGTATCCTGTCTAAGTAGAAACTTTTTGGAAGAGGAGCCTGGTAGCACTGCGAGAAAAAATGTAACAAGTTGGTAAAAAGGGGTCCCTAAAAAAACCAACAATATGAAAGAGACTTACATTCACTCCATCTATCTTGAGTATCTTTGAATCTATTGTCCTGCAGACATTTGAAAAGCACTCTTTTTCCATAAGTATATGTATGACTTTGTGACTTTGCAATGGTACTTCTTGTTAGAGAGAGTTATATGGTTTTCTAGGATCAACAATATCCTCATATGTGGTGTTCAAGAAGGTAGTCAGGAGCCTGCCAGCACTGCAAATGGAAACATGTAACTAAAATAGATAATCAAATAAAATAAATAATTAACCAAAAAGCAAGCAGTATTCCATTCAACCCACATTCTTCCTTGGCCATGGATACCACTTAGAGAGTTCATGAGGATAATTTCTCTGGTGAGTGTATCCGATGTAATAAAAAAATTTATGGTAGTTGTGATGGAATCAAAAGCTTTGAAAGACATTGTTATATTTGAACCAAATCTAAAAAAAAAATCCATTGATAACAGTGGATCAACAATACACATAATTTTAGAGATTTATTGGCTAAGAGATGCAATCAATGTCCTAAAGCTAATAGCAAAAATAAAGGAGTGTTATTTGCAATCAATAGCACAATTATTCTATATACTAAAATTTTTAAGAGTCAAAATGCCTTACCTTATGCAATAATAAACTACAGAATCTAACAATTAAATATCATTTTTACAACTAGCATGGACTTGTTCTCATGAGATATGCTAAGATAGTCCTCTTCCTCAGAAGTGCAAGAAACATTAATAACCATTTGCCCATACACCTCACCCATTCTCTTATAATTAACAGGTCCAAGTACATCGATTTTTCTCTTGCAAACATCATCCTCGGTACCTTATTCTGCTAATTATATTAAAATCTTTATTCATTAGGGTGATCTTATGAGCATGAGCAGCAACAATGTAAGGATAATTCATAAATTCATAAAGTCAACCATGTGAGGATAAGTTGATATGACGCGAGAGCAGCAAAGCCAAATTTTCGCAGGGTCATATTCGCACCGTATCGTGGAGTAGTTCATACGACGCGAGTGTGGCAAAAAGCATAATGTTTGGTACTATACTTTTTGTTGCATATCATGGATGACTTGATATGGTGCAAGAGTGGCACAACAAAATCTCCGTAGGGGTCCTCCTCCCTCAGTATCGTGAAGGAGTAAACATGCGCGTGCAAAGTACACCCCCCTTGTAATAACTTATTTTTTGTGAGATCTTAAACCTATCAAAAAAATTCAAAAAAATTTCCATGAGTTTTTTAGGCTTTCAAAAAAATTTAAAAAATTTTTAAGATTTTTTTGAGCTCATTTTCTATTTTTAAAAATATTTTTAAGCAAAAAAGGCCCAAAAATCACAAAAAAACCACCCAAAAATAGCATTGCCGATACGACGCGAATATGGGTATCCGAGACGCCTCGGATACCCATATTCGCGTCGTATCGGCAATGCTATTTTTGGGTGGTTTTTTTGTGATTTTTGGGCATTTTAAGGTATTTTTTGCTTAAAAATATTTTTAAAAATAGAAAATGAGCTCAAAAACATCTTAAAAAATTTCTAAAATTTTTTCAAAGCCTAATAAACTCATGGAAAAATTTTTGAGCTCTTTTGCTATTTTAAAAATATTTTTAAGAAAAAAATACCTAAAAGAGACCCAAAAAATCACAAAAAAACCACCCAAAAATAGCATTGCCGATACAACGCAAATATGGGTATCCGAGCATCTCGGATACCCATATTCCCGTTGTATCGGCAATGCTATACCTTTAAATTGAGCGAAAAATGTAATTTGCTCTTTCATTTGGTTAAGAACTTCAAGCTCTTAGATAAGCCATACACAAAGATTTCAATCTCTCTTCTTCATCGATTAGAGATTAAAGCAAGCATCTCGTTTCATTACTTGACCAAGCCTTTTGCTTTTCCAACAACTGATATTTTTCTAACTAGTTCAATGACTTGTGAAGTGCGAGAGGGTTTAATAATTCTAGTTCATTGAAGCGAAGTATGAAAGGGATTCCTTTGTGAATTAAAGTTTAGCTTAAGGAAGCTTAAAAAGGAATAATCATCAAGAAAATGTTGTTACATATGCAAATATAACATGAACTATGTAAGCACAGGGGCTACTTAAGCATAAGGGCAGCTTATTTTTTGAGTAGTAGCGGGTTAGCTTTTTTGGAAAAGCTAGCATTGCCGATACAACGCGAATATGGGTATCCGAGATGCTCGGATACCCATATTCGCGTTGTATCGGCAATGCTATTTTTGGGTGGTTTTTTTGTGATTTTTTGGGTCTCTTTTAGGCCGTTTTTTGCTTTAAAATATTTTTAAAATAGCAAACGAGCTCAAAAAAAGCTTTAAAAATTTCTAAATTTTTTTCAGAGCCTAATAAAGTTATGTAAATTTTTTTTGGTGAAATGAAGACTGATTATTTTTATGGTCTTTTTTTGTGAAATTGAGATATATTACATTTGAAAAAAGATATACAAGGATAAAGCATCAATAATGTAGTGATGCTTTCAATTATAAAATCAGTCTTCTTTAGAATTAGAGTTCTGAGAGAAAGAAATAGATTCAAGTCATTTCTATTTCTTCTTACAAATCAAGGGAATAGATCTTAAGAGATTTGCTAGGATATGATATCATGAGTAGTATCATCCCATGACATCAAGCCACCATTTAGGTATTGAAATCTAATAGTGCTAATAAGAATCACAATTGAAGATATTGAAACTTGAAACCCCATAGTGCTAATCATAGTTGAGGGTATGATGAGAAAAATACTCCCAAGAGCTAATATTAAGTAAGAAGTTGTATCCTTCATATTCTTCGAAGCATCCTGCACACATAAAATCATCTTAGTCCTAAAGTTGATATGATACACAATATCACTAATACTTCTATCTATTACTTGTTTAATTTTTTTATATTTTAAGAGACAAAATTGAATAATAAATATTTTTAATCTATTACTAGGTAAATATTTTTATCTCCCAGAAATCAAAGTACTTCCTTTCTTCTAATTATAATATATTATCCTTGTCTTATCAATTAGTCCTTGCTAAAAAGTTGATATTACAACACTGTATAATGAAGATATTCTATTTTCAAGTGTCAAGATCAAAGTGAAAATTTTCACTTTCTATTCTATTAGCTTAAGGATTATCCTTAGTATATCTATCCCTACCAATTTGCATCAACACCATGGGACTCTTTTACCCATTTTCTTATGAATCAAATTGAAGAGATTGAAGAAAAAGCTTGGATTTAGTTGAAACAAAATCTTACAGAATGGATATCTTAGGGGTTGAAGTAAAGATGCGGCTTGGATGTCCCAACCTAGTTGGGTCTGCTGAAAACTAGCAAGATGATCTCGTCTCAGGTCCTTGGAGGACCATATCTCTATAGCTCAATCGGTAAGTAAGTGGTATTGATTCTTTGTGTAGAGACTCTTTTGATTGTTGATCACCTTCTCAAGATTTTGTGAAAGGAGACGAAGGGAGACGAAGGGAGACCAATGCACGCTGCTGGTAAGAACCGGACGTGATTTTGGTGAGAAATTTTACGACAGAGTAAAATCTACTTTAAGAACTAAGAAACAAAGTGAAGAGGAGAGAACGATGATTCAAATGAATGCAGGCGAAAAAAGAAGCGTGATTTTGGTGGGAAACGTGATAGTTAAATATTCAAAATGAAAGAATAATGGCCGAAAAGTGACCTCTGACATGAGTTAACGTCCTTAGGCATTTAATGGCTAACCTCTTAAATGAATAATAAATTCTCTCATTAATCACGTCTGAATGGCCAAATTTGGAGGGTTCATTATTTTAAAACCTCAACTAATTAGTAACTTAATCATTTTCTTACAAGTGCCATTTTTGAAACGGTTTTGGTCCTAATGTTTTCCACCTTTTCATTTCTTTGAGACTTTTGTTTTACATGGTTACTTGCACCTTACAAGAAGATTCTTTTATTTTCACTTCTCAACCTTCCAAATTTGGAGAAGAGACATATATATACTTTAAGGTAATGACTTTGTAATATCTAGTCAAACCTTTTACAATGCTTGTCTTGAAGATTTACAATGAAGTTACAAGGTTAAATTATCAAACTACAGAAGATTTGCTGATGAATATCATACTTGTGTGCCTAAAATTTCACAATTTTGGGGGGTTATCATTCCTCCTCTTCCAATCTTGTGAGTGTCTTCGCGAATACTTTGGAAAGACACTTTGCCTTTGAATAAGCACCTTATATTGATGAAGAAACTACAACTCTTCACTTCACTTCACTTCAAATTGGACCACCTCAATCGATGCCCGTCCAAAGACACCATGCTTCTTCACACTTCCACATTCAACTTCAAATCTCATTTTGAACATTTTCTTCACACCAACATTTCAAAAATCCTTTCACATTGACTTCAAAAGAGCACAAGGAAAAAAACCATCCAAAGGAACACAAACATGTCCACAATCTTTAGCAAAGAAGGAAATGTGAACCACCAACTTGAAGCACATTGTCCACCGATCCATGGGAAAGACCATTGAACACAATATTAGTGAATTTGGGAATCTCCCAATTCCCATTTTTTGAATACTAAAAAGGTGGCACCCGGATAACATACCCATAAGTTTCTCAAAACCATATGATGTAACCTATCATTGGAAAGCACTTGAAAAATGGAATCTATTGAGCTATAGAGCACTCGATTTGGAGTTATAGTGTTCAAGTTATTACAAATCCAAATATTTGACCATGTGTCCCAAACTTATGGGAAATTCCCATATTCTCCAATATGGTGTTATTGATTAACGTCCCCGCAAAAGATTGATATTGTAGAACACCCTCATAGAAGATAAAAATTGAAGAGCTCCACCCGAAAAAAAATTAGTTTGTGTTTACCTTTCATTAGTTGAGCTTTGATGTATTGGCTTTGAGTTTTATCGTGTATAGAAGGGGTGAGAAGATAAGACTATTTTTATATGAAAAATATGCATTGAAGAAGGCAAAACTAAGAGAAAAGAAAGGCTTTTCTTGGAACGTAGAGGAAAGAAAGAATGCAAGAATTGTGGCAGCCATGAGAATTCCTTCAAGAGGTGAAGGATCAACAAAATAATCAAGGAGGAGGATGGAAGAAGCATGGTGAGCAAGAAGCACAAAACCAGGGTATCGAGCATCAAAATATATGCTTGGAGCTTTGCTCCTCACCATGAAACCTACAAACACACCTCTCTTGCCATGAATACACACACACAAAAGACCCAAGACACACCCGCACTAATCAAGAAACAAGATCAAGAGGCTCCTCCTCTTCCTCTACACACTCAAAATCCATAGTTTTCTGCACAAAGGTAGAGCAAGAAGAAGGATGGACAAAGAGGGTTTGGAAAAGAGGGAAGAGAGAAGTTAAAGAGACACCACAATCTGTCATGCTCCAACTGCATCAACCACTTTTTCCCAAGAACCCCAATTGCACCCTTTTGAACCTTTATTAAATCAAATATATTTTTGACCATACAAAAGCAAAGGTTAAAGCCTTATGTGTTGCATGTATTCTAGACAACATTCTTAAGGTTTGAAAATAAATGAACACATGCAATGGTTTTTATAGCTCCAAGTCAAGCATTTACAATGCATAAAAATATATCAATGAAGTACAACTTAGATGCAATAGCACAAACATTTTTGATCAAGCGAATAATTTGTCAATGTAGAGCTACATGCTTTTAGCCTTTTTGATGAGAAAATTGGAGGCTATCATTCCTCCCACACTTAAATTGTTGAGCTCCCGCGAACCAAAGAACCATAGTACACTTCCCTTGTAAGCTTCAAGAAAAACTACATATCCTTCTCATTTATTCACACTTCCATGGATCATTTATCCACCTCTTCAACAATCGCTATCTCTTCACATCAATATTTTGTCTTGATTTCAAACACCCATCACTTAAGGATGAATACCACAACACTTTGGTTTTGGGAGACACACTATCTTCGTGAAAAAGGGATATTGAAAAACCACCGATTTGACACCAAAAAGGTGAAAGCCCCACAAAAGATCTTCAATAAGTACTCCCACTTCATGAAATTTATATTTAAGCTACTCCCACCCGTGTCTTTAGAAAGATAAGTAAAAAGGAACCTTGGAATTCTTACTGAAGCTTAGCTTTTTGCTTTTGCATTATGATTTGCATATTAATTCATAATAAAGGATAGGGAAATTGATGTTCAACCTTAGGTTTTTAAATCGAACCTTATCTTCTCCTGTTCTCTCTTCTCGTCTGCAACAACGCCACGAATGAGAGTGTGAGGAGGAAACAAGATTGTATTGGCCGCCATGAAGAAGAAGAACAGGTTGGTCCAAATACGCCATGAATGAAGGCCATTGATGTATTATTAGGAAAGCTGCCGCCACACCCGAAGCGTTCATCAATCCATTTGGTGCAGATTTCCTGCAAATAGGCAGGTAATGCAATACACAAGGTTACGATGCGTAAGTCACTCCTTCAAAAGCTGAACTTTACATGATCTTTGGCATCTTCTTCTTCTCTACATGCGTAAGAGTGCTACAACCCATCATCTTCTCCTCATGCTGCTCCTTGTATTCCCTCATGAAGGCGGCTCCACCTTGGCCCAATCGCTTCAAAGATCTTCCACACTTGCACTATAAAAATATATCATCAGTGAAGTACAACTTAGATATAATAGCACAATTTTTTTTTAATTTTTATTTTTTGCTAAAGTGAATAATTTTGCTAAAGTGAATAATTTGTCGATGTAGAGCCACATGCTTTTCGCCTTTTTGATGACAAAATTGGAGGCTATCACTTGCAAATGGTGACAAAGGTGCATTTTCATTAACCTCTTAGATGACGTATAGTTGGCAACAGCCATCCATGCAAAGTGGGCCATCCATGCAAAGTGGTGACAAGGATATGAAATTCATTGTTCATCTTCATCAGCGCAAGGGACCCCAATCTCATAGTACTTGGACATGAGATTTTTTTGTGTATCACCATGCTGAGAACATCTTGAAAGCCACTATCTTGTACAATATTCTTTGCAATGAATTATATATATGCATATTTATGTCTCCCATATTTGTGTTTGTTTCCTTTATTTTGAGTAAATTTGATTTGTGTGCTTATTTAATTGCCATGCATAGCCATTAACAAGTATACTCTAACACATACATCCACCACACATTGTCATACTAATAGGAATTGTCTACCATCACATTGGGTGTAACCATATGTTGTCTTACTAATACAAATTACACACGATCAAATTAAGGTTTCTTTATTACGTAAACAAGTAACACACATCTACCTAAATGGTTCTCAGTGTCATGATAACTAAATATACAATGCATTTATGTAACAGAGTTGTATTATGCTATTGTATGAAAATGTATGTGTGCTATTGCACGTAAATATGTATTAGTACATTGCATTTATCACATGTATGTGCACCACATATTTATTTAATAAATTTATAATTATTTAGAGGAATAAAATTAGTATGTATTAACCAAATAAGATACAACAAGCTTAGTTGGCAATGACTAATGCAAAAAACATTTATTTAAACTCTAAAGAAACTCAATGTTTCTTAGATTTCTTTGGTGGTGGAGACAAGGGGGCCTTCGGTTGCAAACAAGAATGGTTCTTTGAATCTAACACAAGGCAGTTTGCCTTCAACTCTTCTTGTGGAAGAAGTGGATTGGAGACCTTTCTTAGCTCACCCAAAGCAATGACTGCATGATTGCTTCACCACATGCTTCATCGAATAAGTGTAGAAGCTTTTTGTGCTTCAAGTAAACCACCTTCTTCATGCTAGAGGTTTTATACATACATAGTGCAAAATGGTGCAACTTTTGTCAACACTCAAATCCTGGGGGGTCCACTAGGGTTTACCATATAGTACCACGTAGGTGTAAGGGAGGGGGGTTATATAAGGGAAGGAAGGTACATTTTATAGGGTAAGGTCCCGTAAATAGGGGGTAGATAAGGGGTAAGTCCTTGCACTAGTCTACATACCTTGATCCTCTTTGATGCGATGCAAACTCATCAATGTAAAATATATCATAGATCAAATTGTTCAAACAAAAAGATGACTATTAACTAACTTAGAGCTATTAGAATGTGACAAAACTTGACCAAGGGATGCATCGTACCTAAAAAATACTACATATGAAATCTTGCTAGAAAATGTGAGTTGTAGGGCCCAAGTCTGAAGTTTGGTATCTAGGGCTAGTTTCATATATAGCCTTGGTCCAAAGTATGGCCTTTGGGGCCATTTTCCTACCATAAAAATGGCCCCATATGCAATACTTTGGACTAGGGCCAATTCACATTTTCTAGAAAGATTTTATTGGTGGGATCCTCTAGACTTGATGCACCCTCTAGTAAGCTTCATTGCAATAGAATATGCTAAATTTGGATAGCTTAATTTCTCCAGCTCATCCTACACCTTCACCTCCTCACTCATTATAATGAAGTACCCTTTTGAGCAAAGAGATCAAGAAATTCCCTCATCCTTGAAATCTTAGGCCTATGTCCAAATAGGTCATATCGAAAAGCTTCAAAATTGGCATCAGGAATGTTATAGTCTACCTTAGCCTATAATAATGGCCTCCTGGGTATCTATGGTTGCATTCATTGTGTCTACGCTTGTGCCATTGTACCTTCTAGCAAAGAGCTCTTCCTCCTCCATCTCTAAATACTCAAGCATACCAAAGAGTACCAATTTTTGTATGCCATTTATCTCTATTGTCAACAAGGAGATTAGGTTGGGTTTGTTCGAGATTGGTTCTTTAGAAAACGATGGAACTATGAGATCCAAGGCTTGCTCTGTCACCATAGGGTACTCCTCTTCAAGGTCAATGGGCTCTTTGATGGGATTTTCTTCCTTGTAAGAAATAGTAAGAATTGTGAACTTGTATCTTCATCGCTCTCCTCCTCTATGATTATGTCAAAGGCAAGCATGTAGACAACCAAGCCCATGCCATGCTCCATGAGCTCAAAGGGTGATGTACATAGAGTACTCTTTGTAGGTGTAGTGCATGCACTATGCCATGGAGCCACATGGGCCAATCACTTGTTAACCACTTTTTGCTATTTCTTTCCATGTTGCATGCCTAGTAGTTGATGATCCAAAGACATCCAAGATAGAATAATCCATTGATAGAGTACAAGTGAGTAGCAAAGGTGCTCACAAAGTCCTCCATGACTTGGAGATTGAGATCTAGCACTAATAGAATATGCTCCAGCTTGAAGACCTATGATTGAGAAGACCTCAAAGATCTCATCACACGGGCTGGTGAACGATGTGTCATAGATCCACTCATTGAAGTGCATATAAGAATCCATTACAAAAGGTAGGAGGGATGTGTTGGACATGAAGAGAGAGTTTGTGAAATGAAACAATGAAACCAAAAGTAACTTACATCTATAATAGAGACCCTAATTTTTAAAACAAAAGTGCTTGTTTGCACATGATTTCAAATTACATTTTCAACATATTTAAACATGTAAAGATGTGTGCATCAATGTGACAATACGTCACTTGCTCAGTATATGAGCTAATCTCATATAGGAGTCCTGCCTCTCTCTTTTTCCCCTTCTCCCTTGGCACATGGGTGTGTATGTATGTATTGTATTTTAAAAAAAAAGTTGTATACATGTTTAAAAAAAATCACTACACAATGTGAGAATAGACAAGTAGACTAATTTTGGAGGGAGGTGCATTCCCTCCCTCCCTCTTGGTGGGTGTTAGTATGTATGCTTCTTATCTCAATTTTGCATGTATACACACTTGAAAAATACAAATTAGTGAAGGTATCTCTTCTTTCTTGATGAATATTCACATGCACACACTTTTAAAAGAGTAGAAATACGCATAAACACGTTCAAATATTTCTAAGTAATGTATAGAGCATATGAACATTTGAAAAATAATAAAAACTTAAAATATTGCAAGTGTAGGATATTATATAGTACTTGTATTCTATTAGCTGAAAATACAAGTCCTTTCATTCTATTGTAAGCATACACTATTACAAAGTATTTATATTCTATTCAAGCATAAAATATTGCAAGATATCACAAAGTACTATTATTCTATTGTAAGCATAAGATATTGCAAAGTACTTGTATTCTATTAGCCAAAATTCTAAAAATTACAATTGTTGGTTATACAACATGTGGAGTTGGGATATTTAAGGAGACTCCACAATTTCTAGGATGTATAGAGCTACATACTTTTGACTAGTAATTTTACTTTGAGTTCGGCTTCAACTTTACTTCCTATCATCTAATGAAAAATTGGATGTTGGCCGGTGGATTCTCTATTAATATTATGATTTCTTGACGTATTATACTCAACAGTCAATCCTCCTCCATCTGCAACACTAAGGGCTCACGAGTCTCTCAAATAAAGATAATGTCCATAGTTGCACTATCACATGTGACTTGGTCAAGGCACAACCATTCACCCTTCATCATCCTTCATTTATGGTACTTGGAATATAAGCATAAAGTTGTGTACATGACAAAGTACTCATATTTGGAAAGGAAAGTTAGATAAGCAACAAAGTGCTTGGATACATATTCTATTATAGATGCTTCAAATATTTCCTATTGCATTCTTCTATTGAGAGAATATTTGTTCTTCTCTTTAGCATTACGACCTAGGTAATTCATGTAAAGAATTATATGTTAAATCCTAAATGATGATCATTTTAATACAAATAAGAAATCAAAGTTATGTTGTACACATCAACCATTGCATCAAGAGGTATCAATCCTTTTGTAATTAGACCCAGACATTGAAACAAATATACATATCCTTTTGTAAATTGACACAAACATAGATTAAATTTGAAATTCTCACATTGATAAGCACGTTTACACAAAATAGAATGAAATAAATAGCATAGAATTAATTAAAAAGATAATTTTTTAGAAAGAGAATTTATTATATTGAATAGAACTTGTCTCACGACTCAATACATTGGATGAATACATGGGTAATACATAGTAATAATTACAAGAATGCAACTAAATGGCATACAAATCCAAATGGATACTTTTGATTGGCAAACTCAAATGTTCTATGAATCAGTACATTGTGTGATATATAGATAGTATAACATAAGAGATGTAGCATTGGCAGCCAAATCACATGTAGATCCAAATAGGCCCAAGGGGTTGACAATTTAGAGAAATTTTTGGATCTTGACCTCCAATAACCCAATCCATCTAGCACAAAAGGAGAAATCACAACAAAAAAAAGTTGATTAAGAGTTACATGCTTCACCTAAACCTTGTATTGTACTTGGCAAAACATATTATCTCAATAAAAATAAAAAATAACTACTTAAACACATGAGTTATGGCAACACAAATATAGGGAAAAGTTACTTATAAAATAATGTTCAAAAAACAAGATGGAATCTATGGTCTTCTATGTATTGATCACACAAGTACACTTGATTATATAGCTATGATAATCAAAACCTATTGAAAATGATAGTTGTCAGACACTCACATGAATTTTGGCAACACATAAGATGATAATTTTACTTAGTAAATTGTTTTGTAGAAAAGAAGCAAGAACCTCTGCTTTTCCCTACATTTATTACTACAATAACACTTGATTTAAAAATAAGAACCGATATCAAATCCTATTGTAAAAACAACAAAAAAAACACAAAGATAATCAGAGAGAGAGAGAGAGAGAGAGAGAGAGAGAGAGAGAGAGAGAGAGAGAGAGAGAGAGAGAGAGAGTAGAATAGTTTATTATCATCCCCACGGAAGGCCAAATTATGACCCATGGGACCTTTCTAGATATACAATGATTCTCCTCCCCCATGGTAGGAAAGGGTAGCTACGGTGAAAGAATGATTTGTGTAGTATGGTTCTCCTGAAAGTGTAACATGCAGGTGATGAGAGAGAGAGAGAGAGAGAGAGAGAGAGAGAGAGAGAGAGAGAGAGAGAGAGAGAGAGAGAGAGAGAGAGAGAGAGAGAGAGAGAGAGAGAGAGAGAGAGAGAGAGAGAGAGAGAGAGAGAGAGAGAGAGAGTAGAATAGTTTATTATCATCCCCACGGAAGGCCAAATTATGACCCATGGGACCTTTCTAGATATACAATGATTCTCCTCCCCCATGGTAGGAAAGGGTAGCTACGGTGAAAGAATGATTTGTGTAGTATGGTTCTCCTGAAAGTGTAACATGCAGGTGATGAGAGAGAGAGAGAGAGAGAGAGAGAGAGAGAGAGAGAGAGAGAGAGAGAGAGAGAGAGAGAGAGAGAGCA
The DNA here is from genome assembly GCF_053477565.2 of Lygodium microphyllum. Classification (NCBI taxonomy): domain Eukaryota; kingdom Viridiplantae; phylum Streptophyta; class Polypodiopsida; order Schizaeales; family Lygodiaceae; genus Lygodium; species Lygodium microphyllum. Next base: position 130,856,783 of record NC_141153.1, on the reverse strand, counting down.
TATGTATTACGTCCAAAATGATATCTACACGAAGAAAATATGAACAATCAAATGGACATAAAAATCTACTAAAACAACAACGTAAATGAAAAACATAGAGAGATGGGCACTTGTGTTTTATCCAACGTCTAGAGTCATATGGAGAAAAAATTACACAGGTAAGCCAAGAGATTAAAATCATGATTACTCTCTCTATATAGAGCTTCAATGGCAATGAAAATTCACTAGAATGAAAAAGGAAAAGTGATCTGCTCCATTTTTGGGTTAAACTAATTTTGTAAGAGGAAAAAAAAGAAAAATTAAAAATTCACCAAAAAGAGGAAGAGAGCAGTATAAGGTTAGAGCAACTCAACATTTGTGCACTATTCATTCCCTCATTTTTAAAATCCCCCGCTTTTCCTTTTGCAATTGAAAACCTAAGTTTTGGAGAGAGATGATTCACCCTCCATGGATATCAACATCCAACCTTACTATTAGATAATTCAAAAGACCCTCCTCTTAAGCTATGTTAGTTCTAAGGGCCCATTTTTGAGTCCAAATTTTTCCTAACAACTTAAGTTCAAGGAGTTGAATATATCTAGATTGAAGATATTCTATATCTACGCTCTCATAAAAATTTGCAAGTGAGTTGGATAAATAATGAGGCTCTTAAATTTTAACAAATAGCCTCCTTTTTTCTTTTAAGATTCATATTATTTTCTTCCTTCCATTATAGACTATTAAACTCATGCCAACCATAGAGTAAGGTGATCACCATAGCCAATCAATATCTTAAATGGTGTACCCTTGTAATTAGATGGAGATTGGATTACAAAATATTGGGGTCTGCTCCTTTCTTCTCAATGGCATCATATATGGATCATCTTTCAATTTCTTTACCTAAGGTCCACTCTTCTAGTTTCCCTATCATAATATTCACATGGGCTTTCAATGCTCTTCCATGTCCATGGCCTTGGTTATTTTTTCCATTTCCATAGCCTTTTCTTGTAGACTGGTTTGGGTTTGGAATTTGAAGATCACTTTGACAATCGACCCTTAGGTGTCTAGTCCTTCCACATTGGTAGCATTGCCTTTTTGCCTAGCCCATTTGATCCTTTCATTCCCTTTCATATTACCATATTGGTACTAGAGTTTAGCTTTTCACCCATCTTATCTGCACTAATAAGATAAAAGCATGTGATCATCTCTTGGTTTGTGATGATTGACAATAATATTAGTACCAAGCAATACTCATCCATGGCTTTGATCCAAGCTTCAACATCTTCATCCACCTTGGATCCTTCTCCACTGAAGTTGGGTGTGGTAGTGTCTACTTTAGAAGAAACTTCTTCTCTTTGAGCTCTTTGTATATATCATCAAGTTGCATTAGTTGGTGATTTTGATTAACACAAGAGTTGATCGCTCAAGAATTAAGTCCTGCCTCTCTTACATAATTTTAGGAACCAGAGAAAATTTTTTTAGTTCAAAATAAATAAATACAATAGAGTTCTATTCATGGATTTTGTGCAATAGCACAAAATTTTATAAAAAATGAAAGTTTCTTATCTATTTCTAAGGCTTTGTAAAGTAAAAGTAAGGAGCCTTGGATAGCATAACCATTTTGAACATGTCTTCTGTGAACTACTATGTAGTTAGGACCTATAACTTGGATAACTTATTCATATACCAAATGATGTAAGATTATCCTTTCTCCACTAATGGTTACAATATCATTAACCCTCTATTCTTCAAACAAAAAGAATTAAACTAATTGTAGTTCTTCAATCCAGTGGATTCTCTTAAGATCAACTTGAAGGTTTACTATTTTATCGAGATTGATCATGAAGAATTTGTGAGCCATTCTCCATGATATTCTTCTAGATCATTGTCATTAGATTTGGGTGTGTCACAAATTGTGTGGTGGGGAGACTTTCTTGAGATACTTTGTTGAACCTACATAATACATACAAAAGGAATCTCACTCAAGAATCTAAGAAGAGAAATGAAGGGCGAAAATGTTTTCTTGCTAGTTTTTCTTCTTTCTTCATCACACAATAGAATGTACATCAAGTATAGATAAATATAACATCAAGGAAGTGGCCTACTAAGTCAAACAATACATAACTGACTCGATTGGGACTATAACTATACTAGTTGTAAGTAGGTGTAAATAACCAAATATAACTAGTAAGTCAGTGGCCATGTGAGGATCATAATGACCACCCACATGCTAAGTATACATATGCAGACTCACCTAACTGGGTAGTCCATCATCGATGTATGCATGTGCTAAGTTTGCCATCTCAAAAATCCTCCTCAAGCTCAACTATATCTCTCCAAGTAAGCTTCAAAATCCTCAAAGCTTATAAGAACCCTATAACATGCCATGTCCAGGCACGCTTTTAGCGGTCCATCAAGAGATGAGTCTAAGCGACGCTACCCGGCACTTCCATCGAATGTCATGAGGTTTGTTGCCTAGGGTTTCCTGAGTCTGCCTCGCAACGGAACGTTTGCAACCGAACCCACTAGGATTGACATGAAATCTGGGTTCTTAGGGCCAAGGTCTCCTAACAGCATTCTAGCGTCGGGTTTTGGACATTCTACTTTACGCAAAGATACTCAATCTGAAGTAGATCCATACTGCACTTGGTTCAAAGAGAATGGAAAATGAGAGGGATGTGCCGCTCAACCTCTTTGCCTGTAGGGCATAGTTCCATTTCCGTCCCCTAAAACGGCATGAATCGGGTCCTAACTTAACAAGACCTAAAGTCGAACGATGATAAATACTTGTGAGAAGCCTCCGAGTTCTCTAGGACCACCTTGGCGTAGGACAGACTCGTGGAGGATTCCGTCCACCCACTTCCCTTGATAGCTTTAGTTTTCTAATTAGGTCCTACTACATTTATGTGTGACATTTAAAATCAACTTCATTAATTAAGCCTTTTCAGGCATAGGCTTCATTTGCATAAACATAAGCACGAAAACAAAACAAGCAGTCCTTTTGACAAACAAGTTCCTTAACTTATCTTCAAGTTAATCTTTGTCTCTTGCCTATATAGGAGAATTATGTATTCCTTCTGTCCAACAACAGAAGTACCCAGTTCAAATCACATGGCACCAAAATTTCCATCCTTTATCTAGATTAGGATATTCCAACACCCTAGACGTTGGGCTCACGGCAGTCTACAACTCCATTCCGGACTCGGCAAGGGGTGTCTAGAGCTCCACTGACCCCAAGCGGCCTAGGAGCAAGACACACTTTCCATGGTTGCCTCACCACTCAACCTTCGGCCCATGAATCAAGCAGTGCCCTCTCAGGGTAATCCACAGTGTGATCTTGGAGATGATCCACTCGTGCAAATTATCCTTTCTTAATTAATCCAATTAAGAATCAAACACAATTAAGGCAATCATCCTAGTATCATCTTCTAGTGAAACATTCCTTTATTTTCCTTGGCTACTTGTCATTACTGACCTTTGCCATGCTTTTACCATCAATCACAAGCACTTGGAGTATTTATCCAAATCACAATGCAACAATCAGTTGATTGTAAAAAGCATTTAGGGTGTTGTTCAATCAATCCAACAAAACTAATTGTATTTTTCCCAAACAATACAAGAATAGATGCAATAATAATTCCATCGCATATTCGCTCTCCCCCTTAGGATCAAATAGTGATTCTATACAAGATTTACTTAATACTTGTATGCACAATTTCCAATGTTATTCTTTTTAGAATTATGCTATTCATAACCCCTGATCGATTGCTCTATCAATGAATAAGCCATACACAACTAAAGTGCAATTAATTTCACCTCGATACATGTAGTTTGAACACTCCAACTTTCGAATATGTGAGAAGAGGTTTATCCCTTCCCATGACCTATTCTCGTACAACAGCATGGGCCTAATTTATCTCATGCGAGAATCAAAGCAAGTATCTATCAATTTAGAAATACATTACTTACAATTAAAACCACAGTTGGATTGACAATGATGCCTTCGCCTGAAGCTTCATTGTTGGTTGTAGGATTGCCATCCACACGTGACATTCTTCGCAGCCATCATCCGCAAGTAGACTCAAGACATTAAGAAGGCAGAATAGATTCGAGATGGGAGAGTGTAAAAGAAGCTGGCTAAGTTGAGGATCAAGATAGAGGGAATTGAGCTAACTCTCTCCCTTGCAGCCTCTCGGGGTAACTATTCTCTCTCTCTCTCTCTCTCTCTCCTTCTCTCTCTCTCTCAGACAATCTCTTGGAGGGGTATCCTTCTCTCTACCTCTCTCTTGCAACCTCTCAGGGTCTCCTTATGCTCCCTTGTGCCTCCCCATGCCTCATATTTATAATCAATTAGAGAAGAGGGGATGAGGCTGAGAATAAGAGTTCTTGGTGGAGGGACTCTTGGAAAACTCAGTGAACTAATGCTTAAGTCATAAATTTGATGGTTCCATAGGCTCCAAAAGGGGGGTAAAATCCCAAGACACTTGATTGGAAAGCTTTCTGATCACTCCTTTTTCTCTCCCTGTTCGAAGTGTTGTCAACTGCTTGTAGACTACGATCGTGGCATGCACGATTTCGCCAATCACTCTCTTTATCTTTTTTCTTTTTATAAAATCTCCATAACTAACTAAAATATCACTTGTCTTTTCTTTTAAATGACATCTAGTTCTATATTTTTAAGATAATAGCTAAAATATCTAGAATATGCTAGTTTTGCCCAAAATCTAATATTTTTGGACCATCCAAACTATACACATTAATACTAGTGATTAATATGACTCATAAGTCTCGTTCACATTGTAACTTTCGTGAAGGGTGGCTATGGTCCTTGTCAATCTGAAAAAAATATCAGATTTATGACTCGATTTTTTAAAAATATATTTTTAGTTAAATAAAAATTGTTAGCTATTAACATTAGTTAGTTTTTACATTAGTTAGTCTTTAGTTAGTAATCTTACTAACTTATTAATTGACTAACTAACTTTCGAACTAACTAACTAACTTTTATTGCGTGGAAATATTACATACCCAATGCCCTGGTGAAAATGTCAGCTATCAGATCTTATGTACTTATGTATACTAAGTCAATCTCACCTGTAAGTACCTTCTCTCTCACAAAGTGGTAATGCATTTCAATGTGTTTTGTCCTAGCATGTAATACTAGGTTCCCAGCCAATTGTATACTACTCATGTTGTCACAATAAATGACAACTAGACCATCTCCTTGCACATCCAAATCACAAAATTGGGTTTGCTTTAGTTTTCTAATTAGCAAAGCATACTACTACACTGTTTGGACATTAAAAAAATAGCTTCCTTTTATTACTCAGTTAAACTAGGTTTGTTAAACTCAATCTTTAGCACATAACAAACAATTCAAAAATCAAATAATTTATTTCATAATAACAAGTAGAATCATAACTCTGCAGAGTGGTACAAAACCATCTTTCCGTAAAAAGACATTGTCCAGCCTAGGACCTTCCAATCTCATAGGATTGGGCTGTATGTGATTGCACTCCATCTCTGTCAATAGGGAATTTACTGGCTCAGAGCCCCTCTAAGCTTCCTTGAGCCTTAGGAGCCATCCTACATAGTAGCGGCACTTATCACTCGGGCCTTTGCTCTTTCAGTTGCTCGAGTGAATAAAAACCAAAAACACCTACCTCCCTCAGGAGCATAGGACCCCACCCGCATTTGAGTTTTTCCACACTCCACAGAGTGTTTAGGGAGCATTGGGGTGGGGAACCCAACGTCTTGAACCACCACAATCCACAACTCGTCCAACTATTACAAGCACGGAATCATAAGAGACATAATTCATCATTCACAAATCCAAAAGTAAACATAACAATAAAACATTTTTAACACACTTATCAATGTATGTAATGCATAGAATCTATTCCCCTCATCAATTCCTGTGTTCTTTCCTAAAAAGCAATTGATAATACTAACATGTTTTTGTAAGTTTAAGTACATTCTAACTAATCGTAATCTATGTCATAGACTTATCTTATGGGCTTTTCTAACATTACTAACTTATCTCTCATTTTATCATAAGATGCAAAAAAACAATAACATAAAATAGAAAAATTAGGATGTTGTAGAGTTAATAGCTTAAAACTAATCCTTTTCTTATGTACTAAACTTGATTATCTCCATTTGGCCATCCATTGTGATTAAGGGGTATGACTCTAACCTCGGGTTGTTGTGGAATAATCGGTCCTTTGGGTTGAATGGATTCGGGGGTAACTTTTGCTTACGCTTGAGTTCCCTCAGCAATAACAACGACTAATTCCTTGCATTGGGAAGCTCTCCGAGCATGACCTCCCTCAGCATCTCGACATCTCTTGGGAGCCATGGAAGAAGTTTGATGGATTTGAGCAGTGCTTCTGCGTAAGCGTGGAGAGAGAGAGAGGCTCGGTTGATTGCAACAGAGCTTGGTTGTGTCAACTACAGAGAGACTTCTTCATGGGTTGTTGTTCTGACATGATGCTCTATTCTTTTTTATATAGTAATTGCCCCGGGGGGGGGGGGGGGGGATAAAGAGAGAATGCTTGTGTTTACCCCAGTATAGAGGAACGAAAAATGGAGCAGAAGTGCGGGAAAAATGGAAGAAGGAGACAACCAAGAAGGCATAGGACAAAGGAAGGAAAAGGTGTCCTAGATGGAGGTCAGACTCTGAAAATCTGAATGACGGCGTTGCCTTGAGAAAAGAAAAGAGAAGAAGTGTGCCATTAAATATGAAGGCACTCCCCGGAATCCTTGTAAAAAGAGCGTCGGGCTCACTCTTGTGCAACTTTGTATGCATTAGTGGGAACGGGATAAGTTGGAATGGTGGGAAATGGGAAAAGAGGGCCTAGGCTAGTGGCCGGCCATGTAAAAAGTGGGTATGACCACCCAAAAAGTAGGGCATGTATATAAAGTTCAAAAGTGAATGAGAAGTTCATTCTTGGGTGTGGCTAAAGCTCCTTCTTCCTCTTCTCTTGCTTCTTACCTTCTTCCTTGTGCTTGAGTGAGGGATTGAGGGAGTGTGAGGGAGTGAGGGAGTGAGTGTGTGAGAGTGAGGGATCGTGGAGAAGAAGCTCCCCATCTTCTCTCTTCATCTTTCCTTCCCTTCTTCTCTCCTCTCGTCTCGCGCGGCTATGGAGGATGGAGCTTGACGGAGAGGGCTTGAGGTTGCTTGAACTTGCCACAAGGATCATGAAGCTACCAGAGTGTGAGAGAGAGGAGGGAACTCGATCGAGCATCAAGGTATTCTCACTACACCCGCAAGGTAGGCATTGCGCATCGGCTATGTCAGAGGTAGCCATGGCCGAGAAATGCTTGATCAATAAGTGGTCCGTAGGTCTCGGGGTAGAGCTTCGTAGCTCCCCTACATTTTGGTTCCCTTGGCAGGATAGACAGAATCGAGCCTTGAGCGCCACACACATCAAATCGAGCATGGCAGTAGGGTTTGCAACTTGAATTGGTGCTCGAGATAGTTAGGAGGATTAGGAGGTTTTAATCCCTGGAGCAAGTAAGTATTTTGATTTGCTGCTGTATGTTAGAGTAGGACCATCTATCTTTATTTCTATTTCTGATTTCTGTTGCAATAGGTTAAGGGTAGGATAGGAAAAATAAGGGAATATAAGGGTTTTGCTGCTACTGGAGACATGGAAGTTGGGGCACAAATTCAGACATCTGGCTGGTGGAGTGTATGAGATTAGTCTCTGAGTCTACAACAGACTGAGGGAGGTAATAAGGGGCCCAGCAGACCAGGGTACCCACATTTGACATTCTGTTTTCTGAGAAGACTGTGAGTCGGAGAGCCCGGGAGAGAGCGAGAGAGCTGCGGGAGATCCTGAAGTGCTGACCAATCGAGCACCCCATCGCTTCGAGGTATACCAGACGTTTCCCTCTGTTGCTCACATTGATTTGGAAAGTGCGGCACAATTTGATAGAGTAGGCATTGACCTAAAGGTGCCGTGCGCAACTTGCGGACCGTTGGCCGTGCCGTCGGACCAGTCCATCCGATTCCCGTTCGATTTCAAGAGTCGGACTGTCCGATTCCCATAATCGGACCAGTTGAAAATCGGACTCCTATAATCGGACCAGCCCACCAAGTTGGGCCACGTGTCGAGTCCCAAACATGAGCCACTCGACCCATTGCAGTGGTCGGACCGTCCCCATCCGACGAGGAAGCCGGACCAGAGTAAGACTGGGGCTCGCCGCCCCCAGCCCACCATCCGATTCCCAGAATCAGACCAGAGCACCAGAGCTTGAATACAAGGTGGTTCACCTAGGCCATAGACCTAGGTACCCTAGTGACGTCTCTGATCCCCCAGGGAACCCAGTTTAATCTGGGAAGCTAGAGACCAGACAAGGTGACCAAAGATTCACCCCGAATAGCTAGACACCCGATGGACATAATTTGGAATTGGACGTGACGTTTGGCGGCGATCAGCCAACCAACTAACCAACCCTGAAGCAGGATAGGGAATGTAGTAGGGTCTTTCTGTAAGACTTTAGATTGGACAAGACCTACACCAAAAGCCACATCAGGCCACAACCGTAGGCAGTGGGGTGGAGCCTGTATTAGTCATTTAGTGCATCCTCACCTCACCTTTTGATTTCATCACCTAGGGTGCACTACAAGGAAGGGAAAAGCCTACTTCCACACTGAGCACTAGAAAGCACGAAGCACAAGTTGTGGATAAGATTAACGATGGTTTTAGTACAAGGAGCTTAACAGGAACCATAATAATATCAAGGAACCCACTACTAGGAGAGGATCCCAAAGCATAGTGGGCTACTAGGGAACTCCATTTGTAGGGCCCTAAGAGGACACGAAGATCCAGAGGACCACAACATAGAGAATTGGACGCTGCCAGAGCTACTCAAGTTGATTGAAATGGGAAGTGGAATCAATATTAGGATCCCAAAGCGGGACTGGACTTGGGAGAGTTCCTAGTCATGGTGCAGGAGTTAGTCAACGAGTATGACTTGCTGGCTAGGACGGTAGTTCAGGGTAGACTAGTAGAGAAAGTGGTAGCGACCCTAGAAGAGGAACGAAAGGCAATCAAAAGGGCTCTAAAGAGCATGATCGCCTATAACCACGAGCAAAAGACTAGGAAACTTCAACAAGACGTGGATATGTACGAGGCCCGATGCGTGCTAGCCCTGGCTGGAGCAGCAAAGGTAGGACCAAATGCAGAGAGAGAGTGGGCAATGGAGGCTGACTTGTCATTAAGTGAACTTGTAGCCAGGCAGCTCATTGCCATTTTCTTTGTTGAGCAATCAGCCTTATCATGAGTAGCATTGTGCATGTAGTGCTCCTTATCCTCTTGGGAAGTCAAAGGCTCCTTGGGTACTAGCGGTCTTTGTGCACACTTGACGATTACATCTAATATTTGCTTGTTAAGCATGCTAGGATGAGGATCTACCTTTTGAACATACATGTTTGGTTTCTTGATTTCAATCGTGAGGGGCTTAGTCACTCCAATGTTGTTGACTAGAGACTTGGATTTTCATTTACATTTCCTCTTGCACTTCTTCACTTTTGATACGACTTGGTCTTCAGTTGATAGAGGTGGTTTAGCAAGGGTTTTTGTACCCAAATCCATTGGTTACATGTATAATATCCTTGAGCATGTAGCAACACTTTGGATATCCATTGCGGCATTGTGTTGGCTCTCCATCGATACCATTGTTTATAAGGCTTGGGATTTTTTTTTTGTCTTCTACGATATTTGTAAGTCCAAAGCCTATCCTTGGCATTGTCCTCTGACCTTCTTGTTTCAAGCATGGCCTCTCTCACTAGTTGCCTTTGTTCAACATGTGCTTGTATCAACTCTTTCAACAAGTCCTTGCTCTCGTTACTAGGCCTTGTGAGTGTGAGCTCTAGTTGGCCTAGTAGAGTCCATGCTTCATAGGTCAAGATATTAAAATCTGTTCCTTCATTGATGAGAGCATCAACATTATGCTCTATTTTTGCGATGAGTTTGACCCTAAGATAAGAAAGCGATACTATGTCTTCATCTTCCGGGTCTTACCTTATAAATTCAAGCCTTCTGATACATGCATTTGAGTCCTCAACTGCACAACAAGATGTGGATTCTCCACTAATGTCTTGGGTCATTTGTCCAATGCCGTTCAAGGTGCATCTATCATCAGGACTGTCATGTTTAGTCATCCTCACAGTTGTAGCTTGATGTTGTTGCATTCCACTTTGACTAGATGCAGTCCGAATGCAACCTATACATGTTTTTGTGGTGTGGAGCCTTTTTGCCCTTGTTGGATAGATTGGTCCATTGAGGTTCTAGGGTCTTTGTTTGTCTTTGTTTGGATATGGGCATTTGGTTGCTATTTTTCAAGTGAGAGTCTATGCTTGTGCAGAGTCATTACTACACTAGGATAGTTTGTAGCCAAATTTCAAACTACTTGTTCTAGATTTTAGCTTACTGATAGATCTATGATGTGCTTTCGGCTCTATATGGTCTCTGGGTTGGTTTCAGGGGTTAGATGTGCCAAATTTGTATTCTATTCACCTATCCGATTTTGACAGTTTTTGGCCCAATTCTCAGAGGTCTGATTCTCATGAGTTCAATTATTATAATCAGACATCTGATTTTGGGTTGGTCCAATCACTCGATCAGACGGTTTGAATCCAAGTGGTCCGATTATGGGTTTGGTCTGGCTCGATTTTTGTACATCTGATTTGACAAGTGTCTGATTTTGGGAGTCCGATTCTAGGAATCGTAGACGTTTGATTTGTTGTAGACAAGTGTCCGATTTTGGAGTGTTCGATTTTGGATGGGATGTCTGATTTTGGTTGGTTTGATTCTGGGATGTCCGATTCTCAAAATTGGATAGGGTATGTCCGATTGTACACGATGGGTTGGTCCAAGTCCAAAAATTGGACCAAGAATCAAACCAGGAATCCGAGTCTGATTCTAGGAATCAGACTCTGGTAACAGTATCTAGCTCCTACGGACATGAGTTTCCAGGAACTCAATTCTAATGATTTTGGTCATGAGGGGTGACACAAACTTCGAGAATGTAAGAATAGACCCTAATGAAGGATTGTATATACCTAGAATAGCAAATAAACTCCAAATACAAATCGGCAAGAAAATCAAATCCTCTTGTCTTGTTATGATAGTAGAAACCCTAACGTTTTTTTTTTCCTTTTTTTCTTTGTTCTTCCCTATCCTAATGCAAATCCAGTCAGCAGTTCCAAGTCCACCTATAGGAGTCCCAAATATCCTACACCTTCTTTCCCTAAATGGACACAAGAACACAATAGCAGTTGTTAGGTACAACTGCTTAATCTCAATATCTATCTCCATCTGAGCTTCCAAATGTCCAAGATGCAGGACATGACACCACCCTTAGCTCTTAGCCTAAGGATATGCCTATGTAATCCACTGTGACTAGCTCAACTGATGCTCAATTTGCATAAATGAATGCACAACTGATACCCCTAGCTCAACTGATGCTCAATTTGCATAAGTGACTAGCTCAACTGATACCCTTAGCTCTTAGCCTAAGGATATGCCTATGTAATCCACTGTGACTAGCTCAAATGATGCTCAATTTGCATAAGTGAATGCACAAAGGTAACAAAAGATACGATCACTTATAATTTGCTTATGGACTTGACACTACAGTCTACCAACAATAGCCAATCCATTGAACAAGTCACTACTACTTCCAGTTAAGAATAACAACAGTCACAACCTTTGGCTATGCAATACCCCTTGCAAAACATGTCCTTATCAATTCACCTACAGAAGAGATATTGCAACCAACATCCTTGACACCTCTAGTACTTCTAAAGCACCTAAAGCCTAGGCTTGAGGAGAAAAGTCTTGAAGATTTGGTCAAGGAGATGGCGTATCTGACCAATGAACCACAGATGAAGTGCCTGATGAAGCTTGATCAAAAGTTGACAGCCATCACACGTGCGTACGTCCATGTGAAAATTGGAAGGCCAACATTAGAGCACACAAAGCTCATAGCCGAACCCCTAACTTGGGATGAGCAACAACATGTTTGCTCCCGCTATGTAGTTATCGCTAAAGAAGTCATAAAGGACATCCCAAAAGCCACAACTAGAGAATTGTGCTTGATACCCTCACTCTATACTACTCAATGTGTGACAAACAAGGAAAATCTCAAAGTAATCAAATGAAAAGGGAAATGACAATGTGACTTTGTGCAGAAATGGTACTCCAACCAAAGTTTGGTAGTCAAAATTGGCCACCAATTGATGACACTTGCTGAGCAAAGGAAAGCCCTTTGGACATCAATACATGATCCCACGTATATTGCCCCAACCTCATTATGAGTGTTGGTAGTGGTCCATGAGGTCCAGCTTTCTGCCACTATTCAAAAACATCCCTTGTATGATAAATTGCTTCTACAAGAAGATCTACATGTGGCTAGCAGGCTAGGAGTAGGGAGTATGGTTCTTGATGTTAGCACACATGTCTTGAGCCTCACTCAAGACCCTACATTCCTAGATCTCTATGCTTCCCATCAATACAACCCTGACCTCTTCAGTTGGTTCCATCCAAGCCTACATGACAGGAACCCTAAACCATCTCTTGGTTCTACACTAGAGTCACCCAAACCTCCAGAGCAAGAGAAAAATAGCTCTAAACACAACACCCCCTCTAATAAGAAGCAATGGAGGCATGTTCCAATGGGTAAGGACAAGAGTTTAGAGAAAACACCTGACCAAGAGCAACTGCCAATGCAATTGGATGAGTAGCTAAATGTAGGGGAATTAGTTGAAGAGCTAGACTCTTGAAGAAGAGAGGCAATTTTACCCTCACAACCTTGCGAGGCTATTCAATAGGCCATGGCTATGTCCCATAAGGACATGCTAGAAAAAGATAACGATGTCACCCAACCAAGCACATCAATAGCTGACCTAGTAGTTCAGGGTCCTAAATCTTTAAAGGATACACCTCAATTACCCAAGAAAAAGAGGAGAAAACAATGGCAATTGCAAGTGGCTATAGATGATGAAAAAGCATTGAGTCCATCCATGAATGAATCCATTGCCATCTCTCCTAACAGCGATGAAACCTCAAACACATCCATGTGTTCTGATAAGTTAAAGCAACCATTACCATCAATGGTTTCTTGCAATGCTCAATCCACCAATAATAGAGCTTACATTGGCCAATCAAGAGTGGATACAAAACGGTCACAACAAGTTGACAAAACTATACCAGTCACATCTGAGGAGAACCATGATACAATAGCAACAAAGCCTCAAGAGAAACATGAAAACCCTGAGGACATAAGCAATCCTAGCATTCACTAATCTTGCTCATCTAAGCATGAGCCCCTAGCTATGCTAAAGCGTAGCGAAACTCCCAAAACCTTACATGAGATAGCAACCGAGAAAGTCTTCATAGAACATAGAAGTGTGATAGAGTGCTTGACTGAGTTGGAGGCTAAACTCAAATTATTTACACATGCTTGCATCCTTGAGGACATGGGTACATTCCCTATGGAGCATCTAGAGGAATATTTGTCATATTCGCTATCCTGGGAAGAGCAAGAATACCTTAATGAGCACTATGACAAGCTCCTATATGAACACATGTAGCTCATCTCTGACGAGGAAATCGACAAACTATGCTTCACTGTGATATTCAAAGAAGTTCTTTGCCAACCAAATCTCTTTGAGATAGAGCAGCTTAACTGACAATCAAGGGGTTGAAGTCAATTTGAAAAATGTTGGTTTGAAAACCATGCTACAATGGCCGAACTTGGAGTCCTAGTCTCAGAGGAGCAATTGGCCAAATGGCAATCACAAAGAGACCCAACCTATGTGGTGCCAACTTCCTTTCGAGTATTAACTGGCGTTTGGGATATGGACTTAGCCGGAGCTAGCCAAGAGAACTCTCTAATTGATAAAATTCTCATTGAGGAGGAGCTACATACAGTAGACTTGGACAAGGTACCATGCTACTTGGTGTTGCAAAATATCTATTGTTATTGAGTAGGCTACCACGAGTACTAGATGGTGTGCCACACTCTAGTACAATCCTGAGTTCTACAATTGGTTTTTATCCTCACGAAGTAACATGGATTTATAGATGTATACATAAATAAACAATGTATTTTGTGACTATGTATAGATAATACTGAAAAAAAAAACAAAGCCAGCACCCACACAAGCAATGATAATCAAGTGCAAGTGATATGCATCGAAGTCAACACCATGGGATTTAGATAATTGATGTCTCTTTGAGCTAGACCTACTCATTATGGTTGAATCATATGACTTGCATGTACTCTCACGAGTTGCCAAGTGAATGCAAGATGACATAGGTCTCTGTATGAAAATGTTCAATGTCCAAGTCACCACAAGACCACCAACCCCATAAAGAACCATTATGGAGAAAGCGACATAAATACTAAGAACAAAGAGCCATGAGAGAAGCCCCACTACTGGAAGAGAAAGTCACCACTACAAAAACCACACATTGCATTTGAGTATGGCCCAAAGCCTAGTCATTGGCTACTCTCTCTTTCTTGGCCAGAATCTACATTCGAGGAAGGATTAAGGTGGAAAGCTCTCATTCATGATGGAAGAGTAAGCAAAGTATGGCTTAATGGTGGAAATGAGGGGTTTCAGCTAGTTCAGATTCAAGCTTACCCTATACCTAGAAGAAACCATCATGGGGGAGCCAGTCGTAAAACAACTCATGGACGAGTGTAGCCTGAGATGGTTGTTAAGTCTTAATTCTTACTGTAAGATTATGGTTTACAACAAAAATTCTCTGAGTGAACCCTTTTAGGATTGAATTTGACACATATCTTTTGAGACAAGTGAAATGGTTAAGGGAATAGAGAGGAAGCTGTAGAGAGAGATTCATATATTTATTGTGAGACATTAGTGAAATTGAGTTATTTTTTAGCATAGAATTTTGAGAAGCTTTGATGCCAAAAGAAACTGTGGCATGGTGATGGTAAGAAGATGAGAAGAAGCTCATCAAGTAGAGGTGGAGTTGAGCCTTGCAATGGTGGAGAAGGCCTTGGGTTTATTAGCCAGTAGCAAGATGGATAAATGCCCAAGGAGGGATGTGTATAATATGCTAGGGGTGATCCGTCACCAATCTGGAAATAAGAGGGAGAAAAAGTCCACAAGGAACACCACAATAACATGGAGAGAGTTACTAATAAAAAGGAGAATGACCAACCATCTCAACAACAAGAGAGCAAGGAGGACAATCCGTAAGTGGCAAGGCTAAAAAATTTTCAAGTCAAGCGAAAAGGAAATATCACACTCTTAAAATCCCCATAAGAAGAACTTGATCCACCTCTAAAGAAAACAGAGAGCTGCAAAGGGTGGAGGAGAACTCGAAGAGATTAGAAGAAGAGCGCAAGCAAACATCAAAAGAGGAGGAAAAATGACCAAGGCAAAAAGGGAGGAGGAGATTACTCTAATGAAGATGGAATCAAAGATTTAGCCTACAAGTTGGCACATCGCTACAATATGGACTCCATTCCATGACACCTAAGTCTAACACTAGCTTAGGAGTAGAGGAGCAATGTGCTCCCCTAATATCAACTAGCTGAACCTCACAAGAACTCTTCTTGCTAGGGGCTTGGGGAGCCAAAACACCAAATCCAACTGCCTCAACAGGAGCCACTAGAGCTAGTCCATGAAGAAGCCTGTGACTATAAATCATATCAACAAAAGAAAGAATGAGTGCAGGAACTAAGCCCCCTCCGTGGCCACAACAAGTATAGCCAGAAGAGAAAATGGCTCCATGCCAAGCCATGCATTCCTTGAGGTAAATCTCCTAGGCACCCTCGGAATGTAACTATTGTAGAGTATCAGGATGATGTCTAGCGTGCCCCCTCCCAATGCCTCCAAAACCAAAAAAAAAAAAAAAACAAAAAACAAAAAGAAAAAGAGAGAAACAACAAACAAACAAAGACTCATACAAAGAAAAAAGGAAATAAACAATGAGCTTTTCCATGTATATCAGAGTGCCACAAACACTGCACCTAGGGATCCTCAGGCATATTTGGTGGCCTTTCAATCGGCTCCGTGCCTAACCCCCTAGCCCTTATTGTCCCCCCACTTCACACTTAGGGAACATCAAGGGCAGGACACACCTAGGGAGTTTGTGCTCACCTATGGTTAGATATGTCTCCCTAACTAACACCCACAACACCTCCCCTATACACAAACTGGGTCCTCAAGTGTGGGACAACACCACAGGCTTCCTTGAGGTTTGACCCAACTCCCAGTTTTACTAGCACGGACACCGTGCAACACTGTACAGTGAGGTAGATGCACCCCCAAGTAGTGCACTTCCTTTTTCTTTTTTCAGGTATACTCAACAATGGTGATCAATCACCATTGACATTGAAGGCTCACACTACTTGATCAAATCTAATCTCAGTCTTCGCAATCTAATCTCAATGTCAATTATCTCAATTATGCTACATCGCATTGCCAAAATCACAATCAATGTCTCAAGAAGCCTTTGAGTGTACTTCTCCTCAACATCAACAAAATTTTCCACCCCATTGAAACCTCGCTTCATCCAAACATTGCTACGAGGAACCTAACTAGTGGTCTTCTAACTACATACTATCTAAGTATGCACATGTACTCACATAATATCTGCACCACAATCTATACACAGTTTGGGTCCTTAAGTGCATGACAATACTCTCAGCTTGCTTAGAGTTTGACCTGTCTCCCAAACTCATCAAACTACTTCTTGTGCATGATAAGAAGACTAGCACTATCCCCTAGGGAGAGACCATGTGAGAGGTTTTCAATTGTAGGTATTGAAGACTCCAACGAAAGTATAGTCCATCAACACTCACTTTGAATACTTATCCTTTATCATCCTATAAGCCCACCAAAGAATCATTGCCATCAAAAATCCCCAGAACATCAACACCTATGTCAACCCATGACTGCAACTCCCAACAAAAACCAGCCCTATCACCAACTAATCACACTAACAAAGTGCCACCAACCACCTTCATCCACACCACCACCAAAATTCCTCCAAGGCAAACCACATCAGTCCCTTCCACCCATGTCTTCGGTACATGCCAAAGCCTGCTACCTATGACAGTGAGTGCCATGGGATTGGCACTCGTCTAGGAGGGGGGTAATGTTAACCCTCACATAAACAAGGTGGAAAATCCAAAAAATCTAAAGCACAAGACAAGGCCAAGGCAAAAGAAAAATGAAAGACGAAGGCACGCCAAGAAAAATATGGAAACACAAGAAGTGCAAAAAAGTTCTAAATCAAGGAGAAAGGCGCAAAAGAAAAAACGCTAGTCAATACTTTTGTAAAAGAGCACAAGGCATACCATGATTTATTTTAAGAGCACTGGTCACCCGTGTAAATTGTAAAGGTAGATGGGCGGTAGGAAGGAAACTAGGAACATAGGACAATGAGAAAAAGGGCTCGATCATTGTAGCGTGTCCCCCTGTCCACTTGTAAGACACGTCTTAGCAGCCCATCGGGAAGAGAGTCTAGAAAGCGCCGCCCGACACTCACAAGGAATGTCACAGGGTTTGCAATCTAGGTCTTCTCGAGTCTGCCACGAAGCGGAAGCACCTGGCTGTTCCCACTTAGGACCGACCTGAATCAGGGTTTTCCTAATAGTCAAGTTCCTAGGAGGTAGCTAGCGTCGAGTCCTAGACGAACCACTTTGCGCAGAAACATCAAGGTCAAAGTGGATTTATACTGCACTTGGTTCAAGGAGAATGGAAAACGAGAGGGATGCGAAGCTCGACCTCTCTGCCCGTAAGGCATAGTCCCATTCCGTTCCCCTAAAACAACATAAATCGGGACTCTAGCTCTATAGATTCTAGGCCATTGTTACCTCGCTGTCAATTTCCTTTGAGTTCCTAGCTAACCGGGACCACCCTTCCGTAGGATGGACCCAGGGTCACATCCACCGCACTTTCCTCATGTTGCTTAGTTATCTAATGACCTACCACATTTAGTTTGACAAGCAAAAATAGCTTCCTTAATTAACCAATTTATCACTGGTTCCTTCACATAACTTAGGCACTGACACAAAAAAACAATGTCAAGCAAGTTTCTTTTTCAACATTTGATCTTTATTTATCATAGTCTTTGAAATACATCAAATAACCTGCCCGAAGGCTGTCCTAGCAATCCTCAGGGATTGCTATTCCAAGTTCCACCCATTGACTAGTATGCGGGCCTCGAGATCCCATCTTGAGTCATGTCGGCCTCTTGTGCAGGATCTGAAGGCAAGGAATTTAAGTCTAGAGCCTCCCCTGGCACCCAAGCGTCCTCCTGCTCCAAGTAGCACCGACGGAGAGACCTCTTGTGGTGGGTTCGGTCCACGTACCCGACACGACTAACAACCCCCTTGGATAGGGTATAGCAGATAGTAAGAGGTAATTGGTACTGCCTCTCCCTCCAGGCTTTTGACCTGAAACATTAGTCGTTTTTCCTGAATTAGTTCCTTGAGCAAAGAAGTACAAACAGTGCATCTAAGTGTACAATCATGAGCATTCCAGTGGTCGTTTGTATGGCCAACTGCTAAGGTGTGATCCCTTCTCCCCGAATACCTCCAGCATTTGATCCTGGATCATTCGCGACTTGGTAAGATCCCAAGGGTTTTGTAAGTTGAGTTGCTTGTTTATCATTTTTCCTTGGGTTAGGTTTTATACCCTGTTGACCCAAATTGTCACTACCTTAGGTTTCCTTATATGAAGGTCAATAAATCCTGGACAACCTTTTCGCCCTAACTTGGTTGATCAATTGCTTTCTTGGAAATTCATAACTACCCTAGCTTGGCAAATCAGTCCCAAGGAAGAGTGTTGTAGTGGGATGACTATTCAACTTCTAGGAAATTAGACTTGTAATTAGAACTCGCCAAACTTGGTCTAAGGTGTAGCAGTACCATTTTGTGTTTTAGACACAAGATCATACGATGTTGCAGCTTGTAGCACGAAATATGTGTCAGTATCTGACTTGTGGGATTATATCTCTCATCGTATGGTATTTCTTGATCAAGAATACCTTTGATCAAGATATAGGGCTTGGGAGTCCTATTGACCCAATCCAAAACCCTAACCCTACTAGGTCGATAAATGTTTTGGCCCTAGGGTCCTTAAATTCCTTGTAGAGGTCTAGCATTTGGTCAACTGATCCTTAGGGAGAGAACCCAAGATTATTCTTCCACGGGCGATTAGATAATCCTAACATTTTCGAGAAAGTGGATAGGACCTCTAAGATTGGAAATATTAAATCGGCATCCTAAGTGCGATACTAGGGAGAATTTTAACATAACTTAACCTAACCCAACATATTGAGGTGTTTGTCGTACGCTAACTATTCATGCCTTTATGAATCTCATGTGAGTTACACAATTACATGCGATCTAATTGTCTTACGATTAAAGGTGATCTTTCCATTAGAGATGCAAATACTTTCTTCTAAACTTGCGAGCACTTTCCCTAAAAGATGTAGGTAACTGCAAGATACATGAGACGTATCATTCCATGCGAATATGCAATTTCAAAACCATAGAACTTTTGCCTTTATGCAATTATAGGATCTTCAGTGATCCTTCTTTTCCTTGCCCTATATTATAATGATTGATATTTAGAGCTAATTCTTATAAACCCTATGTTTTCTACATCAAATTCAAGCTTTAGTATTTTAATGAAGATGCATCCTTTTCCAAATTCGAACTTTGATAAAAGAGGTCCATGCATGGATGCACCATTCTTTCATGAGACCAGATGCCAATGAATACATCATTGATTTAATCCTTCTTTTATCGCTTATCTCAACCTAAAAATGTAGCTATCAATGCATGCGAATTGCATAAAATATGTTATATTGTCAAAGCGCATAAATATTTTCCTTTTAATGCAACTATTTAGACATCATCTAGTGACCGTCTATGTTTATCTTATACACACGACACAACCATGAAGTTATTACATAAGTGCGTTATGTGTGATATGCCCTATCCTTTGCGTGGTGCAACAAGGATGCGGTCTTAGCACAATTTCATCTTTTAACTTATGCATCCTACATTCAAAAAATGCGACTACCTTTGATCATGGAAGTGCAAGCAAATGCAAGTACTCGTCATGCAACTAAACTTTGTAAATCAAACGAGTATCTATGTGGATGACTTGATTATTACAAGTGATAGTGATAGTGGGATTGATTAAGTCAATGACCTTTTGAAAAAGAAGTTTGAGATAAAGGATTTAGGTGAGCTAAGGTACTTTCTTAGTATTGAGGTGATCAAATGTGATGACGGTATATGGTTGTCCCAAAGGTAATATGGCTTGGATATGTTATCCAAGTATGATATGATAACGTGTAAGTCCCTTTCAGTGCCATTGGAGCAAAATGTGAAGTTGAGTCTAATGTTAGGGATGAGATAGAAGACCCTACTATGTTCAAGAGGATAGTAGGAAGTTTAATTTATACGCCTATCACAAGGCCATACTTGAGCTATGTTGTTGGCCTTTATAGTTAGTTTATATAGATACCTAGAAAGCCTCATTGGGATGTAGTTAGATGCATATTGATGTATGTAAATTCCACTTTGCATTATGGTTTTTTAATAAGGTTGATAAGGATATACATGTGTTTGGATACACAGATGAAAATTGGGCTGGTAGCATGTCTAGTAGAAGTTATACTAGCAGATTTATATTTTCCATTAGTTATGCAGCAATTACGTAGAGCAGTAAAAAGAAACCTATAGTTGCTTTATCGAGTGCAAAGACTAAGTACAAAGGTGTTATTATGGCATCATGTGAGGTGGTATGGTTGAAAATGTTATTAGGTGGTTTGGATATGCAGGAAGATAGTCTAGTTGTCATTCACTATGACAACATGAGCAAGATACAGTTAGCTAGAAATCTAGTGTTCCATGCCAGGACAAAACATTTTGATGTACATTACAATTTTCTGAGAGAGAATGTGCCTGTAGGAGAGATTAACTTGGTATATGTCAGCATGCATGATCGGATAGCTGACACTTTCACAAAGGCATTGGGTGTAGAGAAGCTTCAAAGATTTTGAAGCTTACTTGGAGTTGTAGAGATATAGTTGAGTTTGAGGGGGAGTCTTGAGATAGCAAGCTCAACACATGTGGACATTGATGATGGACTACATTCTAAGATGGGTATGCATATCTATACTTAGCATGTTAGTGGTCACTTATTATTTTTAGTTTTTTTGCACCTACTTACATCTGTTCTAGTACTAGTCGATTAGTATAGTTAGTTATGTACTATTTGACTTAGTAGGCTACTTTTCTTTATGTTGTATCTTATCTACACTTTGTGTACATTGTATTGTATGTGAAAGAAGAAGAAAAAACTAGCAAGAAAATGTTTTGGCCTTCATCTCTCTTCTTATGTTCTTGAGTGAGCTTCCTCTTGTGTATATGGTGTGTGTTTGGCACAACATCTCAAGCAAGTCCCCCCACCATGTGATTCATGACAATTGAGAGTAGTCTATGCTAGATCCACTCAAGTACAAGTGATAAAGGACTTTCATGAAGGCTTATGGGTAGGTCATAGATGAGTGTGGACGACCTTTGAGAAGATAAAAGAATGCTATTGGTGGAAGGAGATGTATAGAGATATTTCTTAGTTTATTAAGATCTGCAAATATTGAGATGTATCCTTCAATCACACAAGCACAGAGATGAGTTGCATCCTACCTATCCAGTATGTATGCATTACAAGTGGGTAATTGATTTGGTGACTATGTTAGTTGGCCTATGGTAGATGAGGTACATTGTCCTAGCAAGAGAAGACTTAACCAATCAACTGGAAGGTAGATCATTGAGGACAAAGAACACTAGTACTTTATGTAAGTTCCTTCTTAAAGAGGTGTTTTGCAAGTATGGGTGTGTAAACAAAGGGATTGCTAACAAAGGGGAGTTAAACACTAATGAAGCAAGGAATTTTTTCCTCTAGGACTACCATCAAGTTATCTTGACATCAATTTATAACTCAAAGGGGAATGGAAAGAGAAAAAGAGGACATCCTTCTATAGTCAAGGATTTGGCTAAGGCTTGTAGAGGAAAAAGTAGAGAGTGGCTGTGGTTTTTTCCTTATGCTCTATGGGGAGATTGAACCATGCACTTTGTGACTATTGAGCATATGCCTACAAAACTTGTGTATGGACAGAAGTCAGTGATGGCCATAGAGACCAGTGATGTTACTTGGAGTATGCTACCATGACAGGATGACATGATTAGAGATTATCTTTTAGCTTCAATAATTTGACACCTTGAGAGAAGACTTAAAGGTATTAAGAGAGCAGTGTAGAGACTCAAAGAGGCAAGATTGCATAGTAAGAAGAGATTTGCTAGCAAACGCAAGTTGAGGCCCAAAGTAATAGAAGAAGGGGATTGGGTTTTAGCCTATGACAATAACCTTGAGAACTAGCATAGCACTATTAGGAAAATGGAAAAGAGATGATTTGGAGATTATCTTGTAAAGCATGCCTATGACAATACAATATATGCATTGACATAGTTGAATGGAAGTACCTTGAGGATACGCATAGCAGGGAAGAGGATCAAAATATTCAAGACGAGAGAAATAAAAGACTATGAATTTGAAGAGATTGTAGAGAAACAAGAAGACATATGATAGGTTGACATTGCAAAAGAAGGAGAAAAGCTTGCAAAAGATGAAGAACTTGGAGCGGAAGAGGAAGTGGATATGATCATATCTTACTATAGATAGTAGTTTTCATGGAAATTTTGTATTTTCAAGATGAGATGTTAGACTAAGGAATAGGCTTACTAAGTTTGTTTGCTAACTAAGTCTATATGCAGAATATACACTCTCCAAAAAGTTAACGTCTGTAGTAGTGGATTGTGCACAAGAAAAATGAATTGCAAGCTACATAGAAATTTTTTGGGGCTAAAATGTTGAGGATTTGATCCTAATGTCTTCACAAAAGTTGTAGGTTGCAACCAAAACTATAGTTTTGCTTCAAAAAGGTTGGTAATCAAAGTCGTGGATTAAAAGTAATGAGTAGTTTTCTACAAGGTGGTCCACATTGACAGTTTTTAGAGGAGAGAGTGATAAACCATGATGGGTATATAGTATTGTCATTGGTATTTGAATGATAGTGCCACATCTAAGTGAGATAATATAGAGTGGAAGATTCCACTTGCAAGTAAAAAGATATTCAAGAGAAGATAATTGGAGGAGTGTGAAGAGCCACTACTTCAAGATGAAGAGATAGATGAGGATATTAAAGAAGAAGAATATACATAGCTTAGGGAGAATGAAGAATGAAACTTGTAGAAGAATGATCATCTAGCACATGTCAGAGAAGGTGCAAGTTTAGAGGGGTTGGATGTCATGGCACTGCATGTTCATAGAATAAATTCTATAGGATTCTCATTTATTTCAAAATTTCATGTATGTCCTAGGTAGAGTGTGATTAACTATGTTTATGAGAATTGTGGCTAGTCTACTAAGAGTATGTGACAATACTTAAAGCTAGTCTTCATGTCTAGCTAAAAGATCAAGTGGATAAGTGGTTGGTTAGGACATTCAAGAGATTAAAGAAACTAAATCCAAATGGCTCAAGAACACAATAAGTGGCCAAGTAACTATTTATGGGAGTAAATGAGAACTGGACATGAGAGTAGCCAATAGAGTGCAAAAAGTAAAGCAAAATAAGAAAATATTAAGTCATGAATAGGGCTAGCTTTGCTAAGATTTTAGGAGCCAGAAACATAGCTTGCTTGGCATATAGCAAAAATATTAATAACTTCAACTCAAGCACAGTGGAAAAGAGGGTAAAAGTTGTTGAGATGGCAAGCTCAACACATGTGGACATTGATGATGGACCGCCTGGCTAGATGGGTCTGACGTCTACACTTAGCATGTTGGTGGTCATTATGATACTCACATGGCCACTGACTTATCACTTATTGTATTTAGTTTGTTACACCTACCTATAGCTGGCAAAGACATAGCACCAGTCGATTAGTATAGTCGATTATGCATTGTTTGACTTAATAAGACACTTTCCTTTATGTTGTAACTTATCTATACTTTGTGTACATTGTATATAGTGTGTGGAAGAAGAAGAAGAAACCAGCAAGAAAACGTTTTGGCCTCCATCTCTCTTCTTGTGTTCTTGAGTGAGCTTCCTCTTGTGTATACAATGTGTGTTTGGCACAGTAGCTCAAGCATATCCCCCCATCACGCGATTCTTGACATGGTATCAGAGCTGTATCACTGAGAGAGGCTGATTTCGAAGGTTGAAGTGAAGGAGAAGAAGAAAGGTTCGAGCAAGAAAGCAGTGGGTAAGAAGCTCTCCCATTCTTCCACTCTCTCTCTTGGATAGTGCTTGTGGAGGCACCGGAAGCAGGGTCGAGCAAAAATCTCAGATTGCTGTGAGATTTGGTGTGCGAGCAAATCACAGTATATTCTACAAATAAGTCTATTAGGATAGTTTCATAGTTATTTTGGGCATCTGAGGCTGTTTCAGGCCCTGTTTTAGAGCCGCAAGGTGGCGAACATCAATTTTAGGGGGCACTGATTTCAGTTGTATTGACCGAAAGTAGGTGCGCAGGTTATAGATTGAGAATCTGTAATTTTTGAGGTGTTTACAAGAAGCAAACATAAGGTTTATCTACAAACAGGTTGTAGATTACATGTACTATTGAGCAATCAGTGAAAAAGGTTGCTTGGTGTATTGTTGTGCACGTGTTGTGAAAGATTGTAGAAGACTAGCTTGTTGTGTTGTATCCTTGTTTGTGATAATGGCAGAGAACAGTGGAAATCCCATTATTGAGAAGCTCAACAAGAACAACTACCCTTCATGGAAGTTCAGTGTGATGAACTTCCTCATTGGAAAGGGCCTTTATGAGTTTGTCTCAGGTGAAGAAAAGGAGCCAGAGCTGGGTATCCCTCCGACTGCAGATGAGTTAAATGCATGGAAAGAGTGGAATGCGAAAGACAAAAAGGTGATGTACTCGCTATCTGTAGTCATTGATAATACTATGCTAGGACATATCAGGAATGCAGGAACTTCACATGAAGCTTGGATAATTTTTGAGAGCATGTTTTCTGTAAATACAAAGGCAGAAAAGATTCAACTCAAGCAAGAGTTGAACACCTTGAAGAAAGGGAAAATGTCTGTCAATGAGTATATGTTGAAGGTGTTGAAGGTCAATGAGTATGCCGGATTATGATGATTTGGTTTCATCCACTCTGAGTGGCCTTAACAATGAGAAGGCAAGGAAATCATTTGTTACTTCAGTATATATACGGAAGCCATTTCTAGATTTTGATGACCTGATCTCTCTCATGATTACAAAAGAGATCAATATGCATGGTGATTCATTTGAAAGAAATGGTGAATAGGTCCAAGCATTTTACTCGATTTCAGAAAGGGAACGTAGTAGATCCTCTTTGAGAGGCCGTGGTATGGAAAGTGCTGGCGATAACTAGTAAAACAAGTTCAATCAATAGTTTGGTGAAATGCAGGTTTTTGGAGGCAGAGGAAACTTTAGAGGTAGGGGGAGCTCTAGAGGAAGAGGTGGATGGTAGAATAGAGGTTCTAGAAATTATGCTATTGTTTGCCATTATTGTAGCGAAATAGGCCATATTGCAGCCCATTGCTATGCAAAGAAGGATGATATTTGCAGTGATAAATTGCAGCAAGGAAACTATGCATCGTCTTCACGATAGAATGAAGAAAAAAATGAGCGTCTATTTGTTATGCAGCATATGATGAATGCAGTTATAGGAAAGGGGACACATGATGATGTATGGTATGTCAATTCAGGTGCATCTAATCATATGACCAGTCATGTTGAATGGTTTGGAGAGATGTAGGACTTACAAAACCCACGTTATGTGCAGACGGGTGATGATTCATGCCACCCAATTTCACACATTGGAAAGGTTCCCTTGTCCTTGTATGATGGCCAGACAAAGAGTTTGATAGATATATTACATATGCCATCAATTACAAATAATCTAGTGTCTGTTGGCCAAATGGTAGATCAAGGGTTACAGGTTCGATTCAATGCAAAAGGTTGTTTTGTAGAAGACTTTAATGATAAGTGCAGGTTGGTGCAAAAGGAAGTAGAGTTGGCCAAATGTTCACTTTAGATGTTGGAATTCCTGCAATGGATGCTGCTATGCATGCTAAAGGAAAAGTAGTTGCAGATATTGAAATATGGCATAAACGTATTGGATATGCAAATGTGCAAAGGCTGAAATTAATGCAGTCTAGAGGATTGGTTACATGGTTGCCTTCTTTTAGAGTTGCATAATTGCATAAAGTTTGTGAAGCATGCCAATTTGGTAAGCAGGCGAGACAACCCTTCTCGCATGATAGAGAAGTGAGCATAAATATACTTGATGTAGTACGTATAGATGTTTGGGGGCCTACAAGAATGTATCTCTTGGTGGCAGCAAATACTTTGTCACATTTATTTATGACTATTCAAGGAAGCTATGGGTATACTTCATGAAGGAAAAGAGTGATGTGTTTGAGCACTTCAAATATTTTAAGGCAGCTGTTGAAATGGAAACATGCTGAAAAGTGAAGTGCTTGAGATCAGATGGAGGGGGAGAGTACCTCTCTAATGAGTTCAGTGGCTTCTTGAGGACTCATGGGATAAAGAGGTAATTTACTTGTAGGTATACCACACAGCAAAATGGTGTTGCAAAGAAAAAACACAAGTATTGTAGAAGTTGCACTGGCATTAATGGCTGAAAAGAATATGCCCAACCATTTTCTATCTGAGGCTGTCCATATTGCTGTCTACATTATGAATAGAACTCCCATAGCTGCAGTTCATGGGATGACTCTTGAAGAGTGTTTTACTGGCAAGAAGCCCGCCGGCAAGAAGCCTGATGCATCACACTTGAAGGTATATCGATGTGTTGCATATGTTCATGTGCCAGATGAGCTACGGAAGAAGCTTGATTCAAAGGCTAAAAAATATATTTTTATTGGGTACTCATTAGAGCAGAAAGGGTATCGCTGTTATAACCCTGCCACAGGTGAGTTTAGAGTGAGCAGGGATATTTTCTTTAATGAGATGGAAAGCTGGTATGCACCTACTACTGGTGATGTATCAGATGATAATAATGATCAGGATAGCCATGTGCAAAAAGAAAAACAAGAATCACAGAGTCTTAGTGGACCAGAAACATTTGGTAATATACCTACAGTGAGCCCTTGGTCTGGGAGACTAAGGAGTAGTCCCACATCTTCAAGTGGATCTATAAGTGTTGTAGGGAAGGACAAAGGAAAGAAGAAAGTGTTGGATGGTAATGATGTATCTACCAGTCATTTGGGATTTGATGGAGATTCTAGTGGTTTGGAGAGTTTGGATGATGAGCTTGGCATTCCTTCAGTCAAGACACCAGGTGTAGAGAGAGCTCATAGTAATGTAAAGGCTCCATTGAGTGATCCGATGGTACACAGATCTAGCAAGATCAGATACCCTGTTAAAAGATTTGGTTTTGAAGGTTATGCAGCTCACCATTATGATTATATGGTGAAACTAGTTGAGGATGTTGAGCCCACCTGTTTTGAGGATGCTGTTGGTCATGCTCATTGTGTTGAGATATCGAGCTCCACTCGTGATATGCCAGGGTGACCGTTGTGCATTTATGTCACCGACGTGTCAGTTTGCAGTGCGGTTGGTACACCGCCCATGAATAATAGCTACATGACAGCTATCATTATGTACTCTAGTTCGTGGCTCAGTTAGTATGCCACCTTAGTTAGTTGAGTTTGGTTTAAGACCCATATATAGGGTTCTTCTATTTCTTTGTATGAGAGTTCTTTTGGTTTACACAACTAAGAAGAGGAAAACTGTTTTCAGCCTCCACCTTTGTGTGTATTCCCCCATTGTGCAAGCAAGAAAGCTACAAGTGAGACTCCTTCCTTCTCTCTCACAATCTTGACATGGTATCAGAGCCTTGTTCGTGGTAAGGAGCTCAAGAAAGCAAGCCAAGATCGCGGTGTTCTAGTAAGAGGAGCAGTGTTGCTTTCATTTTTTGTTTTGGGAGCAGATCTCTGCAGGTAGCACAGCCGGAAATTGCAAGAGTGCATTGTCTCAGGCTGAGACGCCTTTCGCGGTGAAGCAAGAGGGCAGTATATGCTGCGAGACAGGGCTTTAGCTTTTGGCGACCCTATTTTTTTTATTTGAGGCCATTTCGGGGCCTATTTTGGAGGCATAAGTTTTCTGTACGCACTCAGGAAAATGCCCAGTTTTATGCTGTGCAGCCACTGTTCTACAGGTTGGTGAAAAGTTACTGTAGAAATTACATCGTATGCCTGTGCGTAGAGACATTGGGAGTTACAAAATCATCCTTGTTGCTTGTTGAAGCAAAATCGTCACTAGGAAGTGACTGTGTGGTTAAATACCACTTTCATCAGTTTTGCAAATTTACCCTTGTGAGGCTGAAGCTGTGTGCTCTGCAGTGATAGAATTTTTTGCAGTATTCTGTAATGGCGTCTGATTCTCTTTTACAGATTGTAACTGAAAAGCTTGACAAGAACAACTTCCAAGCATGGAAGTTTAAAATGAAGAATTTCCTTATGGGAAAAGGATATTGGGAATTTGTTGCAGGAAATGAAGAAGAACTAGTTCTTCAAGATGTTCCCAATCAACAGCAAATGCAGGCATTCAAAGCATGGCATGAGAGAGCCAGGAAAGTTATGTACTGGCTATCTATCAGTATTTCAGACTCTATGATTGTGCATATTCAGGATGCAAGTATGCCAAAGGAGGCATGGGATACTTTGTCAAAAATGTATAGCACAAATACGCAAGCCAGGAAAATGCAGCTCAAGCAAGAGTTGCATAATGTGCAAAGAGAAAATATGAGCATTAATGACTACCACATGAAGGTGAAGAAGATTGCAGATGCACTTGCTTCCATTGGGTCGCCAGTGGAAGATGATGATTTAGTTTCTGTGACCTTGAATGGTTTAGGAAAGGATTATGCACAGTTCCGAACATCCATTTCCGTCCATGAAAGATTTCTTGACTTTGAGGAGTTGATTGCTCTTCTAATTTATGAGGAGCAGAGAAATTGTGGTGCATCTTCTTCAGGAGGAACTTCAAAAGAAACTGACTTCTACTCAAATGCTGGAAGAGGTAGAGGCAGAGGTAGAGGAGGCCGATTTGGAGGCCGTGGTAGAAATCAGAATATACAGCAAACTCAAGAAAACCAGTCCTATGGAGGAGGACGTGGTAACTCTAGAGGCAGGGGGAGCCAAAGAGGTCGTGGTGGATGGCAAAGAGGCCAAAATGCAAACAATAATGTTGAATGCTACTACTGTGGTAAAATGGGTCATATGGCTAAAGACTGCTATAAAAAGCAGAATGACATCATGAATGGGAAATTGCAACAAGGGAATTATGCATCTTCTAGTAGACAGGGTGATGACAGAAATGAGCATTTGTTTATGGTGCAGCACATGAACAATTTTGTGACAAGTGCAGAAAAAAGCAACGATGTGTGGTATGTTGACTCAGGTGCATCAAACCACATGACAGGTCATGCAGAATGGATGGAGGATGCAAGGAAAATGGAAAAACCAGGATTTGTGGAGACTGGTGATGATACTGCACATCCTATTGTGCAGATTGGAAAAATTCCTTTGTCTATGCAGGATGGGAAAAAGAAATACATGTCCGATATATTTCATGTCCCGAATATCACCAAGAATCTGGTTTCTGTTGGTCAAATGGTTGAGCAGGGCTTGCAGGTCAGATTTAATCCTCATGGATGCTTTGTTGAGGATATGAAAAATAAATGTCGCTTGATAGCAAAAGGAAAGAAGAAGGGCAGAATGTTTACATTGGATGTAGACATGCCTGAATTGAGTACAGCAATGTTTGCACATGGGACCGGTGTAGTTGCAAATATTGATATCTGGCATAAACGCATTGGTCATGTTAATGTACAGCGACTTAAATCAATGCAAGCCCAAAATATTGTTGCAGGATTGCCTAAATTCAAGGTTGCAGAAATGCATAAGGTATGTGAAGCATGTCAGTTTGGAAAACAGACAAGGAAACCATTTCCTAGACATGTTCAAGAGAGTAAGAAGCCATTGGAATTAATCCACTATGATGTGTGGACTACTAAAGCTGCATCTCTTGGAGGCTGTCATTATTTTGTCACTTTTATTGATGACTATAGCAGAAAAGTTTGGGTGTATTTTATGAAAAAGAAAAGTGAAGTTTTTGGGCATTTCAAAACTCTTAAAGCTATGGTTGAAAAAGAAACAGGCCTGCAAATAAAATGCCTAAGGTCAGATGGAGGGGGAGAGTACCTCTCAAATGAGTTTGCAAGGTTCCTGCAGGAGCATGGCATAAAGCAACAATATTCATGCAGTCATACCCCACAACAAAATGGAATTGCAGAAAGGAAAAACATGCATATTGGAGAGGTATCTCGTGCCATGCTCAATGAAAAAGACCTACCAGATTTTTATTGGGCTGAGGCAGTTGCTACAACAGCCTACATAATGAACAGGACTCCCACTGCAGCAATACATGGAATGACTCCAGAGGAGAGGTATACTGGTAGGAAACCAGATATTTCTCATTTGAAGATTTTTGGTTGCATTGCTTATGTTCATGTGCCAGATGAGTTGAGATCCAAGTTGGATCCAAAAGCTGAGAAGTGCATCTTTATTGGTTACTCTCTACAGCAAAAAGGGTATAGATGTTATAACCCTTCTACTCGTAAGTTTACAGTGAGCAGAGATGTTGTTTTTTATGAGATGAGTAGCTGGTATAAACCAGTAAATGTGATTGATGATGTAGATGCACAAAACGGTAATGCCGCACAGAATTCACAGCAGCAGTCACAAAATATTAGTGGACCTGGAGCGTCCTCTAGTAGTGGTTCACATTCTTCACCATGGACAGGCAGATTGAGATCGGGAGAATCTTCTCAAAGAAATGCAGATAGTGGTATTCAGGTATCACGAAAAGGAAAAGAGAAGGTAGATCAACCCATGTTTGATGTGAATGCAGGTCACTCTTATGTGGATGGTGAATCCAGTGGCTCAGAACAGAGTATTGATGATGAGTTGGGTATTCCTTCTATTGTTACACCTGGAGTAAGGAAGACCAGGGATGTTTTGAGAGCACCTGGGAGTGAACCTACTTTGCGCAGGTCTACCAGAGCTAGGTATCCTGTGGATAAGCTGAAATATGATGGATTTACAGCCATTCACTATGCATATATGGTCAAAGTGATACAGGAACCAAAACCCACTTCTTTTGAGCAAGCCATGGGAAAAGAAAAATGGGAGAAAGCCATGGATGAAGAAATGGATGCCTTGGAAGAAAATGCTACATGGGAGTTGGTATCCTTGCCTAAAGGTAAAAATGCAATTGGCTGTAAGTGGATTTATAAGGTGAAGCACAATGCAGATGGTTCTGTGAACAGATACAAGGCAATATTAGTAGTCAAGGGGTATGCACAAACATATGGCATTGATTATGAAGAAACATTGAGTCCGGTTGCAAGGATGGCAACAGTAAGAGCACTCATTGCTATGGCTGCATCAAAGGAATGGTCTTTATATCAAATGGATATAAAGAATGCCTTCTTGCATGGTGATTTGCAAGAAGAGGTATATATGGAGCAGCCACCAGGTTATGTGCATGCTGTTCATCCTGACTTTGTTTGCAAGTTGAAGAAAGCATTGTATGGCTTGAAGCAAGCACCTAGAGCATGGTCTGACAAGATAGGATAGTATCTTGTCACTATTGGCTTTCAGATTTCCAAGGCAGATTTCTCACTTTATGTGAGAAAAACAGAGAAAGAAGTTTAAGATGAAGGATTTGGGAGAGCTGCGTTATTTCTTGGGCATTGAGGTGATTAGATCACCAAGTGGGATACAGCTCTTGCAGAGGCAGTATGGACTGGACATGCTGTCCAAATATGGGATGACAGGCTGTAAGCCTATTTCAGTTCATTTGGAGCGGAATATGAAGCTGAGCGCAGATGCAAGTAAGCTTCTGGAAAACCCTACTATGTACAGACACATAGTAGGAAGTTTGATTTATATGGCTATTACCAGGCCAGATTTAAGCTATGCTATTGGATTGGTAAGTCAGTTTATGCAGGCTCCAAGGAAACCGCATTTGGATGCGGCTAGATGCATACTCAGGTATGTGAAGTCCACATTGCAGTATGGACTATTTTATGATACTGGGGTTCTAATACAGCTGCATGGATACACTGATGCTGATTGGGCTGGTAGTATTTCTGATAGACGATCTACCAGTGGATATGTGTTCTCTTTTGGGAGTGCTGCAGTCACTTGGAGCAGCAAGAAACAGCCTACAGTTGCCTTGTCGAGCACAGAGGCTGAGTACAGGGGTGCCGCAATGGCTGCATGTGAGGTAGCTTGGTTGCATAAGCTACTTTATGATATGCATCAGTCTACAGATGGGCCAGTTGTCATTTATTGTGACAACATGAGCAGTATACACTTGGCAAATAACCCAGTCTATCATGCTAGAACAAAGCACATTGAGGTGCATTATCAGTATGTGCGGGAGAGGGTTTTACTAAATCTTATTGATCTAGTTTATGTCAGCACAGAGGATCAGGTAGCTGACATATTCACAAAGGCATTGGGCGCAAAGAAGCTGCGCAAGTTCAGAGACCTGCTTGGTGTGCAGGAACTGGGATTGAGCTTCGAGGGGGAGTGTTGAGATATCGAGCTCCACTCGTGATATGCTAGGGCGATCGTTGTGCATTTATGTCACCGACGTGTCAGTTGTTGCAGATGCGGTTGGTACACCACCCATGAATAATAGCTACATGACAGCTATCCTTATCTACTCTAGTTCGTGGCTCAGTTAGTATGCCACCTTAGTTAGTTGAGTTTGGTTTGAGACCCATATATAGGGTTCTTCTATTTCTTTGTATGAGAGTTCTTTTGGCTTACACAACTAAGAAGAGGAAAACTATTTTCAGCCTCCACCTTTGTGTGTATTCCCCCATTGTGCAAGCAAGAAAGCTACAAGTGAGACTCCTTCCTTCTCTCCCACAATCTTGACACATTGGGATGCAGCAATGGATGAGGAGATGGCTACATTAGTTATGTGAGAAAGGGAGATGCAGGGTTGGTCATCATAGTAATCTATATGGATGACTTGATTATTACAAGTGACAGTGATAAAGGGATTGCTGAAGTTAAGGACTTATTGGAGAAGAAGTTTGAGATGAAAGATTTGGATGAGCTGAGATACTTTCTTGGTATTGAGGTGATCAGATGTGATGATGGTATATGGCTATCCCAAAGGTAGTATGGCTTGGATATGTTATCCAAGTATGGTATGACACCATGTAAGCCTCTTTTAGTACCATTGGAGCAAAATGTGAAGTTGAGTGCTGATGTTGGGGATGAGATAGAAGACCCTACTATGTTCAGGAGAATAGTAGGGAGTTTGATTTACATGACTATCACAAGGCCAGACTTGAGCTATGTTGTTGGCCTTGTCAGTCAGTTTATGCATATGCCTAGAAAGCCTCATTTGGATGCAGTTAGACGTATATTGAGGTACGTGAAGTCCACTTTACATTATGGACTTTTTTATGAGGTAGGTAAGGATGTACAAGTCTTTGGATACACAGATGCAGATTGGGCTGGTAGCATATCAAACAGAAGATCTACAAGTGGATTCATGTTTTCCCTTGGTAGTGCAGCAGTTATATGGAGCAACAAAAAGCAACCTATAGTTGCTTTATCGAGTACAGAGGCTAAGTACAGAGGTGCTACTATGGCAGCATGTGAGGTGGTATGGTTGTAAAAGCTATTAGGTGATTTGGATGTGCAAGGAGATGGTCCAGTTGTCATTCATTGTGACAACATGAGCAACATACAGTTAGTTAGGAATCCAGTGTTTCATGCTAGGACAAAACACATTGAGGTGCACTACCAGTTTGTGGAAGAGAAGGTACTTGCAGGAGAGATTGACTTGGTATATATCAGCACACAGGATCAGATAGCTGACATTTTCAGAAAGGCATTGGGTGCAGAGAAGCTTCGAAATTTCCGAAGCTTACTTGGAGTTGTAGAGATAGAGTTGAGCTTGAGGGGGAGTGTTGAGATGGCAAGCTCAATACATGCAGACATTGATGATGGACCGCCTGGCTAGATGGGTCCGCACATCTACACTTAGTACGTTGGTGGTCATTATGATACTCACATGGCCACTGACTTATCACTTATTATATTTAGTTTGTTACACCTACCTAGAGCTGGCAAAGACATAGCGCCAGTCGATTAGTGTAGTCGGTTATGCAGTGTTTGACTTAGTAGGCAACTTTTCTTTGTGTTGCATCTTATCTATACTTTGTGTACATTGTATAGTGTGTGGAAGAAGAAGAAGAAGAAACCAGCAAGAAAACGTTTTGGCCTCCATCTCTCTTCTTGTGTTCTTGAGTGAGCTTCCTCTTGTGTATACAGTGTGTGTTTGGTGCAGCAGCTCAAGCACATCCCCCATCACGCGATTCTTGACAAAAGCATGAACAAATTAGGCCATATAATTGGGTGTTCTTGCTTAACTCTAGAATAGCATGAAATAGACTATTTTTGGGAGTTTTATGGGTGCCTTCTTTCCAAAAAAACTTGCTTAGAATAGATAAGAAAGTGGAAAATTCTAAAGTGTTTGGTACCTACTATTGTAGGTGTTTTATGTGAGAGTTTTACTACCATAATAGAGTATTCTTCATTGGTTTTTGTCAGAGAAAATGGGCTAAAATATATCCGGTTACCCATAGAGCATTTGAGGTTATTTTAGTTAGTGTATGAAGCATAGTCTTTCACTATATGGTCAAGCAATCATCTTGACAAAGTTTTGTCTGAGCCATCATCTTAAACAAAGAGTTTTGAATCTAAGAAGAGTTGTTACAACATACCAAGTTTATCAAAGAGCAATACACAATGTGCTTTGGATTCTTTTGTTTTCTCCATCTATCTTGTTTGTTTTCTTTAAACCCCAACAATTAATGGCTTAATACAAACCCCT
Source organism: Lygodium microphyllum (assembly GCF_053477565.2). NCBI lineage: Eukaryota > Viridiplantae > Streptophyta > Polypodiopsida > Schizaeales > Lygodiaceae > Lygodium > Lygodium microphyllum. Next base: position 130,821,728 of record NC_141153.1, on the reverse strand, counting down.
TGACCATATACACTAGTGCAACCACAAGGACTAAAGAAAATCATAATTCGGGTATAAAAACCTTGTTTACAAACTACCTAGCATGGTTCCCCTCTCACATTAGTGTACAATACCTAGATCCATGCAATTAGTACATCTTAAACTCCACATTTGTACATACACCAATACACTCATGCATATCCATGCACATGTACTTGTACACCTTCTAGTACACTCACTAGCTATGCAATCCAAAACCCTAGGATATAAAATTTAGTGCATCACACCATACATATTTGCATGCACAACCCCATATACAATCTAGAAATAAAAAACAAAAACACCCAAAAAAATGGGAGGGTGCACATAGAAAGAAGAAGGAAAAACCCTTGGAAATTGAACAAAGTAAAAAGGCCAAGAAACATAATCAAGAAATCCCAAGTGAAAATACATCATTGAAACAATTGAAATGCAAGCTCGAAACATCTTTTACATGTGGGCTAAACATCTTAAGGTGTTATAATCATATACACATTGTTTGAAAAGAAAAAAAGTCTATTTTCATATAGTTCTTACATTTTCTAAATTAACTTAAAAAAACTTTGCTTCATTACACAATCATAAACTATAAAGGCAAGTCTTTATGGGCCAAGATAGGGTGACAAGCCTGATAATTTAAAAAACCCCTCCAAAAACCTAAACCAACTAGATGAGGCCTAGGACTTGAACCAATAGTGTAGATACATGTGCTTGTGAAGTGGACATGAGCTTCCAATCCCCACCACTAGTAGAGACCTTGGTCCTAGTCCATTTATTGATATTGAAAAAACCCCTATCTACAACCTTATCAACCAAGTCACCCACTTAGTTAGTCTAGAGGCCATGGGGACCGTACCAAGTATAATGGAAATAATAAATTTTTTAAAAGGAACCTTGAATGACTTCCATCCTACCCTCAACAATTGTCAGTACATTGTTGACTTTCATATCTCAAAAATGACCCGAACATGATGTAGGAAAAACTTATAAACTTTATAGAGACAAGGAATACACACACCCTCAATAGGTTATTGGATATCATTAATGATACCAAACAGTAGCTTACAACCATGATAGTAGAGATGGATAGCATTTGAAGGATATGATTTAATGACAAAGCCATAGGATCCACAAGATTCATTATCGAATTTTGGGCAACGATGCCAATTTGATTATAGAGGTATGACATTTGGAATGTACATTGCTCAAACTCTCTTAGCTAGAATGGGGAACGCACTCTATAATAAGTATTAAGAAATAATCCCATTAGAGACCAAGGAGTTGAATAAGTATTACACTTGAGATGACCCTCATAGCTTCACGGAACACTTTGAGTAAGTTTGCAAAGGATTAACCTTATGAGTTGTTGAGATAGAAAGCTCAATATATGTGGATATTGATGATGGACTGCATGTTTAGATAGATTTTCACATCTAGACTTAGCATGTTAGTAAGTGAATTGGGTAGTCGACCTCTACCCACCCCCAAGACAACACCATAGAATAAAGACCGAGGATCTCCCCTCAACAAAACTCACAAAACAACACCACTAAACACATGATCAAATATTTCCGATCACTCACTCCTCACTGAGACTTTAATTCAACACTTAAGCAATTTAAAACTTCAAGCTCATATTTACTATTTTTAGAGAGAATCTGATGCACTGAAACAGCCATGGCTGAGACTTTGACAATACAAGCTTTCAGATTCACACAACACCTATTTTTTAGGGATGGCAACCCCATGTAGCAAATTACCCCACAATGTGTGGTTGCCTCAATCAGTGCAAAACCAATTGTGGATCCTTTCTATTCTTCTTTTCTCAGAGTACACATAAATACAATCCAAATACACAAGTAACCAAAGCTTTATACATGAAATTTTCATGTCAATTTTGTTAGAAGATGCGGATCTAGAGCATGACAAAAGCTATGGCGGATGAAAGATGAAGACCAAACTCATGATGACATGGACAATTAGAGACAAACTATTACACAAGTGAATTAGGTTTCAAGATGGAAGCTTGGACTCATAAACACAATCTTGTGTAGGATTGGCAATGACAAGACACTTAACTGAAAGTACAAAGCATCATGACATTGTATTCATTCACATAAAAGTGATCGTTAAGTACAATACTTTATAGAAGTTGGGTTGTTCCACTCTCCTCACCGTGCATATGGAATTCAACACAGCTCTTCTTGGAGCATACATCATTTGTCTATTTCTCAACACCCCCCTCAAATGATGAGTCCCTACACTTGCTGGCTTTTCCCCCCTCTACATGATAACATGGCCTGGGAGACTTTAAAGTTTGAGACTTTACATCTTTGGCAAGGGTTTGTACAAAGCAAATCCACTAAGGGAAACATAGAGATCCACTATGGGAACAAATTCCTTTAAACAATCTATCAGAGTTGTTGATAGTAGTGGAAACATCTTCTTCGTCTTCATCATTCATGAATTGACTTTGGTGGTGGTCATTCAGCATCTGTTGTGCTCTTTTCTTGTGAAAGCATTCACTCAAAATATGGCCAGTCATACCACAATAATGACATATCATCCAACTTTTGTTGTTGGTGTTGAATCCTCGACCTCTTCCCTTGGGTCCAATAGCTCCTTTGGTATATAAGAGATTTTCCTTGAGTTGTTCTCTTTTACATCTTTGCTTTTAAATTTTCTTTCTCTATCAAGCAGTGAGTGCTCAATGTCATTGAGTGAGAGACTAGGAACATTACTTAGGGTGGACGCAAGGTTCTCATATGGATCCTTATTTACACTTACAAGTAGTATAGATATTTCTTCATCTTCATCAATATTCTTCTTAAGAGTTTCAAGCTGGGTTTTTAGGCTCTTGAACTTGTTAATGTGTGTGGTCATAGAAGCACTGTCTTTGATATCTAGTTAATAAAATTGCATGAGTAATTTTACCTTTTAATTCTTTGCTTGGGTACCAAACATCCTATCAAGTTCCTCCCAAGTAGTTTTAGCATCTCTAATGCCAGAGATATGATGTAGCACATCATCACTTAGTCCCCAGGCAATGATGCCTAGTGCATTATTATTCATCTTCTTCTATTCTTTGGTTTTGAGCTGGTCTTCTTCAATGAACCCACCATCATCATCTTCCCTCTTGCTATCTTCATCATCTTAAAATAGGTCCCACAAGTCCTTTCACATAAGGTGATACATTTCCAGGCATGAAAGCCTTCACCATTAAACTTTGCTATTTGTTCCACTTCAGTCATCTTAGTAGGAGGTCTTACCATTAGAACTCTCCGGCACTGTCTATTCTTTTACAAGAAGATTTTGAGATTTACATGGGATTTCATCAATGTGGCTTTAAATCATCACATAGATTGAGAGTAATCTTCGAAGTAAATTGAAGACTCAAGTGCCAAGAAGCATTGTTTGAGTATCGATAAATACTATGTCTTGAATGTTGATGCTTAGGCTTCTCAAACCTTCCTCTTGCTAAAGTCTTTGCTACTTGCTCCAAGTCTTTCAAGTTTTCAAGATCCTCCTTATTGATTTGTTGGTCTGATTCAGCAGTGGAATTGAGTTACAAGAGCTCTAGTGAGCTTGAGAAAGTGTAAGAGATGAAATTTGGAGCTTTGGCTATGGAGTCTATAGGGTTTGAGGTGCAGACAACTGATTTTTCTGATGATTCAACAACTATGGTGGATCATTCCGTCGCATATTTGATGGAGATGAAGCTTAGGATTCATTCTTCAAATGCCTTATGACCAGAGGCGGAAGTGTAGCATGTAGGCAGAGATCAAGCTGTATGAAGTGATACTGTCACAAAATTTCCAGCGACCACAGATTTTTGAAATGCCACACTGTACGATGACCAATATCATGTTGTTATGTAATACACAATAGTGCCCAGAGCCAAGGAGCAACCCCCTAAAAGAAAGCAAGTGAATTAATGCTCTATAGGTGGAGATCAAGAAGCTCAATCAAAGGTAGGTGGCTATGGAAGACATAGAAAATAGCCTGAGAAAATTGATAATGCTGAGCTTGTGGCAAGGAAATGCTAATGTTTCAAGTGATAAAAGAAGCCGTAGTAGTGGGGGAACACTTCTCCAAAAGAAAGCTCAGTAAAATTTGGTCGGTAGAGAGAGATATGAGAGCTTCAAGCAAGCAGGGTACTGCTGGCTATGGCTGCCACAAGGTTTAGTGGAGAAGAAGGAGTGGGAGATGAGGTCTTGGACTTGTGCACTAAGCTCAAGCTGAGCTAGATGAGAGAAAAATGGAGTTGTGCCATGTTCAATTGAGCTCTGATACCATGTTAGAAGATGCAGATCTAGAGACAAAAGCTATGGCAGATGAAAGATGAAGACAAACTGATGATGACATAGTCAAGTAGAGACAAAATGTTACACAAGTGAATTAGGTTCCAAGATGGAATCTTGGACTCATAAACACAATATTTTGTAGGACATGGACAAGTAGAGACAAACTGTTACACAAGTGAATTAGGTTCCAAGATGGAATCTTGGACTCATAAACACAATATTGTGTAGGATTGACAATGACAAGACACTTAAATGAAAGTACAAAGCATCATGACATTGTATTCATTCATATAAAAGTTAGTCAAGTACAATGCTTTATAGAAGTTGGGTTGTTCCATTCTCCTCACTATGCATATGAGATTTAGTACAGCTCTTCCTTGAGCATACATCATTTGTCTATTTCTCAACAAATTCAATGGATACAAGCATTTCATTGTTATAGACATTTCATTATTGCATCAAAACAAAGTTTACACTGATATAGCAATGGAAAATCATGATGACTTTCATGGGAAACCAAGTTGGTGACGTAGATACTACTGAATTCACATGTTTCCTCATAAAGCACAACAATTGCCTCATAGAGCATTACACAGAATAGTTCATAACTTTCTAACCATATCTCGAATCACCAAGCTTCAAAAAGGAAAGTTGTAGCTCTCTTTCCAATTTATAACTCTTTAGCACAACTCGGAGCCAAATTCTTTGATTTGCTGTCTCAAAACAGCTCTTTAGAGCTTATGGTCCTAAATTTCTACATGCTCTATACGGTAAACACAACTTCTTTATTCCAAGAAGCCCAAACTTGCAAACGGGAAGACACTTTCTTTGATTTCAAATTGTCATTTCAGCATACCAGTAGATATGTCTCAGCATATCTTACATTAATGAAGAGTTACGGGAGTTTCAAACTTTATGAACTTTGATTCATCATTTTCCTGGCTGCAAATCCTTCCAGATTTCCACTAACTCAAGTCCATGCATTCAACACTTGCCCCTAATATATATTCTCTGCCACTTACCCAGTTTCAAAAGTAGAGATCCTTTACTTCCATTCTTCTTTGCTGATGGGAAATCTCGCACAAACAACTAACATACATCACTCTCAATATGATGTGAAGAGCATCCCTCTATTGTCTTTTACTCATATCCATACATCAAAATTGATCTACATACTCTCTACCCCACAAGCAATAGTAGAAAACAAGACAAAAAGAAGACTCTTATTACCATCATATGAAAACTGAGAACTCGCATCAGCCCATTGACTTCAATAGCCTTGCCATCATGCTCCATGACTCTGATAACTTTAGTTGCATGACCTCTTTCTTCAAATTTCTCCATTCTCTTCAAGCTACAAGATTCTTCTTTCCCTCTCTTCCTCTCTCCTTCTCACGCTCATTGTATTGTGTCAAATAGTTCTCTCTCTTTCTTATTTTTTTCTTTAAAAAAAAACTCCTCACGTTTTTATTTTTTTCCCTATTTTACCAAGCTGCCCCCTTCCTCTTAGCTGTTAGATGGCAAACATGCCCCTTGCCACATAAAATTCCACTTGGGGACTCAAAATTGGAGGCGAGAACACATTTCCTTCTCTTCTTGCATGAGGAACGTATCTCAAAACTACTGAAATATCACAACCACGTGTCCAACATGCACGGTACCACATGGGATTTCCATCTATGAACCACACTCCCGCTACGGGTAAGTGTTAGAAAGACAAAAAAATGATATTTGCATGTGTTACCCCACTTGACTCCACGTAGCATCATGTCCTCGGTCGATCATTTTCACCCACCAACGTTAATGGTCTTTATGATCTGCACATGGCTACTAATACTTGATCACTTATTATGTTTAGTTAGTTATAATTAGCTTACTTAACATACTTATAGCATTGAGTGATTGATTTATTTGACTTAGTAGGCAACTTTTTTTAATGTTGTATCTTATCTTTACTTTTTGTATATTGTATTGTATAAGGCAGAAGGAAAAAAAGCAACAATAAAATATTTTTTTCTCCATCTCTTCTCTTGTTGAGTAAACTTCTTTTCGCATGTATTGTGTATGCTTGGTACATAGCTTAAGAAAATCCCCCCACCGAGTGATTTGTTACATGATATTGGAGTAGTACCATTGAGAGAGGCTAGTTTTGAAGGATGAAGTGAAGGGGAAGGAGCAAGGATTCAAACAAGTAAGAAACTGATAATAAGCTCTCTCATTGTCTTTCTCTTTCCCTCGGATAGTGCTTGTGGAGGCATTGAAAGTTCGGATATCAATAATCTCAAACTACAATGAGATTCTATGTTCAAGCAAAATCGTGTATATTTTGCAAATTAGCCCTTTATGGCTTTTGTGTTGTGATTTAGGCCACCTAATTTTTATGAGGCAGGTAAGGATGTACAGGTGTTTGAGTACACAAAGAGATTGGGTTGATAGCATGTCTAATAGAAGATCTATCAAAAGATTCATGTTTTCTCTTGGTAGCGCAGTGGTTACTTGGAGTAGCAAAAAGAAATCAATGGTTGCTTTGTCAAGTACAAAGACTGAGTATAGAGGTGCTATTATGGTAGCATGTGATATGGTATCATTTTGCAAAGGTTATTTGTTGATTTGGATGTGTAGGGAGATGGTCTAGTTATCATTCACTATGACATTAGCTAGAAACCTAGTATTCTATGCTAGGATAAAACATATTGGTGTGCATTACCATTTGTAAGAGAGAAGATACTTAGAGGTATCAACATACAAGATTAGATACACCTAAAATTTTCACAAAGATATTGGATGTAGAGAAGCTTAGAGGATTTTGAAGCAACATGGATTTCCAAAGATGCGGTTAAGCTTGAGGGGCGGTATTGAGATGGCAAGCTTAACATGTATAGAAATTGATGATCTTGTTCATGCTGCTCAATAGTCTTTTCATTAACCACTTTTTAGAGGTTGGTTATGGTGATAACATCATCATTCTATTGATGAACATTTAGTAAGATAACGAGAGCATGAAACACTATATCTCAAAAGTGAGGATTCTCTTGAAACATATTCTATTGCTAAAAGACCGACTATCAAAGTTGTCAAAAAGCTTTTGTTAAGGCTATTCATGATGAAAAGTTTTATAATGTTAACCCTTGAAATGCCACAAGGCACAAAGAAGGCTTAATAAGGAGCATAAGAAGACAAACCCCAATGGAAAAAGAAGACCTTGAAGCACAGGAAAAAGTTTAAAATCAAGAACAAGGCACACTAGAGATAAAGCTATTTAAATGAAAAGGCGCATGTAAAGGAGCCATGAGAATATGAAAGAATACAAAAAGAGGGACAATCGGGGCCATGGAAATGGGTTGGATGCCCAAGGGGAGAAGGGCATGTATAAAAGTGAATGGATAAGATCATTCTTAGTGTGTGTGCAAATTAGCTCTCTTCTTGTTCTTGTTCTTACTTCTTGCTTGTGCATGAGAGAGGGAGTGTGAGAGAGAGTGTGTGTGAGTGTGTGAGAGTGAGGGACCATGGACCAGCTCTTTTTCTCCTCTTCTCATCTTCTTCTTATTCTCTTCTCTTCTCTTGCATGCGTGGCTATGGAGGTTGGAGGTTGGAGCATGGAGATGGAGCTTGCTTGAGCTAGCACCTTGAATTATGGAGCCATTGAAGGATTTGAGGAAGAGGACTACAATGATCAGATTCAACCGTAAGCTCACTACATCTTTGTGTGAGAGTGTGCATGGCTATGTGAGAGGCAGCCATTTCCACTCACTTGAAATGCTTGACTTAATAAATAAGTAGTCCGTAGGGTCTTGACAGTTGCTAGTGATAGGGGTGACATTTTGGTTCCATTGCCGAGACCAATGAATTCATTACTTAGATCAGTGGTATGGTGTTTTTCATTAGTACGATGCATTAAGGTTGAGAAAATAAGGAAAAATAAAGAAAAGATAAGTTTCTATAACAACTAGGAAGCGGGGAAGCAAGGAAAGAAAAAAAAAGAGATTTTGAATACCTTAGAAGGAAAATAGAGAGTAACGGAGGAAAGAAATAGCACTAAAAGAAGAGAAAGGGGGGAAGAGCTCATTTTGGCATGTGAGAGATTGATAGAGAGAGCAATAGGTCAAGATAAAGCTATTGAGACTCAAGCTCATTTGTCTTCTGTCAGTTGTTTACCTTAGTGAATAAGGTTAAGTCACACTGACTTAACCATGATTAGATTTAGGTCAGTTTATCTTTGAGTGTGTGTTGTACATACAGTTGACTTGTGAGTGACTGTGTGTGGATAATGGAGAATGAACTAAAGGGAGCTGTCTGCTACCCTTGGGCCTGAGCCTTTGTCTCCATCTCTTTTTTCTCAAAACATTAATATGGTATCAGAGCAGGCTGTTGATATTCAGAACCTGCTATGCTCCAAGAATTCAACGGCGTGCAATAGAGCAGCAAACTGGACGAGATCCACACTGTGTGACTAGCATACTCTGAAGAGCAGCAAACTGGACGAGATCCACGCTGTGTGACCAGCATACTCTGAAGAGCAGCCAGATACGTTTGGGTCCGCGAGAATGAAACTGGATGAGATCCACGCCGCCATCCACAAGGCCTACCTGGAGTGGGGGTTCTTCCAGGTCATCAACCATGTGTGGCTCCCTTTGTGATGGATGCCATGAAGCAGCGAGTGGAGGAGTTTCTTGCCCTTCCAGAGAGAGAGAGAGAGAGAGAGAGAGAGAGAGAGAGAGAGAGAGAGAGAGAGAGAGAGAGAGATCTATGTACGACTGTAAATGCAATTCCCCATCACTGATGTGGTAGTCGGCAGTGAGAAAGCAATGAGTGAGAGGCTATTTTCTACCACTGCATCCTACAGCAGCTCTTCACTGCCTTCCACAAAAATTTGGCACCCAGCCCAGTGCCATACAATACGACTCCTGATGGGAGCTTTGTCTCTCCTCCAGTTTTGAACCTTGTCAGCAAGGCTACACGCAGGCAGCGGGCTCACGATAAATAACAAAGGACATGGCACGAGAGATGAGATTATGCTCTGCAGTAGATTGAGAACTGTCAATCATCTCTTCTTCCAGAGATCAATTCTAACAGAACCATCCCAAAAGCTATAGACATCAAGCTTCACTGTCACATTGCCTTGATTCCTTCAGATTGTCCATTCAACAACTTTGAGCTATCCAAATCTGGTAGTTTGTCTACTTGAAGAAAAGTAGAAGATGGCACTGATGTTGGAAGCAGTGTGTCTCCTACTGCTTCTACAGAGGTTCCGCTACAACCAGTCATTCTGCATCAACCATGTTTGCTATACATTCAGACTGTGATGTTGGATTGGAGAGTGGAAAATAAGGGGCTTCTCATTGAGGATTGCTGGAACATCTGAATTACCAGCTGCATTTCAAGGTTAAGCTTGTCTAGTGTGCAATAGTCTGCTAATCAGCAAGAGTCGTATGCTTTACAGCTATTTAAGCATGTATGGGTGTGTACTTTGGAGAATAACCATCAGTATTCAATATGGACAGCAAGAAAGAAATGTTCCAGTTTTTTTTCCTGTGGACTATGAAAACAATTCAGCAAGTTATGCTTACCTTCTGTAGCAAGTCTTGAGCAGTAAATTCAAGGGTACAATTGGTATCAATATTTGAAGCTTGTATTTGGCTCATGTTTGCAGCTGCAGTCAGTTGAAGGAATACTGAGTATTTACTTCCTACATGTATTAGATCTTATGCAGTCATATAGGCTGAAATCTGTGCAATTTTTTTGAATTGAATGTATTTGTGGAGTTCAAGGATGCTCATCATAGATGTCGGTAGTGTGGCACTAAATGGTCAGTGATAGACGTGTGCATACTCAAGAGCATTGTATGCTCAAGCTTGACTTCTATGAGGCTGATTTGATAGACTACTCATTGCCGTAAAAACTGGTTGTACTACAGATCATGGAAGTGTATTGCCTGCTGTCATTTTTGGAAAATTGACTGGTTTTGCAAAGCTTAAGGCTTTAAAATGGCAAACACAGGAGAGAAGGATACTATCACTCAGATAGTTGGTGAGAAGCTAGACTATAACAATTTTGTTCTATGGAAATTCAGGATGTCTAATTTTTTAATTGGAAGAGGCTATTGGGACCTAGTCACAGGTCTTGAAGATGAGCCCAAGCTACCGGAAGATAGACCTCCAACACAGGATCAGTTGAAGGCACACAGGACTTGGTTGGAAAAGGCCAGCAAGGTCTTGCATTGGTTGTCACTATGTGTGTCAGACACAAAGGCTATGCAAATTGCAAATTGTACTTCCCCAAAAGCTGCTTGGGACTTATTGATGAAGAATTATGGGCATGTCACTCATGCAAGAAAGACACAACTGAAGCAAAAGTTCAGCCACATATCTAGAAATGGAAGGTCTATTGAGGACTATGTCAGTGAGATCAGATCCATTGCAGAACAACTAGGATCAATTGGAGCTGAAGTTGAGGATGATGATTTGGTAGCTACTACCCTCCATGGACTTGGACAGGACTATAAGAAGTTTGATACTTCCATTTTAGTGCGTTAGAGCAGCCTGACTTTGATGAACTTGTAGCACTTCTTTTGCATGAAGAAGTGAAACTTGGACTTAATACAAGTTCCAGTGGGTCTAAAAACAGTAGGGACAGTGTCTTCTACTCAAATCAAAGGGGTAGAGGTGGAAGAGGAAGATCAAATTTTCGAGGAAGAGGTGCTGGAAATGCATATGCAGCCCGTGGACAGCAAGCTACTGGATGGCAAAATAGGTAGCCTCAAGCAAATAGAGGTGCCTCAAATGCTCATGGAAGAGGAGGTTATTCACCTAGAGGAAGAGGCACTTGGCAGCAGCCTCAAATGAGTCATGGACAACAATCAAATGCAAATAAGGATTGTCATTATTGTGGCACATACGGGCATGTAGCTAAGGAGTGCTATAAAAAGCAGAATGATCAGAGAGCAAGAGGGAAGCAACATGGTAATTATGCTTCTTCTAGTGGTATGCAGGAGGATGACAGATTGTTTGCAATGCAACATGTGAAGAAAGGGTTGCCTATACATGGCAAAGCAGATGATGTATGGTATATAGACTCAGGGGCATCTAACCACATGACTCCTCATGGAGAGTGGTTTGACACATTGGTAGAAGGTGCTCATGGATATGTTTGCACAGGGGATGATATGCAACATGACATTATGCATACATGTACTGTTCCCTTGATGATGCATGGTGACAGGAAAAAGAGTCTTTATGATGTATTGCATGTACCCTCCATAACCAAAAACTTGCTTTCTGTGGGACAAATGGCTGAACAAAATCTACAAGTTAGATTCAATAGAGATGGATGCTACATTGAAGAGTATGGTCAAGGATGCAAACTCATTGCTAAAGGCAAAAGAAATGGCAGGATGTTTACATTGGATACGAAAATTCTAGCATTGAATGCTGCTATGTACTCACATGAAAATGCTGCAATAAGGGACATTGAGATATGGCATAAAAGGATTGGACATGTAAATGTTCAAAAGTTGAAGAATATGCAGCATAAACAAGTTGTACTTGGACTTCCTAAGTTCAAGCATGCGGAATTGGGACATGTATGTCAGTCTTGTCAATTTGGAAAGCAATCAAGGCTTCCATTTATGAGGCATGTAAGCACTACTACTAGACCATTACAGCTTGTACATTCTGATGTATGGGGACCCTCACAGAATGCATCTCTTGGGGGATCACGTTACGATGTGTCATTCATAGATGACTATAGTAGGTACACATGGTTGTATGTGCTAAAGCACAAGAGTGATGTCATGGATGTTTTTCAGGATTTTAAGAGACGTGGAGAAAGAATTGGCTTGCTACATCTCATGCTTGAGATCTGATAGTGGTGGAGAATATGTTTCTAAAGACTTTGATCACTTCTTGGCAGCTCATGGAATTAAAAGGCAATTGATATGCAGGTACACACCACAACAAAATGGTGTGGCAGAAAGGAAAAACAAGGTGATCATGGAATCGGCTAGAGCCATGTTGAATGAGAAAAGCCTACCAAATGCATATTGGGCAGAGGCTGTAATGATTGCAGTGTATGTCATGAATCGTACACCAACAGCAGGTATACATGAGGTGACTCCTTATCAGAGGCTTTATGGGATAAAGCGAGACATAAGCCATCTTAAGGTTTTTGGATGCTTGGCATATGTACATGTTCCAGATGAAACGAGGAAAAATCTCTATCCAAAGGCAGAAAAGGCCATTTTTATTGGGTATGCACAAGATAGGAAAGCGTACAAATGCTACAATCCTTCTACTCATGAGACATTGATCTCAAGAGATGTGGTATTTGATGAGCTAAAATCATGGCATGAGAAGAAGATCACTGTGATGAATGATGAGGATGGCTATCACGAGCCTTATGTACATGCAGGTACAAATGAAAGTGTAGCAATTTTTGGGCCTTCTAAAGATGCTACTACGTCAGTTAGTCCTTGGACATGTAGATTGAGGACTTCAGCATCTTTGTCCACTGACACGGGTATGTTAGTGAGGGGGAGAGATGTGGATAAAGGCAAAGGAAAACTTGATGATGTTACAGGGCCACTCACCTGTGGTTATGATTCACCTGGTATTGACAGCTTGGATAGTGAGTTTGGTATTCCATCAGTTGTGACTCCTCGTGTGAGACATAGATATATACCACCTCATGAGAGAGGAGAGTCTCATACTGCACCTCAGTTGAGGAGATCAAAAAGAGTTAGGAAGCCTATGGATAGGCTTACATACAGTGGTTACACAGTGAGACACTATGCATATATGGCAAAAGTCACTAGCTTCAAGGAACCCACAAAGTTTTCTGAAGCTATTTTGGATGATCATTGGTGTAAGGCAATGGATGAGGAATATTCAGCATTGGCTAAAAATGACACTTGGGATTTGGTTGAATTGCTTGAAGGAAAAATGGCTATTGGTTGCAAATGGGTATACAAAGTGAAATGCAAATCAGATGGCACATTGGAAAGGTACAAGGCAAGACTTGTGGCAAAAGGGTATGCACAACAATATGGTCTTGATTCTGAGGAAACATTCAGTCCTGTTGCTAAAATGGCAACTGTGAGGACAGTGATTGCTTTGGCAGCATCTAAAGGATGGAGTATGTATCAGATGGATGTGAATATGCTTTTCTCAATGGTGATTTGGTTGAGGAAGTATACATGGATCAGCCTGAGGGCTATGCACATCCAGATTTTCCTACATATGTGTGTAGATTGAAGAAAGCATTATATGAGCTGAAGCAAGCACCTAGAGCTTGGAATGCTAAGATAAGTGCATGCTTACCAAAACTTGGTTTTATTATGGGCAAGGCTGATCATAGCCTATTCACAAAGAAGACAAGAGCTGGTTATCTAGTATTAGTCATCTATGTGGATGACTTAATCATTACAAGTGATGATGTCACAGGAATTGGAGAGATCAAGGAAATGTTACATGCTGAATTTCAGGTCAAAGATTTGGGAGATCTGAAGCATTTCCTTGGGATTGAGGTTATCTCTACATCTCATGGTACTTGGTTGTTGCAGAAGTAGTATGCACAGGATATGTTAACCAAGTATGGTATGTTGGATTGCAAAGCATTGAGCACTCCATTGGAACAAAATGTTAAGCTACTTGCAAATGTTGGGCATGAGATTGAGAATGTCACTATGTATAGACAAATGGTGGGGAGCCTGATTTACCTTACCATTACTAGATCGGATCTTAGCTATTCAGTTGGACTGATTAGTCAGTTCATGCAGAAGCCTATGAAGCCACACTTGGATGCAGTGAGGAGGATCTTGAGATATGTAAAGGCTACATCAGATTATGGTCTATTCTATGAGCATGGTAAGCCTTTAGAGCTTACAGGATATACAGATGCTGATTGGGCAGGAAGTACCTATGACATGCGATCTTCTAGTGGGTATGCATTTTCCCTTGGTAGTAGTATGATCAGCTGGAGTAGTAAGAAGCAACCTACAGTTGCACTCTCTAGTACTGAGGCAGAGTATAGAGGTGCTGCACTAGCTGCATGTGAGGCAGCATGGCTCATGAAGCTTCTTGATGATTTAGGCATGCAGGAAGTCAGGCCTGTCACACTCTATTGTGACAACATGAGTAGTGTGCTCCTAGCCAGTAATCCTATCTATCATGCTAGGACTAAGCACATTGAGGTACACTATCACTTCATCAGGGGAAAAGTGATTGAAGGTGACATTGATTTGGTCCTTGTGAGGACAGAAGATCAAGTTGCAAATATCTTTACCAAATCATTGGGTAAAGATAAGTTTGTGTATTTCAGAGAGTTACTTGGAGTCAAGTATCCTACTTGAGCTTGAGGGGGAGTGTTGAGACTCAAGCTCATTTGTCTTCTGTCAGTTCTTTACCTTAGTGAATAAGGTTAAGTCACACTGACTTAACCATGATTAGATTTAGGTCAGCTTATCTTTGAGTGTGTGTTGTACATACAGTTGACTTGTGAGTGACTATGTGTGGATAATGGAGAATGAACTGAAGGGAGTTGTCTGCTACCCTTGGGCCTGAGCCTTTGTCTCCATCTCTTTTTTCTCAAAACATTAATAAAAGCAGCAAGTCAAGAGAGCAACAAAAATAGAAATCCATTGTATCATCACTGTTGGTGATTCTAAGTATACTCAGAACCTTCCTTGCTAATTGAGGAATAAGGATAGGATCATAGCTAGGTACACGTGTGATTTAATGAGTCATTCGTCATTGATTTTTGTCATTTGATGTGTTTTTCCATTGCTCGAATAGCACCCCAAGACTCAAACAATGGAGCCCTAACTACCCTCTCAAACGCCCCCACTCGAATAGTCCCACTCAGACAGCTTCCACTGGAATGGTCCCTCTCAGACAACTAAAATTCCACTTAGATAGTCCTCCCTTGAATGGCCTCGAATGCCTGAATTGTCCACTCAGATGCACCCTCTTAAACTTGGATGAGCATCCCTGTCTAAGTCAAACCCAATCACTTGGACATTCCAAATCCACCACTCGAATGGCTGAATCTGGGACTTAGACAAACAAAGAGCTGCAACTCAAAAGTTTGAATTTGTAGACAACCTAAACTAGAAAAGACTATGAGCTAATTATTGGGTGACCCTAGCTATATCCTAGACCTGCACAAGTGACCATAGAGCTGAAAAACACTAGAATTTACCTTGACAAGCCCAAGAATTGACCAAATCAGTCAGTCACTTGTATTTTACTTTCCAATAGAGACACTATTTGACTGCCTTGGTGGACCACATATCAATACCCCATAGAGGATCAAAATTGACTGCTATGTGTGAATGCCACTTGCATAAAAGAGCTACAACCTTATGGAACTGATTGGTAAGGGGTGCGTGTGTGTGTGAATGATTTCATTAAAGGTTGCATATTGCATTATAGGCACTTAGGTGCATGAGAAAAGTTGAAAACCTAATTGTGCATAGCTCACCTTGCATTGCACTATCCAAGTGCCTGGATAAGCATAAACTTGTGAAGTGATTTAATTAACAAGGAACACAGTAAAGGGGAACTAAGCTAATAAACGAACCCACTAGTAGGACTTGCAAAACCCTTGGAACCACGGAAACAAACCAAAAAACCCAACGTTGAGAAGTGAACAGCCTCAAACCATGTGATAACCAAGTAAAGAAAGGAACAAACCACAATTAGAGACACATCGTTAGACAATCTAATCACCTTGATTGACACCCTAGTGGTTCAAGAGATTTCCAACATGGCAGGTGCTAGCACGAATATGGACAACCAAGACCTTGACCTAGGAGATTTTCTAGAGTCAACATATGGCAACTCATATCATGATATGACTATCAAATGAAAATATCACACCACAAGAGATTTGTAGATGAAATCATAGTTTATCTTAAGGAGAAGAGGAGGCTAGGAAGATTTTCCCTGTAATGCATAGACAACTACAACCAAGAGCAATGTGCTCAGAGGCTACACCAAGAGAAAGAGCTCAATGAGGTCCAATGAGTCCTCGCCATTACATGCAAAAACAGAGCATGAGGAAATGCCAATAGGGAGAGAGCATTAGAAGCATATCTTACATTAGGCGAGCTTTTCACAAAGTGGCTGTTAAATAACATTGCCGCAGAGCAGCCCTAGAAACTTTGTTGCTAGTTGGATTGGGAATCACCCCAAATGCTAGAAGCCAAACCAAGATATCTTAATTGCACAACAACTTGAGAAGTATCAAGCAAGTAACGATCCTTACAGCTTCATTGACCAGTTTGAGTAGGTGTGTGAGGCAAATAGCCTCATCGACCCTGCTCAATCATGCACAAGATTTTGAACTCTTCCATATATAATGTGTTGGGAATCATCTGCCAACTGGATGTCCCAATCCTAGATCGTGGCCTTGTGCTACTTGCTATAGATTTGGACATGATGCAATGCATTTCGATTGCCAAGAAGGCTCCCATATCCACAATCCTATACTCAACCCTACTATCCAGGGAATACGTAGTCCAACTTTGTAAGAGCAGCTCCATTAGCTCTATCAATGTCCAATGACTCAAAGCCAACTGCCCCTAGGATTGACATCAACTCCACGGGAATCCCTAGGCCACTTGGACCCATAATGACCCATCCATCGAGCGATGCGATACACTTTGTAGAGGAACCACTAGAGGACGAAACGTATGTGAACTCCTATGTCTCCTATGATGAGAAGGGTAGTCCTATATTGATGGTCTTTTAGACCGCTATTAGTTATGGCTTTAGACAGTGGGAAGAGATAGAGTTCTAGGAGGGGGCCCCAACCTAAGAGCCATTAGCATGTTGGACTTGTGGACATCCAGGGCACATTTCATCTCATTGCTCTAAAAAGGAGAAAGCAAACAAGGATAAGGCCAACTTGAGATGTCCAGGGTGTGGAGTAACACATTTGTACGATGATTGCCCTAGACCAAAACCCTCGATTAGTATGACAATTGTGCCATCAATACCACTTGGACTCTTTAGTGTTGAAACACCTAAGGATGAAGCCACACCAATGCCACTAAACATCATGATCCGAGCTCGAACGAAGTGGGCCGGTATCTCATTACCTAGGCCTAGCAAATTAAATGCAACATCTGATGGAAAGAAGAGTTGGAGAAGGAGAAGGAAGAGGGTGGACACCAAGGTAACACTTAAAAATAATATTGTTACCACACAAACCAAAGGAAATTTGGTTACAGAAATGGAGGCAGAAACATCTACTCCTAAGACAGTGGAAAGGGGAAGTGCCAAGGTTGGAGAATACCCTGATCCAAAACACCAATTAGAAGTTGTGGAAAAAGTCAAAGAGTGGATGAAAGAGCTCAAGCACACCTATAGTGTTGAGATATCGAGCTCCACTCGTGATACGCCAGGGTGACCGTTGTGTATTTATGTCACCGACTTGTCAGTTGCAGACGCGGTTGGTACACTGCCCATGAATAATAGCTACATGATAGCTATCCTTATCTACTCTAGTTCGTGGCTCAGTTAGTATGCCACCTTAGTTAGTTGAGTTTGGTTTGAGACCCATATCTAGGGTTCTTCTATTTCTTTGTACTAGAGTTCTTTTGGCTTACACAACTAAGAAGAGGAAAACTGTTTTCAGCCTCCACCCTTGTGTGTCTTCCCCCATTGTGCAAGCAAGAAAGCTTCAAGCGAGACTCCTTCCTTCTCTCCCACAATCCTGACATGGTATCAGAGCCTTGTTCGTGGTAAGGAGCTCAAGAAAGCAAGCCAAGCTCGCGGTGTTCTGGTAAGAGGAGCAATGTTGCTTTCATTTTCTGTTTTGGGAGCAGATCTCTGCAGGTAGCACAGCCGAAAATTGCAGGAGTGCATTGTCTCAGGTTGAGACGCCCTTCGCGGTGAAGCAAGAGGGCAGTATATGCTGCGGGAAAGAGCTTTAGCTCTGGGCGACCCTATTTTTTTGATTTGAGGCCATTTCGGGGCCTGTTTTGGAGGCGGAAGTTTTCTGCACGCACTCAAGAAAAGGCTCAGTTTTATGCTGTTTAGCCACTGTTCTACAGGTCGGTGAAAAGTTACTGTAGAAATTGCATCGTATGCTTGTGCGCAGAGACATTGGGAGTTTCAGAATCATCCTTGGTTCCTGTTTATGCAAAATCGTTACTAGGAAGTGACTGTGTGGTCAAATACCACTTTCGCCAGTTTTGCAGATTTGCCCTTGTGAGGGTGAAGCTGAGTTTTTGCAGTGACAGAATTTTTCGCAGTGTTCTGTAATGGCTTCTGATTCTCTTTCACAGATTGTAACTGAAAAGCTTGACAAGAACAACTTCCAAGCATGGAAGTTTAGAATGACGAATTTCCTTATGGGAAAAGGATATTGGGAATTTGTTGCAGGAAATGAAGAAGAACCAGTTCTTCCTGATGTTCCCAATCAACAGCAAATGCAGGCATTCAAAGCATGGCATGAGAGAGCCAGGAAAGTTATGTACTGGCTGTCTATCAATATTTCAGACTCTATGATTGTGCATATTCAGGATGCAAGTACGCCAAAGGAGGCATGGGATACTCTGTCAAAAATGTATAGCACAAATACGCAAGCCAGGAAAATGCAGCTCAAGCAAGAGTTGCATAACGTGCAAAGAGAAAATATGAGCATCAATGACTACCACATGAAGGTGAAGAAGATTGCAGATGCACTTGCTTCCATTGGGTCGCCAGTGGAAGATGATGATTTAGTTTCTGTGACCTTGAATGGTCTAGGAAAGGATTATGCGCAGTTTCGGACATCCATTTCCGTCCGTGAAGGATTTCCTGATTTTGAAGAGTTGATTGCTCTTCTAATTTCTGAGGAGCAGAGAAATGGTGGTGCATCTTCTTCAGGAGGAACTTCAAAAGAAGCTGTCTTCTACTCAAATGCTGGAAGAGGTAGAGGCAGAGGTAGAGGAGGCTGATTTGGAGGCCGTGGTAGAAATCAGAACATGCAGCAAACTCAAGAAAACCAGTCCTATGGAGGAGGACGTGGTAACTCTAGAGGCAGGGGGAGCCAAAGAGGTCGTGGTGGATGGCAAAGATGTCAAAATGCAAACAGTAATGTTGAATGCTACTATTGTGGTAAAATGGGTCATATGGCTAAAGACTGCTATAAAAAGCAGAATGACATCATGAATGGAAAATTGCAACAAGGGAATTATGCATCCTCTAGTAGACAGGGTGATGACAGAAATGAGCATTTGTTCATGGTGCAGCACATGAACAATTCTGTGACAAATGCAGAAGAAAGCAATGATGTATGGTATGTTGACTCAGGTGCATCAAACCACATGACAGGTCATGCAGAATGGATGGAGGATGCAAGGAAAATGGAAAAACCAGGATTTGTGGAGACTGGTGATGATACTGCACATCCTATTGTGCAGATTGGAAAAATTCCATTGTCTATGCAGGATGGGAAAAAGAAATACCTGTCCGATGTATTTCATGTCCCGAATATCACCAAGAATCTGGTTTCTGTCGGTCAAATGGTTGAGCAGGGCTTGCAGGTCAGATTTAATCCTCATGGATGCTTTGTTGAGGATATGAAAAATAAAGGTCGCTTGATAGCAAAAGGAAAGAAGAAGGGCAGAATGTTTACGTTGGATGCAGACATGTCTGAATTGAGTGCAGCAATGTTTGCACATGGGATTGATGTAGTTGCAGATATTGATATCTGGCATAAACGCATTGGTCATGTTAATGCACAGCGACTTAAATCAATACAGGCCCAAAATATTATTGCAGGATTGCCCAAATTCAAGGTTGCAGAAATGCATAAGGTATGTGAAGCCTGTTAGTTTGGAAAACAGGCAAGGAAACCATTTCCTAGACATGTTCAAGAGAGTGAGAAGCCATTGGAATTAATCCACTCTGATGTGTGGACTACTAAAGCTGCATCTCTTGGAGGCTGTCATTATTTTGTCACTTTTATTGATGACTATAGCAGAAAAGTTTGGGTGTATTTTATGAAAAAGAAAAGTGAAGTTTTTGGGCATTTCAAAACCCTTAAAGCTATGGCTGAAAAAGAAACAGGTCTGTAAATAAAATGCCTAAGGTCAGATGGAGGGGGAGAGTACCTCTCAAATGAGTTTGCAAAGTTCTTGCAGGAGCATGGCATAAAGCAGCAATATTCATGCAGTTATACCCCACAACAAAATGGAATTGCAGAAAGGAAAAACAGGCATATTGGAGAGGTATCTCGTGCCATGCTCAATGAAAAAGACTTGCCAGATTTTTATTGGGCTGAAGCAGTTGCTACAGCAGTCTACATAATGAACAGGACTCCCACTGCAGCAATACATGGAATGACTCCAGAGGAGAGGTATACTGGTAGGAAACCAGATATTTCTCATTTGAAAATTTTTGGTTGCATTGCCTATGTACATGTGCCAGATGAACTGAGATCCAAGTTGGATCCAAAAGTTGAGAAGTGCATCTTTATTGGTTACTCTCTGCAGCAAAAAGGGTATAGATGCTATAACCCTTCTACTCGTAATTTTACAGTGAGCAGAGATGTTGTTTTTGATGAGATGAGTAGCTGGTATAAACCAGTAAATGTGATTGATGATGTAGATGCACAAAATGGTAATGCTGCACAAAATTCACAGCAGCAGTCACAAAATATTAATGGACCTGGAGCGTCCTCTAGTAGTGGTTCACATTCTACGCCATGGACAGGCAGATTGAGATCAGGAGAATCTTCTCAAAGTAATGTAGATAGTGGTATGCAGATATCACGAAAAGGAAAAGAGAAGGTTGATCAGTCCATGTTTGATGTGAATGCATGTCACTCTTATGTGGATGGTGAATCCAGTGGCTCAGAACAGAGCATTGATGATGAGTTGGGTATTCCTTCTATTGTTACACCTGGAGTAAGGAAGACCAGGGATGTTTTGAGAGCACCTGGGAGTGAACCTACTTTGCGCAGGTCTACGAGAGCTAGGTATCCTGTGGATAGGCTGAAATATGATGGATTTACAGCCATTCACTATGCATATATGGTCAAAGTGATACAGGAACCAGAACCCACATCTTTTGAGCAAGCCATGGGAAAAGAAAAATGGGAGAAAGCCATGGATGAAGAAATGGATGCCTTGGAAGCAAATGCTACATGGGAGTTAGTACCTTTGCCTAAAGGTAAGAATGCAATTGGCTGTAAGTGGGTTTATAAGGTGAAGCACAATGCAGATGGTTCTGTGAACAGATACAAGGCAAGATTAGTAGTCAAGGGGTATGCACAAACATATGGCATTGACTATGAAGAAACATTTAGTCCAGTTGCAAGGATGGCAACTGTAAGAGAAGTCATTGCTATGGCTGCATCAAAGGGATGGTCTTTACATCAGATGGATGTAAAGAATGCCTTCTTGCATGGTGATTTGCAAGAAGAGGTCTATATGGAGCAACCACCAGGTTACGTGCATGCTGTTCATCCTGAGTTTGTTTGCAAGTTGAAGAAAGCCTTGTATGGCTTGAAGCAAGCACCTAGAGCATGGTTTGACAAGAGAGGACAGTATCTTGTCACTATTGGCTTTCAGATTTCCAAGGCAGATTTCTCACTTTATGTGAGAAAAACAGAGAAAGGTATTATGCTACTTGTCATTTATGTTGATGATTTGATTATGACAGGTGACAGTGATGAAGATATCCTTCATGTGAAAATGCTATTGAAGCAGAAGTTTGAGATGAAGGATTTGGGAGAGCTGCGTTATTTCTTGGGCATTGAGGTGATTAGATCACCAAGTGGGATACAGCTCTTGTAGAGGCAGTATGGATTGGACATGCTGTCCAAATATGGGATGACAGGCTGTAAGCCTATTTCAGTTCCTTTGGAGCAGAATGTGAAGCTGAGCACAGATGCAGGTGAGCTTCTAGAAGACCCTACTATGTACAGACGCATAGTAGGAAGTTTGATTTATATGACTATTACCAGGCCAGATTTGAGCTATGCTGTTGGATTGGTAAGTCAGTTTATGCAGGCTCCAAGGAAACCGCATTTGGATGCGGCTAGATGCATACTCAGGTATGTGAAGTCCACATTGCAGTATGGACTATTTTATGAGACAGGGGTTCAGATACAGTTACATGGATACACTGATGCTGATTGGGCTGGTAGTATTTCTGATAGACGATCTACCAGTGGATATGTGTTCTCTTTTGGGAGTGCTGCAGTCACTTGGAGTAGCAAGAAACAGCCTACAGTTGCCTTGTCGAGCACAGAGGCTGAGTACAGGGTTGCAGCAATGGCTGCATGTGAGGTAGCTTGGTTGCATAAGCTACTTTATGATATGCATCAGTCTACAGATGGGCCAGTTGTCATTTATTGTGACAACATGAGTAGTATACACTTGGCAAATAACCCAGTCTATCATGCTAGAACAAAGCACATTGAGGTACATTATCACTATGTGCGAGAGAGGGTTTTGCTAGGTCTTATTGATCTAGTTTATGTCAGCACAGAGGATCAGGTAGCTGACATATTCACGAAGGCATTGGGCGCAGAGAAGCTGCGCAAGTTCAGAGACCTGCTTGGTGTGCAGGAATTGGGATTGAGCTCGAGGGGGAGTGTTGAGATATTGAGCTCCACTCGTGATACGCCAGGGTGACCGTTGTGTATTTATGTCACCGACTTGTCAGTTGCAGACGCGGTTGGTACACCGCCCATGAATAATAGCTACATGATAGCTATCCTTATCTACTCTAGTTCGTGGCTTAGTTAGTATGCCACCTTAGTTAGTTGAGTTTGGTTTGAGACCCATATCTAGGGTTCTTCTATTTCTTTGTACTAGACTTCTTTTGGCTTACACAACTAAGAAGAGGAAAACTGTTTTCAGCCTCCACCCTTGTGTGTCTTCCCCCATTGTGCAAGCAAGAAAGCTTCAAGCGAGACTCCTTCCTTCTCTCCCACAATCCTGACATATAGGATGCAGAGCCTGTCTTGGAGGATGAGATTAATGAGCTATTTAGTGTGAGTCCACCAATCTCCCCTACACTTGAGATCAAGAGGTACATCAACACCTCATATGTAAAGAAATTGATTCCCATAGCAAACTATAAAACTAGAAATACAATAAAATGGACTAAATTGCCAAGAAACCATAGCCAAGGTGGTCAGGCTGAAATCATATTACCATTAATGGCTGAGAATCAATTGATGAGAGGTTGTAGCATGGTAATATTCACCCCAATGCTATGGTGGCCAAGAGTATGCACCCTCTTAGATGGTGGGAGGTTGAGACCTCAAACATTAAATATTAGAAATAGCCAAAAATATAATTGGTAAGTTACATCTTGCCCTTTTATACTTAACCCTAGTAGGGTAAATATTGGCTAAGGCATTAAGACATTTTTACTCTATTACAAAACCATCTTGGCCTAGAAGAGCTTCATCCTCAAAGCTGAATTTGGGACAAGATACAAGGATGAATACAAGGATAGCTTGAAATAGATAAAGTCATGTTGAAATAAAACTCCATGCTAAAGAAGAACAAATAAGTCGATGAAAAAGGACCATGTAATAGAAACGAAATACTATAGGCTATCTAAAACATGTTGCAGTACAAAGTCGACCATATCTTGAAGTAGAAGTGTCCAATTTTCATGTGTGAGCTACATAAATGTAGAGGACAATATGTAGTATCCAACCATGCCATCAAAATCAAATTTTGACGAAAACAAGAAATTAATTTCAGCACATAAATTTATTATAGCAAGTTGGTTATTGCTCAATGATGAGTGAATTATCCTCTTAAAGAAGCCATGGAAATTGTTCCAAATACAAAGCATGATGCTATCGAGAAGACTCTTCCATAGGCAAACCCTTCCACTTTATAAGATACTCCATAAGAACTTGATTCCTTAGAATATTCTCCCACTTACCAACAATCTACTTGAGCTAAGATACATGAAAGACATTGTGGATTCATTTAGTTGAAGGTAAATCAAGTTGATAGACAAGATCCCCAACTCACTTAATTATTTGGTATGGAACATAATACCTATGAGCAAGTTTATTATGTCCTCCCTTAAGAGAAGCATAACGGGATTTTTGAACCTTTAAGAAAACCCATTCACCTTTATCAAACTCCACATGTCTTCTTTTCTCATCCACATAGGCTTTCATTGTCTCTTGAGCTTTTCTAATGGTAACTTGCATTGCTTCATAAGAGCCTCCATCTTCTTCAACTCTTCACGAGCATTAGGATTCACATCATCATGAAATAATGTGGAAGGCACTTAAACCTTGTAGCCATATAATGCTTCAAAAGGAGACATTCCAATACTCATGTGATGAGTATTATTATACCAAAATTCTACAAGGTGAAGCCAATGGTCCCATGCATTTTGTATATCATGGCAAAAATTATACAAGTAAACCTCTAGCCATTTGTTGACCCATTTCGTTTGCCCATCCATTTGTGGATGATAAGTCATACTAGGAATCAAAATTGTCCCCATAGAAGAGAACAAACTCCTCCAGAAGTTGCCCGTAAATTTAGTGTCATGATTGGACACAATCTTAATTGGCCTTCCATGAAGCTTAAAGACACATTCCATAAATTGATCAGCCACTTGCTTTACTACAAATTGACCCTTGATTGGGATGAAATGGGCTGATTTAATCAACTGGTCTACCACCACATAAATGCTATTCAACCCATATTTCATTGTAGGCAATCCCGTTATGAAATCCATGCTAATATCAGTCCACTTCCCATGAGGAATAGGTAGTGGTTGAAGCAAACCACCAGGTAGAAGTGTGGAATCCGTATTTTGCTAGCACATAAGACATATCATAACATAGTCTTTAGCATCTCTCTAGGTATCCCTCCAATAAGAGCTCTTATGGATATTGTCAGATATTTTAAACAAACCATGATATCCCGTTAAAGGTGAAGAGTGCATCTCTTGCAAAATGTAGTATATTTGAAAGATGATTAAGGAGTCAAGAAGACCTGTCCTTGATATCATAAACAACCATTGTGCCACTTATAATTTGGATACTCTTCTACTTTTCATTGTTGCAATTCCTTCATCATTTTGGATGCTTTCTCATAAAACAAATACTCTTCTTGAACGTCATGGATCCAATCCTTATGCACGGTTGAAATGGAACATGCTTGATAAGGCATCCACTACCACATTATCTTTTCCAGCCATATAGGATATCTGAAAGTCATATCCTTGAAGAGTAGCTAACCATCTTCATTGCTTAGGAGACAAATTTGGTTGTGAAAGGAAGTATTTCAGTACACAATGATCGCTTTTGACCTTGAAATGACTGCCATAGATATATTGATGCCACTTTTTGATAGTGTGCAATATTTTCAATATCTCTTGCTCATAAACATGTAATTGACCAAGCATTCAGCTTTCATAAGCTAGGACTTCACGATCTTGACACAAAACAACCCCAACTCCTCTTCCACTAGCATCTATATATATGATAAACTCCTTAGAGAAATTCGGGCATACAAGGATAAGTGTTGAAATTAAAAGAGATTTCAGCTCATTGAAACTTTTATCGGCTATGGAGTCCCAAAAGAAATTCTCTTTTTTAAGCCTATCCATCAATGGAGCCACCACATGAGCATAAATTTTTATGAAGCTCCTATAGAAAGATGATAATCCAAGGAATCCTCTCAAAGAAGTCACATTCATAGGAGTATGCCATTATTTAACACATTTCACCTTGTTGGGATCCACTCTAATGCCTTGCTTCCCCATAATACGACCTAAGTATTCCACTTCATCTTCCATGAACGAACACTTCATCATTCTTGGAAAAAGAGAGTGTGTCTTTTTAATGTGTCAAAGACTTCTCGTATATGCTTCAAATGCTCATCCTTGGATTTGCTATAGATAAGGATATCATCAAAGAAAACATGGATTCTCTTGAATAAGAAGGGCTGCAAATTTACCGATGAGGGCTTGAAAAGTTGCGAGCGCATTGGAAAGCCCAAATGGCATAACCAAGAAGTGGTATAACCCCCTTTCAATCCTAAAAGATGTTTTGAGCTCATCGCCTTCCTTCATTCGTATTTGATAATAACCCAAACGAAGATCTATTTTGGTAAAGACATTTGCATCTTTAAGTTTGTCTCCAAAAGATCATCAATTTAGGGAATAGGATATCTATTCTTGAGTGTTGGCTTGTTCAAATCCCTATAATCAATGCACATTGCAAAATGATCCATCCTTCTTCTTGACTAAGAGCATGGGAGAGGAAAACGGTGATTGACTTGATTGAATTTAACCCATTTGGAGCAATTCTTTAACTTATCACTCCGTCTCTTCGCTCTCAAACTTGGACAAGTGATAGAGAGGTCTATTGATGAGCTTTATGTTGGGAAACACATTGATAGGATAGTCAATCTTTTGCAAAGATAATGGTGGCTAAAACAGATCCTTGTATTCCTCCAATAGCTCTTCCAATCTTGGATCCCTTTGTTAGATATGATCAATGCCCCACCCTCATTAGGTGCTACCAATGATCCATGGTGCTCAAAGTTGTAAGGCCCCCATTATGAGGAGAAGCCAAGTGTGAGCCCGGACATTGGTGGAGTCCTGACTTGTATATCAGATGAGGTCTATGTGACCGGATGGCAAAAAGGTGACCATTGTGGGTCTAATCTTTGGGTTAGACGGAGTGGTTAAGCTGGTAGCAACTCGAGGCACATTGCATCGAGTTGCGGTATAAGGGCGTTAAAAGGGGCCCCTATTGTGGGGTCCGGGGGCCGCGGAAGCAGCCCCTGGCTGGGGGGTCCCAGGGGGGCCAGCGGCCCCCCTGGCGGGGGTCCGGGGGCAACGCCCCCGGCCCGATGGTAAAGGGAATATTCCCTGACCGACTACTAGTGGAGGCTCATATAGTAGGTCGGGCAGGCCGACCTAGTAGCCTTCGTGGGCTATAAAAGCTAAACCCCTTCACAGCCATCTATCATTCTTCTTTCACCCAGTCAGAGTTGTTGTTCCAGCTAGCCTGAAGCTCTTCACCTATCTTCTGTCTAGATCGCCATCTAAGCTTCACACAGTGGAAGCGCACGGGTGGACAAAGCCATCTTTGTATGAGTTGTTTGGAGTTAAAGAATTTACTGATTCTCCTCTTATCTGTTGTGTACTCTCTATCTCTTTCTCAGATTCTGTTCGCTTCGTCGTGTATATTTTACATGGTATCAGAGCCCAGGGGGCTCTAGAGATCAGAGAGTGTGCAAGAGGCAAAGGCTTCAACAGCAAAGAGAAACTATGTCGACTCCGGGAAGCGGTTTTGGCGCATCAGGAAGCGGTGCAGGAGGTGGTGCTACTATACCGGCTATTCAAACACTGAGGATTCGTCCACCAAACTTCAGCGAAGGCAAGTTAGATGGTACAAACTACACCTTGTGGAAGTTCAAAATTACAACTATCCTTGATTCTTATGAGCTTCTGGAGACTGTGCTGGGGACTGACGCAGAACCACAGCCTACCCCCGACCCATCAAATCCTAGTGTGATGATTCCTCCGAATGCAGATCTTCTACGAGCTTGGAAACGAAGGAATGCATATGCATTGTGTGCCTTAGTTACAAGCTGTTCTGACAGTGTTTTGACTCTGATTCAGCATACAACCAAAGCGTCAGATGCTTGGAATGTACTAAGGAGTCAGTATGAAACACGAAACCAAACAAGGATTCAAAACTTGGAGAATCAACTAGCAGCGGAGAAGTTTGCTGAAGGAGAGACGGTTGAAGCATTCATCACTCGGATTAAGAATCTGCACAACCAGATGGCTGGTGCTGGGATACAAAAGACTAGTGAAGAGCTAGCTCGGAGGTGTCTTCGGATTTGTCCACAAAAGTTTGATGGACTAGTAACTGCCCTTAATACTCAGGTGAGACCTCAAGCTTTGACTTTTGAGGAGTTTTGTGCATTATTAATGGAGGAGGAGTTGAGGCTGAAAGCCCGAGAAGGAAGCAACAATGGAGATGTTGCATTCTCTGCCAATGCAAAAGGCAAAGGTGTTTCCTCCACCAAAAATGATGGTGACAAAAAGAAGAAGGGCGGCAAGAAGAAGTTTCAAGGAGAGTTCTTCTACTGTAAGAAGAAAGGACATGCAATTGCAGATTGTCATGTCAAGAAGGCAGATGAAAAGAATGGTACTCTTAAAAGTAAAGGGAAAGAGACAGCCAATATGGCTGAAGCAGAGTTGGAATTATTCATGGCGACCATTGAGGAAGTGTGCTCCTCAGCACAAGAAGAATCTACCACTGACTCATGGGTGTTGGATAGTGGGGCCTCCCGTCACATGACCAACAAGAAAGGTCTATACAGTTCTATGCAGCCTCTACAAGAATCCATCACTGTGACGGTTGGAAATGATGCTAAATGCCCTGCTGCGGGCACATGTACTATTTCTTTTGTTGCTGCAAATGGTGAAGTCAAAAAGCTTTCAAATGTGTTGTATATTCCCGAAATCAGGAGAAATCTCTTATCAGTTGCTGCCATAACTGATCTTGGTCATGAAGTGAGGTTTAAGAAGACAGGTGCAGAAATTATTGATAGTGCTGGCACAATTGTTGGCAAAGGAGAAAGAAGGAACAACCTGTATGAGCTAAGTGCTCTTACAGCCACCGCTGGAGTGGGCACAAGTAAGCTTTGGCATGAAAGGTTTGGACACATCGGATTTGCAGTATTAAAGGAGATGCAAAAGCAAGGTATGGTTGCTCATCTACCTACAATAACTGAATTGAAGGAACCATGTGAAGCTTGTATGATGGGCAAGCAACAGAGAAAGGCATTTCCACAAGAAAGCAAGAATAGAGCACAAGCTCCTCTAGAGTTGGTGCATGCTGACTTGTGTGGTAAGATGCCTACACAGGCCTTGGGGGGATCTTCTTATTTTATGTTGATTGTCGACGACTACAGTAGGAAGATGTGGATGTACTTCCTTCGTGATAAGGCTCAAGCTTTTGGTAAGTTTAAAGAATGGCTAATACTTGTTGAGAATGAAACAGGGAAAAGTGTGAAGAAATTTAGAACAGATGGTGGTGGTGAGTTCAACTCAAAGGAGTTTGAAGGTTTTTGCAAGAGCAAAGGTATCAAGCGTCAATTGACGACGCCTCACACACCTCAGCAGAACGGTGTTGTGGAACGCAGGAATCGCACCATTGTGGAGATGGCAAGATGCATGCTAAAGGGCAAGGGATTGCCTAACCATTTTTGGGCTGAAGCTGTTAATACTGCAGTCTACATTCTAAATCGGAGCTAAAGGCTCTCAAGGGAAAAACACCTCATGAGGCTTACACTGGTAAGAAACCATCTGTCTCACATTTCAGAATTTTTGGATGTGAATGTTATGCACATGTTCCAGATGAGAAGAGAAACAAGTTACAACCAAAAAGCAGAAAATGTATCTTCTTGGGTTATAGTGATGAGCAGAAGGCTTACAAATTATATGACCAAGAGGCAAAGAAGATCATCGCGAGCCGTGATGTGGTGTTCAAGGAGGAGCCGCATACAGTGGAGGAGGAGAAGGCAAGTTCTTCCACTTTATCATCAAGCGAAGAAGTAGTCCACTATGAACCTGTCCCGAGAGCTATCCCTATCCTTAAGGAGGAGGAAGCATCATCTTCAGATAATGAGAAAAAAGTTCACCAACCTGACATCACCCCACCGGAAAAGCCATTGCCGCGCTGGGTGAAGCAGCTCTATGACCACAATAATCCTATGCTTGCATCTGTTGAGGAGAAGGCAGACGGACCAAGGAGGTCTCAGAGAATAGAGGAGCAAAGGAGGGCTTCTTCTCACATAGTCAATATGGCCTTGATGGTTGAAATTATGAGAGAAGTAAAGGAGCCAACTGACTTAGAAGAAGCACTTGCAGATCCATCATGGAAGGCTGCTATGCAGGCGGAGTATGACAGCATAATGAAGAATGACACTTGGGAGCTAGTGGATCGACCATCAAAGCGGAAGGTTATTGGCACCAAGTGGATCTGGAAGGTAAAGTACAAGGCTGATGGTACCTTAGAAAAGTACAAAGCTAGACTGGTTGCCCAAGGATTTTCACAAGTTGAAGGGTTTGATTTTCAAGAGTCATTTGCCCCAACTGCCAGAATGACCACTATTCGCACGGTACTTGCAGTGGCTGCCCACAAGAAGTGGCCAGTGTACCAAATGGATGTTAAGTTAGCATTCTTAAATGGTGACCTCAAGGAGGAGGTATACGTGGCTCAGCCACCAGGGTTTGAGGCCCCCCATTCTGAGAACAAAGTGTGTAAACTGAAGAAGGCATTGTATGGGCTGAAACAAGCCCCCAGAGCATGGTACCAACGGATAGATAGGTTCTTTTTAAACCTAAACTTCAAAAGATGTGCCTCAGATGCTAACTTGTATGTTTACAGGGATGGTAAAAAGTCTGTAGTGATTGTCCTATATGTGGACGACATTCTTATTCAGGTGACTATAAAGATATGATCAACCAAACTTGAAAGGCTTTGAGTTCTGAGTTTGAAATGACAGACTTGGGCTTGCTGCACTATTGTTTGGGGATTGAAGTCTGGCAAGAGCTAGGAAAGATCTTCATCTCTCAGAAGAAGTATGCATGGGAGATCTTGAAGGCATTTGGCATGACCGAGTGCAAGGAGATAGCTACACCTATGGAGGTGAATGCAAAGTTATCCGTCTAGGATACATTAGCACTAGCAGACATTGGGAGGTATAGGAGGTTGGTCGGCAGTCTGATCTACTTGTGTAACACCAGACCAGATATCAGTTTTGTTGTTGGTGTTTTGAGCAGGTTCTCAAACAAACCTCATGAGAGTCATTGGAAGGCTGGGATGCGGGTCCTCAGATACTTGAAGAAAACTCTTAACTATGGTATCACATACAGTTTCAAAACTTCTCTTGTGGGGAACTGCGACTCAGATTGGGCAGGAGACATTGATTCCAGGAAGTCAGTTTCTGGTTATTGTTTCTCTTTGGGTTCAGGAAATTTCTCTTGGATTAGTAAGAAGCAACCAACAGTGGCATTGTCTTCTACCGAAGCAGAGTACAAGGCAGCTTGTTTTGCTGCATGTGAGGCCGTATGGTTGAGAAGGATTCTATGGCATATGGGAGTGCAGGATGAAGAACCAACTGTGCTGAGATGTGACAATCAGAGTTGCATCGCCATTGCCAAAAATCCAGTGTTTCATGCACGCACCAAACATATAGAGATCCAGTATCACTATGTGCGTGATTTGATGGAGGATGGGATAGTGGAATTGGTCTACTGTCCAACAGAGGAGAATGGAGCAGATATCTTCACCAAAGCACTTACGAAGGATCTGCTTCAAGTTCATCTTCAGAGACTCGGCATTGGGCCGATGAGATAGTTCACCTATGGGTGGACATTGAGGGGGGGTGTTAGATATGATCAATGCCCCACCCTCATTAGGTGCTACCAATGATCCATGGTGCTCAAAGTTATAAGGTCCCCATTATGAGGAGAAGCCAAGTGTGAGCCCAGACATTGGTGGAGTCCTGACTTGTATATCAGATGAGGTCTATGTGACCGGATGGCAAAAAGGTGACCATTGTGGGTCTAATCTTTGGGTTAGATGGAGTGGTTAAGCTGGTAGCAACTCGAGGCGCATTGCATCGAGTTGCGGTATAAGGGAGTTAAAAGGGGCCCCTATTGTGGGGTCCGGGGGCCATGGAAGCGGCCCTTGGTTGGGGGGTCCCAGGGGGGCCAGCGGCCCCCCTGGTGGGGGTCCGGGGGCAGCGCCCCAGGCCCGATGGTAAAGGGAATATTCCCTGGCCGACTAGTGGAGGCTCATATGGTAGGTTGGTCAGCAGGCCGACCTAATGACCTTCGCGGGCTATAAAAGCTAAACCCTTTCGCAGCCATCTCACACTCATCTTTCACCCAGTCAGAGTTGTTGTTCCAGCTAGCCTTAAGCTCTTCACCTATCTTCTGTCTAGATCGCCATCTAAGCTTCACACAGTGGAAGCGCACGGGTGGACAGAGCCATCTTTGTATCAGTTGTTTGGAGTTAAAGAATTTACTGATTCTCCTCTTATCTGTTGTGTACTCTCTATCTCTTTCTCAGATTCTGTTCGCTATGCCGTGTATATTTTACACCCTTTTCTTTGAAGAAGAATATGGCTAATTTGGTGGCTGCTCTTCATCTACTTTCACAAGAAAAAGAGTGAAGATGCATGACTTGGCATTTATTTCCTTTCGTAATTTCTTCATGGAGATGCATTCTATATGTTTGTGGTCTATACCTTTCAATTCTATGTGTTTCCCTTGCCAATTAAATTCCATTTACATTTGTTCCAAAACTAAATTAAATTTACCAAGGGTTTTTAGCCAATTAAAACCGATAACAATGTCAATAGGCCCCATGTCCAAAGTGATCAAATCCACTTGTATTATGCAAGAGGATGATAGTTCAATTAGAGTACATGGACACATGTCTTTACTAGACTCATATACACCATTGGGAGCTTGTATCCCCACAAGGCCGATTCCATGTCAATGGATAGCAGCTTTAGCCCACTCAAATATTTGGTGTTGACCAAGCTATGAGTGCTACTTGTATCTCCTAGAATATCTGCAACCTTGCCATTAATAACACCTTTGAGTCTAAGTGTACTTTTCCCTTTGCATCCCGTCCATGCATCATGTGAAATAGCACACAAGGAAAAATAAGAATCATTGGTACGACCTAGATCAAATGGAAACTTGTCCATGGAATCATAGAATCCTTCATTATTGGAATCCTCTTCTTCATGAATTTCTTCGACCATTGGATAAGCATCAACATGTAGTAAATTGCTCTCTTCTTCTTCTTATTCTTCTTCTTCAACTTCCACATCTTGAGTGATTACCATATTGATTTTAGAATTCTTGGCTTTACACTTCAGCTTATGGTATGGGGACCACTTTTCCCACATTTGAAACATAATCCTTTGGTATGCATTTCCCTAAGCTTATCATGAGGAAGGAAGTTGCTACTATTATAACTATTTTGGGACAATTTAGAAGCACTTTCAACCCTTGAAAATTTACCTTTTATCTTAACCACATTTATGAAAAGTTTCCCTTGCTTTTTTGCATAATTTTCACCCTGTTTAGTGGCATAAATAGTGAGGAAAGTTAGCACTTTGTTGTTGTAACTATTATGATTGTTATAACCCCTATTTTCTTACTTAAAAGTGTCTCTAGCTGAGAACTTGCCCATATTTTGTAGACTGATTGGAAAAGTTATTGCCCAAACTCCTTTATTGGCATTTTCCTGTATCTCTCTTGTACTTCAAAGAATACCTTTCAACCAATTATATGGCCTCATGCAAGGTTTGTGGTTGTTGAGCTCCCACCTCCGATGATAGGGCATGGTCAATATCAAAAATATATTTATTCAACTTGGCAAAATCTGAAATGCCCTCAACATACATGGAGATATTGAAGTAGGTGTTTGAGTAGTCTCTAATTGACATCCCTCTTTGAGCACATGCATATCATCTTCTTTGAAGCCTTTCTTTTTCTAAAGGGGAAACAAAAACATCAATCATTGCTTGCTTGAACTCCTCCCAAGTGAGAAATCCTTGCCCATTCTTGTATATGTATCGCCACCAAGTATGGACATAACCTTCAAGATAAAGAGTTGCAAAATAAAACTTGGTTTCTTCACTTCAAGGATAAAGGGTGAAGTATAATTCAAGCTTGTCAATTCTCATTCCAAAGGTGAAGCGTTATCCCCTCTGAAATTAGTGATGTTGATATTTTCATTATACTCATTTTTATTGAAGAATGGTTGTCCATAAGAAGGTTGCTTCCATGAGTCTTTGTTCCAAGAGTGTTTCTTAAAAATAGGTTGCCCAAAATCATGAGATGAGGGTTGACCATTTGAAACATGCTCTTTATTTGAGAGATCATGGGCTGCCATCATTTCTTCCACCTTCATGAACTTGATTTTCAATTACATTTTCTTTTTGCACATTAGAGGGTTGATGGTAAAACGACTTGTAGAAGGGATCACATCCATTATAATCATCATCCCATCGATTTTTATCTTGTTTCCTTCATGTCTAAGACCATCTTTTGTGTTGCTGAAAAACTAAGGCCTTGTGGCACGATTGCCATGAATTTGTAAAGACTAGTGGTTACCCCTCACCCTTGACAGTTCATGTCTTTCAAAAGTATACATAACTAGTTGAGAACTTTCTTTGTTTGGATGGGATAAGTTTTCAACACAAGAGGGATTTCATGTGGATCTTCAATAGATTGAGGTCCCTTTGTGGCTTGCTACCAATTTCTTTTATGGTTAAAATGAGTTCTTGAAATAAAGATTTGTTGCTTTGCTACAGATCTGTGATACCCTTATTTACTTGTGTTATGCCTTGCAACCAACCTTGATTCATATGTATTAAGCCTTCATTTAATGTCTTCAAATTCTTGGAAATACCATCTTTCATATGTCCTAGCTCTTTTTAGATAGTAACCAGTAATCATTCATTGCATGTACTTCAACTATATCGTCCATTTCTTGGTGTGTGCTATAAGAAAATCCAATGCTTAATTATTCATCTATTTGCTCAAAATTATTGGATGTATTTGTGTAATTTTTATCCTCTAGTAATTTTCTAACACCCTCATTCATTGCTTCTGAAACAGGGTCTTTCTTATTATTCTTGGCCATTAGAAAACAATGTTGTAGTAGTAAACTATTTGTCAATAAATCCCTTGTTTCTCTCAGAATATAGCTCTAATCCCAATGATTAATATCTCAAAAAAAATCTTATTATATGAGATTGTACTATATTTGAAAATATTTCAACTTGGGTTGAAGACTTTAGGTGAAACAATGAAGAACAATGTCACCATGTATGCTGTCTTGGTGCTGTCTCACTATACCTACTATTAGTAAATCTACAATAACTTGAGCTCTTGATATAAAATGGATAAAATTTTTCATTAAAATAGAAGCTTAGGATCCCCTCTTTGTAATGAGCTATCAAGTTATCAATATGGATTAGTACAAAATTTTGTATAATAGGATATTTAGTGCTGGAACAAAAGTTTCCTGCACCGTGTCCACAAACAGCCTATAAGCACCCTGTTTGACCCTGTGGGAGTTCCCTATGTGAGAATAACTTGTGAAATGGTGGGTACCTATTGTATAAATGTGTGAAATTGTGACCACCTATAGGTATCTAGAGAACATTAGATGCCCTGCATCTCTTCCAATATTATACCTATGGAACTTCAACCACCTGTAGATATTTGAATAGAGTTGATCACTACTATACTACTATCAAGATTTGTCAATGGACATATACTTGCACCTAAACTTGAAAATTGCATGGGCTCCAAGACTTGAGGGGTGTACAAAGTTCTTTCTCAAGCTAGGACGTGTACCCCTTCAAGGTCATAATCAGGAAGGGAGGGTCACCTCACTATTGTAATCCTAACTCGCATGGCATCTGCTTTTATCTCGCGGGAATCAACATGACAAGTACATTTTAATGGCTAATCAAATAGGGATGCTATACATTGACTAAAAAAGCCTTTGGATTCTTTAATGAAATGCAATTGGCTATTAGGAATTGACTGATTTGAAAGGGCTAAGGATAGTTTGCAATGTCTCATTACTTTTACAAAATTTCTACTTACCATTTTCATTATTATTTCATTTCTATAGCATCAATGTTCAATCATCCAATCAAATTCCAAGTTAGATAGGCAGTGAATAGCACTATGCAATCAATTTAACACTATATTAGGAAATTTGAGAATTCTCATATAGTTTGGGAATTTCCAATATAGTTAATATTTGGCCACATAATCAAATCTTGTTCCCTTACTTGAAAGTGAAGTCTATCCTAACTACTATATAGGTTTTCTTTCCAAGTTTCACTTTAAAGCATAGGTTAAGATTTAGCCACATGGACAAATATTTACCCCTTATTTGAAAGTGGGACTTGGGAGATTCCCTAATTCTCTAATATGGTGTTATTTGGCATCAATTTATGAATGGGTAGAAAAGGGAATTCATAAAGAAATCACAATTATTCCTAGGTTTAATTCTAAATGCTCTTCAATGGTACTTTCAAAGGATCTATTCACTCAATCTCTCTTTATCAACAGTAGGACTTGTTCAACAATAGGATGAAAAGAGAGACTCAGCTAAAAGTAATAGGATTATCTCTTAATGTTGATGAACAGTAGATGAACCACAAACGATCAATTCTCAATACAATCTGTTATCAAATGGATCAATATTGAAGAACATAATGCTAGCATCAAGAAAGAATTTGTCCCATGATGATTACTTCCATGTAACTTTAGCTCCCAATCATAAAGATTTCTCCAAGGAATCAAGAGAATCCAATACCTGAGTAGAAGTCCACAATGATTTGTCGGAGAAGGTCCTTTGAGCCATGAAGAATCCACATTCTTAATAGAATCAAGAATTTTAAGAATTTTCATACATTTTCATGTTCAAGAGGGTGAAAATGCCGCAAACCTTGATGGAATGCTTCAATGTAAGCTAATCCGTGATAGAGTAGCTTCAATCTAACCTTCCTCGGGTTGTAGACAACAAAAGCCCCACAATTTGAAGCTCAATAGAGCAAAATTTGATGAAAATTAATGGCTTCCCTATTTTGCCCCAATTTGAAATGGAGAAAATGCTTCCAATCTTGCTTTAAAGCTTCAATGTATGCCCAATTTTGGTTGCAGATGCTTGCTTTCGCTTCTTGAATCTAAAAGGCACCAAGATAAACTCAAATCTTCAAGAAATCTCTAAATTTTTCATGTTTTCCAAGTTCGTCTATAGCTAGGATTATGATGAGAGCTCAAAGCTTCAAGAAGAGTGAAAGATCAAGTAAGAAATGGTTAATACTTCATGTCAAGGCTACATTTGATCAAGCAAGTGAAGGCATAGCTTGAGGATGAAGTCATGGATTGATTCAAGAGGATAGAAGCATACTCAAAATTGACACAAACTGTCCTTGAACCTCCTCTTGCGTCATGTGTTGAAGTTGGGCTAGAGATGAGGCATACAGGTAGTCTACAGGTTGCTTAAGACTTCAGCAAACACAATCATCCTCTATAGGTTGCCATGGGAAAGAGATAGGAGAAGAGATCTCCATGAATTCTCTCACAAAGAAGCTTGGAAAGAGGAAAGAGAAGCCTCCTTCAAAAAGTAACCACACTTTAACTCTTTCAAATCCTATTTAGACTCAAGTTAAGTCCAAGAATCTTCAAAATGACACCAAATTGACCACAAACCACTAAAATTACCTTGAACCTACCATTATTCCTTCAAACCTTCTTCAAGGTCCTCAAATTTAGTCCCGACTTGCTGCAAAGAACCTTAACTAGTTGCAGTCTTAACTTTGTCAAGTTCTATGACTAACTCTTGTCCTCCAATTACTCTATGCCTAGTCTCATAACCACATCCACCATGAAAATGACCTTCCCATTGGATCAAAGATTTTCTTTGATACCAATGTAGATAAGCTAATTCCTACAACAAACTATAAAACTAGAAATACAACAAAATATACTAAACCAAGAAACCATAGCCAAGGTGTCTAGGCTAAAATCATATTACGATTAATGGCTGAGAATTTGTTGATGAGAGGTTGTAATATGGCATGCATCCCAATTCTATGGTGGCCAAGAGTATGCTCCCTCTTAGATGGTGGGAGGTTGAGACCTCAAACAAGAAATGTTAGAAATGGCCAAAAAGATCCTTGGCAAGTTACATCTTAGCCTTTTATACTTAACCCTAGTATGCTAAATATTGGCTAATGCACTAAGATATTTTCACTCTATTACATCATATAGCACCACACAAGTAGAATCTAGATGCCACAAACAAACAAACTACCCAAGAGCATTGGCAGAAAGGCCTTAAGTTAGAGGAAAAGGAAAATGTTGGCAATTTTTTCATGACACTGGTATCAACTCTTGTAACATTTCCATTAGGATAATTGCTTAGGAAAAACCCCATGCTATGGCAAGTGTTGAAGTTGTGGGTAGAAAAAACTTGACATACATGGAGCGATTGACTTGCCTAACCATGATGCAAAGGCATATATACTAAGCTTAACCATGAACTCATTGTTTGAATCTCTATAAGTGAATGCCTTTTGAGAGAGCACAAAAATGCATGCAGTCTTACTTGTTGTTGCATTAGATGTCATATTAGAGAATTTAGGAATCTCCCAAGTTCCACTTTCAAATAAGGAGTAAAGATTTGACCAAGTGGCTAAATCTTAACCCCATATTTGAGAGTAGGACTTGTAGGGATTACTCATATAATATCTAGTTAAAATTTTACCTTTAAGTAAGGAGATAATATTTGACCATGTGTCCAAATATTAATCACATTAGAAATTCCCAAAATTTATGAAATTTTCCAAATTCTTGAATATGTGGTGCACGATTTAATATTGCGCTAGCTAATGAAATGAAAGTCAAACCATTCGGAGTGCTAAAAGATTATCCTCTAAAGATAGCATGAATCCAATTCTTGGTTAACTTCATAGTCATGAAGGGAGTGGACTACAATATTCTATTAGGTAGGCCATAGATGAGAAATGCTCGAGTGATAGAGGCTTGGGGTCATGGTGTGATATTCTTGGGCAACAAAATAGAAGCTATTTTAGTAAAGATGGACACTTGGAAAACCTCACCAATCAACCTTGATGCTAACTCTACAATATAAATGGTAACTCATAAGGAAAGTGCAAATATGGATCCTTAACTAAGTATATTCCTTGCCCTAAGGATAAGGGTGATTGGATACATGTATTGGCAACCATCCACTTGCCATTCTCAAACAATGAGGATGACTATATGAAATTGTAGAAGCATTAAGGAAACCCAAGGGAGTCAGAGATTCTAAGTTACCCAAGAATGATGCTACATAATCAGTACCTCTCTACATGATGGCCAGGAATTCCATCGACTGACCGATTCCAATCACCTACCATGTATCAAATAATAAAC
Organism: Lygodium microphyllum; assembly: GCF_053477565.2. Taxonomy (NCBI): domain Eukaryota; kingdom Viridiplantae; phylum Streptophyta; class Polypodiopsida; order Schizaeales; family Lygodiaceae; genus Lygodium; species Lygodium microphyllum. The sequence goes on along the minus strand of NC_141153.1, from coordinate 130,782,400 downwards.
TTGAACTCCATAGAATTCTTGAGTTCTTGATGAGAGAACTAGTTGGTAACCTAGCTACAAACTTTAAACCTCTTAAGGATCTCATAGAGAATCCGGAGTGGCAATGGAATGAGGTGCATGACCTAAATATGTTGTACAAATGGGCCCTCATTGTGGATGAGAAAAGTCCTATGATTGGAAACCATGGGAATGATGAAAAATCACAATACAAGGATTCAGATTATGAGTATGAAGACTATTGTTCCAATGGTGAGGAAAGTGAGGAAGAAATTGAGACCATGGAGTATGACAGAAATGGACAAGTGATTAAGCGTATAAGAGTAAACTCTAAACCCTGAGAGACTAGTGCTTTTAGGGTGAAAAGAGGAGTCATCAAGGTAAATTGTGATCGTACTTGGTTAGAGCACCTGGACATAGTGGACTATGAGCGAGCTAGATTAGTTCAATTAGGTGCCACTCCACATTGCTTAGAGTGGAATCAATCTCGAAGCTACGACCACCAAGGGAAACTCCTTCTTCTAGTGAAGGTAGTGAGTTCAACTCTGAATCAAAAATTGGCTTTGAGAGTGATCCAAAAATCCCACGACCAGCTAAGACCAAATGCACCAAAGGGGATCTCCCAGTCCATTTGAGACACAAGAGGCTCAAGGAAGAGAGAAGGAAACAATCCAAGTCCTCATAAGATGAAGGAAAAAAGAAACCACATGACTTACCCAAATGCTTCACTAAGTATAAGAAGGGCGACTACATAGTGGTGTTAATAGGAGCCAAAAAAGTAGAACAAGTTAATGAACCCATTGAAGGACTTCGTAAAGTTAAGGAAGTCAACTTGGCAAGGGAAGGGGATAGGCCTCAACCCATGTACATAATCAAGTGATGACTTAACTAAGCAAGAGGAGGCCAATCTCATTAATCTCTTACGAGAGTGTGTAGATGTATTTTCTTGAGCCTTAAAAGAGCTAAAAGAAATTGGTTTGAGTATTGTGACTCATAACATTCCTATGACCCTCAACGCAACACTAGTCAAACAAAGTCCGTATGGAATGAATCCAAAGCATACTTATGATGTGAAGGAGGAAATAGACAAGATGTTGAATGCTGGACTCATTTACAAGATTGAGCACAAGGACTAGGTGTATCACCCATTGTAATTGTACTGAAAGAAGAATGGGAAGATTCAAGTGTGCATGAATTACAAAAAGGTCAATGTAGTGATAAAGAGAGACAATTATCCATTACCATACACTGAGCACATGCGTGAGAGAGTGGCACGGAAGGAAGTCTATTATTTCCTAGATAGCTTCTCCATCTATAACCACGTGCAAGTGCACCCATATGACAGCAATAAAATGGCTTTTTAATAGCATGGCGTGTGTTTGCCTACATAGTCATGCCATTTGGACTAATTAATGCACCTACTACCTTTTAGCATCATATGTGTACTATTTTCAAGGACATGCTTAGAAAGTGGCTAGAAGTATCAATTGATGATCTGTGTGTTCATTCCAACTAGGAGGAGCACCTGAACAAACTGTGCATAGTCTTTGAACTATGTAAACAATACGGTCTCTCACTAAATCCCTTAAAATGCCAATTCTGGGTCAAGCACGGACGCATCCTAGGGCACCTGAACAAACTGTGCATCTTGGGGCACCTGAACAAACTGTGCATAGTCTTTGAACGATGTAAACAACATGGTCTCTCACTAAGTCCCTTAAAATGCCAATTCTGGGTCAAGCATGGACGCATCCTAGGGCATGTGGTCTCGAAAAACAGCATCACTACCAATTTTTCCAAAGTTAGGGTGATTGTTAATTTACCACCACCAACCAACTACAAGGAGTTCAGTGCTTCCTTGGCCACACAAGGTACTATCGACGTGCACAACCACTTTACAAGCTATTGATTGTACTTGAGTGGACCAAGAAGTGTCAACGTGCTTACAAAGTTTTGAAAAAGGCTCTGACAATCACACCTATTCTATGATCCCAAGATTGGTCCATTAATTTCCATGTGCACATTGATGCATCAAAGTTCATTGTGGAAGCAATTTTGTGCCAACTTGGAGAGCTTAACTTGGATTACCTAGTGAGCTTTGCAAGCAAACAACTCACTGACATAGAAATAAACTACTCCACAATAGAGAGGGAAGGGCTAGCTATGGTGTTTGCTATTAATAAGAAATTGTGACATTACCTTCTAGCTTTACCTTTTACTTTCTTTGTTGATCATCAAGCATTACTTTATCTTGTGAACAAACCTTGTGCGGTAGGAGGCATTGCTAGATGGTTACTTTTGCTATTAGAATTTTACTTCTCTATGGTAGTACGCAAGGGAAAATATCACTACATGGCAAATCATATGTCTCACATAACGATAGGAGAAGCAACTGGACAAGGCATTGTAGATAACCTTCTCGACACACATATGTTTAGAATGTCCAATGAAAGAGATTTTTTTAGAGAATACCTTACACCTTATTCGGCAGATGACATAGTCCACATCCTAGAGCAGGAATTACTAAATGTCCATTTGAGAAGGCTAATATCTCATTCTAAAGATTCAATCCTATCAATTGATTGCCGGCCAACTCTACCAATTAGGACAGGATGGAATGTTAAGGAGATGTGTCTATGAGCATGAGATGCATAATGTACTTATAGAAGCTCATGGTGGAATTGCTGGAGAGGACACTTCAATGGGGACACTATAGCATGTAAGGTGCTCTAGTCTCAATTGTGGTGGCCTACACTATTTTGCAATGTAGCTAAGTTTATGAAGCACTATGATGAGTGCCAACAAACCAAAGTCCCTATTCATAAGGATAAGATGGAGTTGACTCCAGTGATAACCCACCAACCATTTGAAAAATGGGGGATTGATTTCATTGGTCCAATCAACCATGTAGCACAATACTCAAAGTGAGGTATATAATCATAGCCATAGACTATCTCACCAAGTGGGCTAAAGCTCAAGCAACTCAAAAAAACAACGCTAGGACCACTACTGATTTTTTTTTGGAAGCAAGTGATCTCACAATTTAGATGTCCCAAAGAATTAGTCAGCAATCAAGGCATGCACTTCATCAATGAAGTGATTGCCCACTTGTTATCCATCTTCTTGATAATCCATAAAAAATCCTCACCGTATTACCCTCAAGACAACGGTTTTGAGGCCACAAATAAAATCCTAGTGACTCTCCTAACCAAGGTGGTCTCTGCCTTAGGTAGTGACTAGGACAATAAGCTAATGGAAGCATTATGGGCTTATATGATAACCTACAAAATGGTCATAGGACAAGCTGACCTATGAAACTAAAGTAATCTTACCATTTGAGTTCTTCATTCCAAGCTTAGAATAGAGATCCAAGAGAGATGGAATGGCAAGAAAGCATGGACAAATTGCCTAGTAGAGCTAGAATGCCTATTTGAAACACGGCTCATTGCAACCCATGCCCTAATCTATGAGGAGGCATGACACAAGAGTTGGTTTGACAAGCATTTCAAACAACATGACTTTGAACAAGGAGACTTAGTGTTATTGTACTTTGTAAAGGGTCACAAACAAAAGATGAAGTTCAAGGGGTTGGGACCTTTCAAAATCTGTAACATGCAATGTGGAGCTTGAAAGCCTAGAAGGAGAGGGTATAGGATTTTTCAATGGCAATTGCATAAAGAACTACTACCCTCCATCACACCCACTACACGATCCTCCGATGATAACATCACCTATGAACATTAGAGTGGCAACTATCACAGGCATAGAGGATGAGGACGAAGAAACAGTAGCACACCAACCTACTTGCACATAACGATAACCACCTAAAAGGCACACACCTTTGATGTATTGATTGATGAGGGAGCTGACAATAACATCCTCACATATGATCATTGGACCCTCATTGGTCAGCCCCAAGTGCAACCAAAGGATGCCAAACTCAGCCCATTTGGGGGGGGCAGTCCTATCCACTACTAGTAAGAAAGTGCAAGGCAATGGTTTCTATCAAGAGTGAGAGCCTCCCGATCATCCTTTGTGTACTTCCTTTAAAAAAAGGTGTTGGCAAGGAATCGATTTTGGGTCACTCTTTCACGAAATAGACTCATTGCAATGTTGACTACAATTCTCAATGCATCCACCTTGCCATAGGCAATGCTAGGATAGTCATGGCTTTTAGTAAGAGTTTCGTGGTTTTGCGAAAGCCCACAACACCACCAGTTGTTAAACTTAGTGTCAACCCTAGGGAGGGGGGTAGTGAACCTGCACATACTCACAACATGTAGAAGAACATCAAATCTACAATCAAAATAACTAAGTGGGTTCCCAAATGTAAATCATAGGCTACCAAGGACACATCCGCAAGATCTCATTGCTCTCGTGTCCCATACACTAGACCTAAAAGATAAAGTTGTCGTTACATAAATAGACAAATGACCAAACTGCAATGGGTGCCAAAATCCTTATTGCATGCCCAAGGCTTCTATGATAGCAACAACCTAGTGTGGTTGTCTAAATCCATGAATGGTACACTTTCCTATCCAACCGCAACCTCCCAACCAACATACATGTACCCATAAGCCAATAGGAGGCAAAAATTAGAGTGAGCAACCCATGAACACTCAATGGGTCTATCTGCCAAAAGTTAGAGGACCCACAACCAAGATAGGCCTTGCCCTAATACCTCCAGTGCACCACCCACAATGCAAATAGAGAACCACACATCCCCTGAACCACAAGCTTAGTCACAGGTGACAGATAACAATCACTCCAATGACCACCTCATAGCAAAGGCAACCATAGCTAAGCAATCTAGTCACGAGTCAAACCTTGACCACCCATAGGCCTTAAACCATCTTATCAATGCCGATCCATTCTCAAATTGGCATTCAACATGGCTATGAACATGGGAGATGACTTATTGACCTATATTAGACGATTGGACTCAACTTTCATGCTATTTGCTAGAAGCTATGAACACTTGGACCTAGGCATGCGCTTGACGAATAAATAGCAAATGGCGTATGCTATTTGCCTTGTTCTTGGGAGGATTTTGAATTTATATTCACAAAAACTCCCACAATTGCAGAAGAGTTTATTGCCACTGAAATCTCTTGAGAACAAGCCTTAAACCAACAATTAATCACATCCTACAAGAAAAGCAGAGTTAGAGGGTTGTCAAATCATGACCAATGTAGAGCAAAGACATGCCATCAAGACTTTCGAATATGATCCCACTTACATGGCCCTAACTTTGTTTAGAGTATTGGCCATGACACGAAATAGACCATTAGAAGATAAGGTCATATTGCATCCATACTTAGATAGGATCATAACAGAAGAAGAACTTCATGTTGCTAGCAGAATGAACTTAGGTGATCTCTTGACTTATGTATTGACTTATATCACACATGTGGGAATTCACCCACAAGACATGGAACACCATGCTACATTGGAGTATAGCCCAAACTTCTATGATTGGCTCTTGAAACACTAGAGTACACCAAGAGTGTACCAAACATCCTTACCCCTTCATTCTCCAATATTAGAAAGGATTCTCATTATTCCAAGAAGGGAGGGAGTAAGGTGAAAGGTGAATATGAATTGAAATATGATTGAACTCCAAAGAGAATGATGAATTGAATTTTCATTTAGTGAAAAATTATTCATGAAGTTCTCGTGTGGAATGTATGGATTGATTGATATGAAAAATTTTCATTCCTTGGCTTATAAATTTCACTATTTGATCATATTTCCTTCTAACCACCTCACTTTTTAAGAAAAATTTGTCCATCAAAGAGAACTCATTGTGAGCTATTGTATTATGATAGGAATCAAAATGGCAAGGCTCCTGTTTTTTGAGGAAGAACGGAACAAATATCACTCAACACGGAGATGTAGGTTTTCAACCAATTGCAATATTGAAACATACACAATCTAGAAGAACTTGTGGCAGTTGAGAAGAGGGCCATGCACATTGTCAAGCAATGCAATCTAGCCAAGTACCTTAAGAAGGTTGGCCAACGAATAGATCATGACAAGTGCACATAATTTTTCAGATTCTTTGACGTTAAGAAGAATAGTGGTACATTGATAGTCAAACAAAGGGATGCAACTAAGAGTGTGGAAATTGTGCTTAGCTCAGAGTTGATTGAGAAAGATCTAGTGTTAATAGACAAGATAGAAAAGAGGCCAAAGAGAGATTTTTACGGTATGCTAGGAATGAAAGTGTACACAAATGATCAAATCAACCTAGCAGACATCCCTGGGCCCACTATCAGATTGCAAGCTAAGATGGTGCATGCTCTCTTCTTGAGCTAGAGGTACAATGCACTCACGAATAGAATAGGGGTACCAGTGCTTGAGATTGTTGCAGCCAAGGCACTGGATGAAGTAAATGTAAACTCCTATGTCTAAACAACAATCTAGGCATCAGCCAAGGTACTGGCATCAACTCCAAGAGCCACAAGTAGAGAATCCCTAATGAGGATAGAGGCTGAGTCAGAAAGGGAAAAACTTGCATCCAAGGCATCAAATATAGGTCTTGAAGGAGTGCTAACAGCCCTAATACAAGAGGCCATAAGGGAGATGGACAAAGAAGAGAAAGGGAAGGAAACACTAGACCAATTGCCAACCCATGAGCATCATTCACCCATTATAGTGAGCCCTCATCTCTCTTTCTCTAAAGGGAACCTTAGGGAAGAAAAAGCTACCAGAGTTTAGTACGAAGAAGCAAAGCAAGTAGCTAAGAAGAGGGAAATTGACTGCCAAACTCAACAACAAGAAACCTCAAGCATGAGAATGATCAGTGAGTGAGTAGGGGGAGCAAGACTCAACACCATCTAGTCAGAGAGAGAGGCAAAGAATTATGCTGAGGATTCCCATCAAGAAGACCAAAATCACTAATGAAGAAAGAAAAGACTTGCAAAGGGCTGAAGAAGAGTCAAAGAAACTTAAAGAGGAACGTAAAAAGAAATAAGAGGAGGAGGAAGAAATTTTAAGATGAGAGGAGGATGAGTAGGTGGCCATTGCATCCAAGGCATCAAATATAGGTCTTGAAGGAGTCCCAAGAACTAGCCATGATGAGCTTGACACATGAAAATGTGCCTAGAACAAGTGATGCTACCACAAAGGAGAATTAACAGAGACCAGTGGTAGAGGGTAAGGGAAAGGCCCCCATGCATGCAATACCATTAGTCACATGGCTACCACAACCACCCCAACACAAGGAGCCACTTAAGTAGTAGTCAGTGAAAGTAACATGATGGCATGGGTGTAGTACATACTAGGCAAGGTGCATGAGCTTGCACAAACAACATCAAAAGAATGGGCCTTAATGGTAGGAGCCAAGGGATCAGCAACAAACAACGAATGTAGAATCGTGCCAAGGTCATAAGATGCCATGCCTTGAGGTATCAACGACTTCAATACCATTGATAGCACACAACACAAAAGAGTATGATGAGCTAGTGAAAGAGCTCCAGAGTCAGTGTGAGAGAAAGACTGAGGAGAGAAAAGCTATACTTGCCAAGCTAGAAATGTAAAAGTATGCTTTTGTAGCCTTTGACTAGAAAAGACAAGGCAAATGACAATATTCACAAGGAAAGTGGTAGCACCGAAAGAGGCCTTGAAGGCAAGATAGGGTGATGAGAATATACGGGACTTGTACAAGGAAGCAAGGGAAAGCCGCATGGCATTAGAGAAACTATGTGCCTTTAACTCTAAAGAAAACAAATGCCTAGAGTTAGAAAACAAGGAGTTGAAATGACAGAGAGATGAGTTGAGATAAGAGCTATAGTCCACAAAGATTCAAAGAGATAAAGAGACTATGAAGAAGATGGCAAAGCTACATAATCAACTCTAAGAAGCACTCCATGAGCATGGCACCATAAAGGAGTAGGTGGAACAAAGGCCACGACAAAGAGAAGATGCTTACGATATGGAAATCACAAGAGTAGCTGGTAACCATCCGCTCACAAGAGCAAAACCAAAGTCTTGAACAGATGAAAGAGAAATCTAAAGAATGGGGGAAAGGAATGATGCTAGAATCAAGGATTTAGTAGGTTGCTTGATATTATTAGAAAGCGAGCGCATAATGACTGACGGAAAAGTGAAAGTAGTAGACATGGGGTTGCTACTAGCACATCACCAAGCCTTCTTAAACACTGTGCTAAATATCACTCACATGGAAGGAGAAGAAATAATCAATGTGCTCAAAAGGAAATTAGAACTCACAAGGAGAGCATTAAGATACGGTCTCCATGAAAAGACACCTAGGGCCAACACCAGCCTAAGAATGGAAGAGCAAAGGCAATACATGATCAAGGTAGGGTTGTCTAGGGAGATCTTGACTTGCTAGGATTTGGGGAACAAGAGAAACAAGAACGCCCCCCTTTTGAGGAGCCTATAGAACCTATTCTTGAAGGAGGACCTGATTTTGAGCAAGAGAGTGATGAGGAAGAGCAACCTAAGGTGCCAAGTCCACCCCCACAAGTAGAGTTGCAAGAAGAAGCACATGATAAAGACCCCACTATCCTAGATAGAAATTTGGAAATGAGATGCAAAAGGAGAGAATTGGTAGAGCTATTGTAGAGAAAGCTTAGTACCAAGCCTCAGCCCTGTGCTTGAAGTTCCTATCCCTCAACGTGAAGAGTGCTTGCTAGTCAACTAGGCACGAAAATTGACCCTATGGGAGCAATATGAAAGTTGTTGCAACCCATTCTAATTTGTCTTCTCCTATCGGATCACTTGATTGAGTACTGTCACCAAGCGGTGAGGTGATCAAGCTTTCAATGCAACTAGCCAAAAGGTGACTAGAAGAAAGAGCAAGGCAACTAACGTTGTGGCAAAGGGAACTAGCCATATACTGGGAGGATAAAGTGATGGATGAGCTTTAGAACAATTAAGGACTCTGAATCATAGCCAAAGTGGAGAAGGAACATATGGGATAACAATATGGATGTATGGATGGATTTTCTCAATACATTGCCATATAAAAGGGATAATTCAACCTACATACCCTACCCAAGGAGGTACATAGTAGATTTTGATCCAAAGGTGTATGCAAGGTACTATTTCCCATGAATTTACAATGTTAATGCTGTGACCCCTAAGGAGTTCATGACCTTCACTAAAAAAGATCTTTGCCCATCTATTGCATACTTCCTCAAGGAGTTTTTTTCATGTCCAAATTTGACATTTATTACTACTTGTAACTATCGGCTTCTCGTAAGAATCCTTCTTAAGCAAAAGCCCACTGTAAAGGAAGAGAAACTATTGCCCCTCTTTTTTTAAATAAATGCAGACATATATAGTTGTGCTATGACTAGACTCATGATGAGAGCTACCCTATTGCCAACCTTTTGTATGTAGCTACTAGAGGACATGAGTGATAGTCAATTCACAAGGTGTAACCACCCATTTTTTTCCACTACACCTCTGAACATGAGAGTTAACTTAAAAGGCTATATACTAAGCCAATCCTTTCTAAGTAAGTCACTTAAACCTCTGCCCCTACAAGAGAACATGATGCAACTTAGTACCATCCCTTGTAATTTTTTTAAAAAAAGAGAAAAAAATAAAAGGAAAACAAAATTTTCTCATTTATAATGTGAGTGCCACGTACACTGCATCTAGGGACCTTTAAATCCCTAGTCCCTCCCCACTTCATGCACTTAGGGCACATCAAGGGCAAGACATTGTGATAGATTTTTCTCCCTGAGTTATGCACAACACCTCCCCCTTCTAGGAACTGGGTCCTCAAGTGTGGGACAACACTTGAGGCTTGCATGTGGTTTGTCAACCCATCTCTGAGTTCCACTACTACTTGCGCAATGCACTACACAGTGACACAGACACCCCCTAGGTAGTGCACCTATTCTTCCTTTATAGGTATATTCTATAGCTGTGCAACCAACCAAAACTCTAGAGGTCCTCTTCCATCAGTCAACATATTTTCAACACCAACAATCTCTGCTCATATGTCATAGCTTATCCTACATGTCCAATTACCCAAAAGCCCCAAGTACCATTTCATAGACCACCCTCAACCTCTCCAATCCATACCATCTAGTGCCATGGGACTGGCACTCAGCTAGGAGGGGGTAATGTTTGTTGAGAATCATGGACCTAGAACTAGATGAGCTATGGTGGACGCAAATCAAACACATGATACATGATAAAGAGAATATATTTTAAATCAAGTGAATTAGGTTCCAAGATAGATTAGCTTGGACTCATAAACACAATCTTGAGTGACTCAAACTGAAAGTACTATTTTCTTAAAAAGAGTGTCAACCAAGAACATGCCTTTATAGTTTTATGGATAGTACCACTTTTCTTCTCTGTGCTTATGGGATTTTGGACATCTCTTCCTAAAGCTTCTAGAACATACATCATATGTCTATCTTCCAACCTCTTTTGGGCACACATCATTTATTATTCTCAACACACCCCCTCAAATGATGAGTTCCTACCCTTGCTGGCTTTTTCCCCCCCTACATGCAAACATGGACCAGGAGAGTAGCTCTTTGGCAGCCTAGTCAAGTTAAGGCTTGAAACTTTACATTTTTTGTATTAGTAGGGTTTGTTACATCCATTATGGGAAGTAGATTCACTACAGGAAATAGAGAAAAAAACATGATCCAGTAAGGGAATATTCTTTGTTGTCAATTAGTGGCGGAGATTTCTTTATCTTCTTCATGCTTTGTTGGCATCCTTTGCTTTTTTTGATCTTCTTGGTCTTTTTTGGTCTTGGTCTTATGCTCTTCATCTTTGACTTGACAAGTTCTCTTTGACATACATGACATTGATTTTGGAATACATGATTTGCGGGATTTATATTGGCATGATGGATAGACAATCATTGAGAAGGTGTGACATGGCAATGGATTTTGGAGAAGTGTAGGTGTGAATAAGTGTGGGAGAGATGTCTACACTGTAAAAACCCTCTATGGGGGACTAAGAGACTAGATGAATGTGCAGTTTTTAGAACATGATGTTTGTTTGCATTGATACGCCTCATTTTATCTTGTGTTGAATTTCCCCACAGCAAAAATACAATGCCAGATTTTCGCTTTGCCGCTGCCGCAATGGCAACATCTATGAACGTCTCCCATCCCTCCTTGGCATGAGAATTGGCTTGGCCACCATGAACTATAAAAATAGTATTCAACTGTGCAGCACTCCCTAGTATGAGCCTGAGATTGCGTGTGGCACATGCAGAGGCCGTGTTTAGCTCCATTCGGATGCTCCTATCTTAGCTCCATCGTTGTGTTGGATTGCATCTGCACATCCTCTTCCGTTCTTGAAGGGTCATTCTTAGAAGCAAGGAGACCCTTGCTTGGTTCAAATGCCTAATTTTGAAAGCATTGGCTTCTCTCTTGGATCATTCTAGTCTAAAATTGCCTTGCAGCAAAGCCTTGTGGTGGACTCTTAGGACTATTAGGGTAGACGACGAGGAGAAATGGCTATTGTAGGAGCAGTTACGTTCTAGCTTCAAACAAAATATCATCGATCCTTCGATGACCTTGAGACACATGGTAGACGACAAAGGAGTGGTTGCATCAAAAGCTCCATTGAAGTGCATGCCTGAGGTGCTGTTTGACACCACAGGATCAAAAAGACTTCACCTAAACAAAAAATAGACAAAGTTGTCACAGGCAACCACCCAGACAAAGGCCTCCAGGCAATTGCCGAAGCTGTAGCCGAAGGCCTTGTCACAACCCACCGAGCCCTCGGGTATAAGCAAGGGCCTAGTCGAGGATGATGACAATGGAAGAGCTGAGGTTGAAGGGGAAATCTCTAATGGCCTCAAGGTGGAGGACAGGAAGGCTCTTAAGAAAGAAGCTGTGGATTTGATTTCTCCCAAGGATGGGAGGGCTGAGGAAATGGAAGGGGAAGGTGAAGGTGAAGGAGAGGTAGTTTAGGAAGAAGGCAGCAATCTAGAAGCAGAAGGAAATGTAGGAGATGAGGAGGAGGATGATGAAGCCGCCTCTGATCTTGATACAGAAGAAGAAATCACACCACTAACTACCTAGCTCAACCTGGCTCTGATACCATGTTGAGAATCATGAACCTAGAACTAAATGAGCTATGGTGGATGCAAATCAAACACATGATACATGATAAAGAGAAGAGATTGTAACTCAAGTGAATTAGGTTCCAAGATAGATTAGCTTGGACTCATAAACACAATATTGAGTGAATCAAACTGAAAGTACTATTTTCTTAAAAAGAGTGTCAACCAAGTACATGCCTTTATATATTTATGGATACTACCACTTTTCTTCTCTGTGCTTATGGGATTTTTGGCATCTCTTCTTAGAGCTTCTAGAACATACATCATATGTCTATCTTCCAGCCTCTTTTGGGCACACATCATTTGCCATTCTCAACAATGTAAATCCTCAAAATGACACAATGTGCAAAGAAGGATTAAGAAGGAGCATAAAAAGACAGCCTGATAGAAAAAGAAAACCAAGAAGCACGAAAAAAAGTTTAAAATCAAGAACACGGCACACAAGAGATAAATCCCATTTTAGTCCTTTATAAAAGAGTGCCAAGCTCCCTCCTGTGCAATTTGTAAATGAAAAGGCACATGTAAAGGAGTCATGAGAATAGGAAAGAATAGGAAAAGAGGGGAAAGAGGACTAAGGCCGGACACCTATCATGGAAATGGGTTGGGTGTCCAAGGGGAGAAGGGCATGTATAAAAGCAAAAAAGTGAATGGATTAGCTCATTCTTGGTGTGTGTACAAACTAGCTCTCTTCTTGTTTTTATTTTTGCTTCTTGTTTGTGCATGAGATCTCCCGGATTACTCTGACCCGATGTTCCTCTGGAATGTACTACCAAAGAAGGTTGGATTCCACCTTCTAAGTCTTGTCAACGTATTAAGGCTGAACATGTCAAAATGCCAAGAAAGTTGCAACCACTTGACATTCCCCAAATGAAATGGAACTTTGCCTGGCACTCGCAAGAATGCATAGGGTCTATCGTCTAGGTTTCCCAGAGTCCACCCCGTAACGAAAGGTATCTGCCGTCCCCACAACGATCAACCTGCAAGCTCAGGGTCCTAGTTTGACAAATGAGATCTTGATGCATCAGCTAGCTCCATCAGAGGTGTCCCACAAGGGCTTCTTGTCCGATTGGAGCGATCGTAGTTACCCTTGGTTCATGGAGCGCAACGCTTTTTTCCAACAACTAGTTGCGATTCAAGGAACCTTAACGGTGTTCTGGCATAGCTGCTACACCTTTCCCCTAAGATAATTATTGATCAAGGTTTAAAGACCTGACCCTAGGTAAGTCAATGCTCGGCTCTACCTAATTTCTCCTAATTAACATTTCAATCAATCTCTTGAAAGAAGCTCCCAACTTACCGGGACCACCCATCCGTAGGATGGATCCATTAGGAATCGCGCCCACCCGCTTTCCACAAATGGTTTTCTTTAGTTTTCGCTTCCTACTTGCAACTCTTTTTTTCGAATCTGCAAGTTATGAAAACTTGGTATTTTTGCCCTAAAAGATAATATGGACATTTATACCTATGGCAAGCAATTCATGCGTTGCACTGTCCTAACCCACACATAGCAGGATTTCAAATGCTTTTCCAAGTCTGTTTAGACATTAGAATTTGTATCGAAAAATTCTTATCAATGTCCAATAAGTCTTACAGACTTTCGATATTTATTTAATTTCCTGATATACTGATAGTTTCAGGGTTGTCGAGTATTTCATAGTTATTTTTGCTTCAACATTCTTGATATTTTAGATAAGGTTTTCTCGTTGATTCATATGTGGGTCGACTCATGATATTGACGCTCTCGCTAATATAACCATTCATATTAACATTGTGTGTGTTTTCAGTAAGAAAATAATTTTTATTTCATTCTGCTCGTATTCTATGGTTTAATGGACGATGTCTTACCATTTGTCGATCTTTCAACATTATCTAGGAAGATCAATTTTGATTTAGCTATGTCATAAATGCAGTGCTTTTTTTTAATACTTTATTCTAAGCAATGAAAAAATCATAAATGTAATTTTTATTTCATTTTTCAGACATCGAATTATATTACTACGCACCTAATTTATGCGCATCTAGTATATATTTTCCTATACAATTTTTTGTTGATTTAATGCATTGATTATTTCATGATATTATATAAATAATTTTCTATAAATTATTATAAGACTCATATGCATCTATTTATCATTAGAAAAATAAAATAGAGATAGTCAATTTTAGGAAAAAATTATAAAATATTCCCTTCTCTAACACCGTCTATCTTTTTTTAGTTATTATGATCACACGCATCATTACTGAAATAACAATAAATATCACAAAATAAACCATAATTATGATATTTTCTTCATGATAGGCATATAATCGTTTTTTAAGTGAAAGAGTCTTTTCACTGAATAGTTTATTATTATATTATTTAAGCCATTTTCCTAAGCAGCAGTTCATATGCATTTTCTTTAAAATGCATTTATAATCATTTAAAGCCAAATAGAGCGATAAGCTTATAAAAATTTATTTTTTTCCAAACCGACGATAGGTTACCTCTATCCAGTTCGTAGTAACGGTGGTTTCACCAATTCCTACTGCGTCGTTTTCTCCATCAATCGTGTTTCTTACTTCTTTTGCTTCAAATGGGCTTCTTGAATTTTTGCGACCTCGTGGAGCCATGGATGTCAGGCGAAATTAACGTGGTAGCCTAGGGAGAGTTGATGGTCATCTAGAAAAATTTTGCTAGTGTTTTGCTTAGTGATATGGCTGTATGGAAGAAATATGTAACAAGGGGTAGAGAAAATGAAAATGAGGTAGAAGATGGGTATTTTTCATCTTCAAGGCTCAAGCTAGAATGGAAAAGAGATGTAGATAAATTTTTCCATTACCAAGAGGTCTTCCTTCTTTCTTTCTTTGTGAAGGAGAGGGGTTATATTTATAGCCATGAGGGGGACACATGTAGTCACTCATTCTTTTGGCTACTTGTCAAGATCTAAGTAAGGTTGATAAAAAATGCTTTTTGATTGCCTACATGTTGGATGGTTTTAAAATGCTTTCTCTCTCTCCAGGTGTCAAAAAGGTCATGATTTTTTGTCTATTTTTTAAAAACGCCAGTTTTTCATCAAAACGACTTCAGGTGGTAGTTTTTGCCCAAGTTACCTCATAACTTATCTAGTTTATAAAGTCATGCCATACTCTTTGATACTTAACTTACTCAATATCATGCTCATTCTTGCGCATTCTTTGTCTACCGATTAAGGCTTTTGTGATTTGTTTTGTCGTTGCAAAATCAATGCGATCTTTGATGCATTAAATGGAATCGGGAATGCTAAATCAAATATAATGTGGGAAATATTATGATCAAGCCATCGTAATATTATTTACGAGGCGTATTTACTTTTTTTTTTGCTAGGTTCATTGAGGCATCTTCTCGTGTCAGATTGCAGAATTGATTTAATGCAAGATTGGATATTACATGCGGTCACTTATGTGATAACTCAACGAGCAATTTTTAAAACATTTCAAGCCTGAATTTGTTTTATGAAGTGTTATGGCGGGAATATTACATCATCGAATTGCCATTTTCTGCTTGTAGATTTTGGCTACTAAGATCCCCTGCTAAGGTTGTCTTGGTATCAGTAAAAGGATTTTCTCTTTGAAAAATTGGTTGGATATTTGGATGCACCTACAACGAGCGGGAGAAACTCCAAAAGTTTTCCCAACATCTTCGAATATATTGCTCATAGTCAATTGCATGCCCCTTGGCCTCCTTTAAAAACTTAGGATCTCGCATCCTCACTTGGATTTGCCTATTAATCTCTAAGCCACTCATAAAGATCTCACATAGCACATCACCTGGCAATATAGTATCTCTTCTTGGCCAAAGCCTAAGAATATCATCAAAGGCTCTAGTATATTCTTTAGCAGAAGGGTAAGAGTCTTGTCTTATCTACATAAGCTACCCTAAGACCTGGGTCATAAGCACCTTCTTTTCATATTCATCTAAAAATTTATCGTGCAGCTCCTCGAATGATTTAATCGACCCTCTTGGGAGGCTCCAATACCATTTTCTAACTACCCCCTTCAGGGTGCTAGAAAATACAAGCATATGATGAATATCATTAAGACCACTTGCAAGGCAAGTTAGGCCATATTCTTTTAAGTGCAACATTGGGTCCTCATTTACCAACCCATGAAATACCGAGAGATCCCTATAAGGAGGACGGCATTTAGTCCTCTCCTTTGGGATTAGCACTAGACTATTAAAATCTTCATATTCATGACCTAACTCTAGTGTCTTGGGGGGTTTTCCCTTTACAGCTAGGGCTTCTAGCATCCTTGTGATACCTAAAATTTTGGCATGATGCCCCACCACATGGGATGTTTCAGCCATAACTGCACTCCACTGTATGTCGAGTTTTTCCCATGGCACTATGGCTTTAGCATAATCACTTCTTGCTGCCATGACCGCCATAGCTTCCAACATACTTGTTCCATGCCCTCTAGGTTGATGGATGGTTATACATGATTTCTCTTGGGTAGAGACCACACCAAGGCGAACCTTGGCCCATGCCTTTGCATTAGGGGATGGGGTAACCACTAACTGGTTACTCTTCTCATCACCTAAATTATCTTCTATAGAGGACTCATGCTCTACATAACTAACTAAATCCATCAGTAAGTTTTGTATAGGGAAAGCCAAGGTTTTCTATCCTTGAACAAACCCCATTTTATGGGCAGCTTATGACACTACTAATGGAAATTATAAACTTAGGTCCCTTTATAACCTAGATTTGGAAACCACCACTTATAGAAAGCTCCCGCCAAACACACCATTGATGGGATCAAAAATGGGCCAGCACTGGCTATGGCACTAGCTGGATCTACTGCACACAACAAACAACCCCACCACATGGCCTCACGGGCCAGGAGTGTGTATAATACACTGATGTGCACTAGATAAGCTTAATCATGCATTTGTAGCTGATATGTAGTCCAGCATTTACCTTCCCTAGATCCCATAACATTTAGGCATATTGCCTCGTCACACAAACATCAAGAATCTCCCCTCAACTGATTGCCGCGGCTCCATTGCGACTCTCCTATACCTCAGGGATTGGCCCCAAGATGCGTCGCTCCAACATATAATACTTAATGCACAAACTCCACTCTTTTCTTGTTTTGCATGATCCAGGAATATATAAATCCTCACCAAACAATCCCAAGGAAAGTGTACAATTGACCTACAACAAAGGCTCCTTTCCACTCAGTGTATAAGTCATCTCCTAGAAAGACAATTGCTATGCAATCCAAGACTGATACCATGTCATGCATCATGCATAGTGCATATGATCCTAGTGCAAAAATAGTATATATCAAATCAACATTTTGTGATGTGGACAAAGCAGCCCTTTTATGATTTTCACTAAATGTATGCTTTGATGTGTGGAGACTAGCACCAATCTCTTGTGCTACTAGCCCCTTAAACTGAATTATTGCAATTTTAAATGGAATGCACAATAAAATTTTTAAAATATTCAAACCCTCTCAACCCTCTTAATCTCTTAACCTCACCCTTTCCCTCTAACGTTTAGGTTATGCCGTGTTGCATAGGTGTAGGGTATTATTTTGTATGTATTTTTTGCATAACGGAAAAAACATGAACTATGACACATAAAAAAAGTCAAATTGAAGCCAAACTTCATGCCTCAGCTTTGTTATACAGCCACAACTAGGAATCATAAATTTTTATATTTTTATAACGTAATTTTTTTTTCTATTTTAGCTATTTTTCTCTATTTTTGCATAAAAATAGGGCATTTTTATTTATGATTAGTGAGTAATTGTGATAGCTGAAAGATGTTTTGTCTCAAAATTTTATCCCATATGCATCTCTTTTCCCCACCCAAAACCAACAAAACCTTCATTTTTACACTAAAAATGTGTTTTTCGGGCCATAATTTAATTATTACAACTATTTATCATTATGGGTCTGCAATTGTTTTTATGCACAACCCTCAATCATAATGCAAACAAGCTCCAAACAAATTTTTGTTCCATATGAATTTCATTTGGACCATCAAACATTAACAAGAAGCAAATTTCTTTTGTAAAAATGAGGCATACCACTTATTTACGTGTGTTGCGGGTTTTGTGATTAATTTTTTCGGGTTGCCAATGGACCGACCAGCAACAAATCTTCAATGCTGAACAACTCCCCTTAGCCTCCTCTTGATCTAGGAGCAATCCAGGGCAAGCATCCTTCAACCGGTCTTCATTCTTCTTCATGTGCATGAACTGCCCCTTAAGGGGAGAGAGAGGGAGGAGAGAGAAAGACTAAAAAATGAGATTTTTAAATCCTCTATTAAAACAAGCAAGCATGCAGTCATCTTGTTCCTCTCTCTACCCTGATCGAGAATCTCCCTCTCACTCTCCAAACGGGTTTGAATAGGAGAGGCAGCGAGCAAAAATGAGGAGGCGCATTGACACTTCCCTCTGTTCAACAGGTTTTGCATTAGTTTCAATGCTTTTATTAAGCCTAAGGTTTAAAACATTAAAATAATTGATTCATCTTTTTGTGTTCACACTATCCCGTAAGTGGATATTACAGTTTTGAGGGGGCAAACGAATGAAATCTAACGGGATAGGCGGCTTTGTGGCCTCAAACTCCATTAACCTAGCCTCTCCCATGCACTTTACGGATTTTCCATTTGGTAGCTACTTTATAATGCCAAACCTTGCGGGGATTAAATGGGGGATCAAACGACCTTCGATTGACGAATCGAAACTTGCGTTGGATTCCTGATGTCGAAATGCATCTAGGAAAACTCTAGCTCAGCCATCTGCCACCATTTGATTTTTCATGAAACACTACAAGATATAGACCTTATATCCACGTTTAAAGCGACGAAAATAAAACAACAAAATTTGCCCCCGTCTTCGCAAAAAGCGTCGTTATTGAGGACGCCATAGAATCGTCGCTATATGCGTTGCATTTTCATCGCTATTTGCGTCGCTATATGCGTCGCAACCAGAGAATTTGCGACGCTCATAACGACGCCAATAGCAACGCGAGCAGTAAATTTGCGACGCAAATAGCGACGGTAACAGAGAAAAAAAAATTGTGGTAGGGCAGCACATATAGCACTGTGTGCTGTATGAGAGCCATACAAAATAGTTTCTACACTGCTGCATACAAAGCGCTTGCAAATAAAAAGAATGTATACTGAAATCATAAAACTGATACATGAAATAAATACATGATCGCATAAAATGCGATTGGTACAATCATGAAACGATATCACTAATACATAGAAAATGTCTACATAGATCAGGCAACTAAAAACTAAAGGTGTGTGAGCTCTAAGGATCCAAGGGCGAGCTACAAATCCTCGTCCCCCGAAAGCTCATCCTGCCACAAAGGAGCATCAAATAGATTCTGCAGAAAAAGAAACAACATATCAATCCACCATATAAGAATGCATTCAAATATCTCATGGTAACTACGAACAAGAAAGATGAGTCACTTATAGGGCCGTTGCGTCTATACAATCGGTCGATCAATGCCCTGAGACCGTGCCTCTCTGCATATCGAGTCTCAAGGCCTTGCGGATCGCGATTTGTAATGGAGTGCTACAAAGAAAACAAAATGCTAACTGTTAGAAACATGATTGTCAGTACAAAGAATATTTCAAAAAAACAAATAAGCAAAACAAAAGAGAAACTTACAAAGTCCTCCAAATATGTCCTGTGGCCGCCACTCCCAAGATGATGCACCGCTCCGGCCTCGATTCGTGCCCTCGCAGCCTCTCGCTGCTGACTCCAACATCCTGGCGAATCTGTAGCCTCCTCCCTCAGTCGGCGCCAATCATCTGCATCTAACCACTCGGTCTTTGGAGCCCCACTCTTGATTGCCTTGCATCCGTCGGATCGTCTATGTGACATGTATGCACGCATGCAATCCATCATCCAGCCCGTAGAGAATCTATCTACTGCGGTTGGCACCAGAAACTCCTCGTGCAAGGATGCTACTATGTAGTCCTTGCTCCCCTCTGGTATGTTCCTCCAATGATCCAGGACGTTGTGCCAAAAAACTTGTTGGCACAACTCCCTCATGCGAGCCATCACCCTTCTTCCCTCATCATTCATGATGATGGCTCTTGACCTACTATCCACTAGGTATCCATAACCCCTAGGAGTCTGCCTAAGATGGGCCCTCTCCCATCTTCGTCCACGCTCCTGGGCATATCCAAGATACCCCTATACATCTGGTGTACCGACAGGGGTACCCTCTCCCGGAGTGCCACTCAAAGGGGTGCCACCAAAGGGGGTGCCACCAAAAGGAGTGCCACCAAAAGGCGTGACTGAGATATGCACTAACGCCTCTGACACCAACCAACCTTCCACCATGCTACCTTCTGGACGAGCTTGTTGTTGCACAAAGCCTTTTAGGGTTTTCATGAAGCACTCCAAGAAGAACATCTATCGCGTATGGACAGGTCCAGCAATCTCCACTTCGTCCACAAGATTCACAAGAAGGTGAACTTGTATCGTGAGCATGCTAGTGGGCAGGTATTTCTCAAAGAGACAGACCATCTCAACTGCTCCCCGCCTTGCGGATTCAATAGAGGACGTCTTAATCTCTTTCTGTGAGATCCATTGCACCAAAGTCGACAACTTGTAAATGGCTCCATGAATTTCTGGAGTAAGGCATCCTGCGATCGCGATCGGTAGGACAAACTGTCACAAATGAGAAAGCATTATGAATAATGGCCACTTTTCAAATTGCAAAATTTCCACGCTAATTAAAATCCATTCTATTCACAAACCTGACATATCTTATGCCAATCATGGGATTTTAGCCCAGACACTTGGTCATCTTTAGAAAATGCGGACCTGAGAGAATGCATCATACCCGTTGGAGTGCAAATAGACTTGATTACTTGCTTCACAATGCGCTCTTCTTTGGTAGACAAAACCCAGGGAGCACGAGGAAGCTGCACTCCCCCTTCAGCACTCGACTACGGCCAAAGCACCTCCATCTTACCTACCTCCTTTAAATCCATTCGTGACCCTATAGTGTCTCTCTTTCTTGTGATGTGGTCCCATAGCAAGCTACCCACATTCTTGAAAATATGCATGGGATCCAACAAGTGGTTGACCTGTAAGTGGGTCCAATATGGCAACTCGTAGAAAACTAAGAACCGTCGCATTCCATTTGGATGTGATTCCAGGTTTACTATTTTCAGCTCATACCAGCTTGCAGTGTTCATACATGCTGGAGGTCATCCAAGAAAACCTTCCCTGAGTTCATGATCCTCCGGCAAGAAAGTGACGTGTCCTTAATATACCATCTTCTTCATGGTTCGTTACCTTTGGGAGTCTAACTGTGGCCCACACAATGGACATGCATGATAACATGAGGTAACTAGACCTGTAAGGCAAGCCACGACCTAGTGAATACTTGATTGAATGAAATAAAATATAGATATTACCAACGATAACAAAGGTCTGCTCACCTGAGCACTCTCCCAATCCCGGAAAGTCATGCATCGTCCACATGAGAATGGCTCGAATGTTGGCTGACCAGCCGACCATCGCGCCTGCTCATATCTTGCATAGTGATCCCCTCCTCCCACAAAATCTTAAGCTCATCGACTAATGGACGAAGATACCCGTCCATATTTTTTACTTTGTAGCAGCCCGGGACGAGCAAGCTAAGGATGAGATGTCCTTTCTTCGTAGAAAGCCATGGAGGGATGTTGTAGTTGACAGGCACTATGGGCCACACACTGTAAGAAGTCAAGCGCAGACCGAATGGGTTCACACCATCCATGGCGAGACTGAGCCGAAGATTCCTTGGCTCTGGCGCAAATCCTGGGAAGGTAGAGTCAATGTGGCTCCATGCGTGCGAATCCGCTGATATTCGTTGAACTCCATCTGTGGACCTATTCTGCACATGCCATGTTGTCAAGCTTGCCATGGCAGACGTGCGAAACATGTGGTTTATGCGGGGGATGAGCGGAAAGTGTCTGAGAACTTTTTGAGGGATGGTTTGCCCTTGCAAGTCCTATCGATACCTGTGAGCACCACACTTTGGACATGTCTCCATAGTCTCGTATTCATCTCGAAACAATATGCAGTCGTTGATACATGCATGGATGTTATTGTAGTCCATGCTAAGCTTTCGTAAAACATGTCATGCATCATCACGAGACTCGCGCATGGTATTTGCAGGTGGTAATATATGATATTTCAATAACCTGAAAAAAGTCATAAAACACCTTGAAAAAACACAAATGTTTGTAATAATACTGTTTAAAAAAATCAATGAAGCCTATGTGCAAGGTACCTGAATAACTCAGTCACACTCGTATTGCTCCAACCGTATTTTTCTTGCACACTTAAGAGTGCAAGCAATGTCTTCAACCGAGATACTCGGCACCCATCATATAATGGTATGGATGCTTCCTCTCTAAGCGGGTCAGATGTCTCAACATCCATGGGAATCAATGCATCGATCATTGCCTCCATCTCAGGCTCCAAGATTGTAGGTAGGTCGGGAAGGTTGTCTGTCTCCTCTGGCATTGACGATATAGATGGGCCTTGCGAGTGGTCGATTGGCTCCTGCAATCCATCCATCGCACGTCCACGAACTCTTCTAATTGGCCGCAAAGGGTGCACTCCCCCTTGGGTCGAGACATCACCCCCCTGGATAGAAAATTTGCCAACAAGACCCAATCTTATTGTGTATAGTTTTCAATTAGCTTGAGAGTACAATGCATGATTAATATTAACTTCAAATTACCATTTGCTGAAAATCCGCAATCGCCTGATCAATGATCTCAGATTGAAACTCGCCAAATCGTCGTACGTGTTCTATAGACAATCAGCGTTTTCGTCGAATTGCCAACTTGCATTGAGAGCAAGGACATGGGACACGCTGATTAAGATACGTATCGCGGTCTTGAACAATAAGACCTTCTTCGTTTTCCATCTTATCTACATTACAGCAAACGAGGCTTAAATGGATAGCTTTATGGAGATGTACGTCAAGTTGCAAGTTGACCATAAATCTTGCATTGTATATAGTAGTTGAGAAATTTTCCGATGTTATATCTCGGCCTTGTATCATGCTCAAGGATTTGTTTGTCCCAGTAGATAATTATTTGTTATATCTCGGCTTTGAGTATAAGTAATCCATTTTGAGCATCATTGAGGATCTCTTAGTCTAATAATAAATCGGTCTCAACAAAAAGCATCTTAGAAATGTGGTTTTTTTGTCCTAGGATCGCGTATTAAAATTAATGCGTGCCATCTATGAAATTTAATAACTATAGTAATAAAATTTATTTCAATCAATTCTACTCATAGTCATAAGACCTGAGAGAAAATATCCTATACTCAATTTAAGGGTTTCTTCTTCTATAACAATACTTTTGGGTTCATTTTGATGAAGTACCGTAATGACCATTAGCTAGGGTATCATTTTCTTTTAGTCCTTCCGTTGACTAGTTGGCATGATTTTAATTTGTTATGCCTATAAAGTTAATACAAAAACAATGAATTATGCATATCACAATTAGATCCCCTACTTGGACATTATGAAGGAATTGACCATTTTTAAGCCATCTTAAAGAGTCACCAATGTACGTGGCCCATGGCAAAGCACATTGCATACCATTATCGATAAGTCTATTATCTTAAATTTCCTTCCCCTCCCTCTCCCTCTTTTTCTCTCCCTCTCTCTCCCTCTCCCTCTCTTTCTCTCTTTCTCTCTCATTTCCTCTCCTAAACAAGCAAAAAAGAAAGTGATTCAAACAACAAACAACCAAACCCGTCGTGAGAGAGAGAATACACTCTCTCTTTCTCACCCTCTCCCTCTCGTTCTCTTTCTCTCCCTCTCTCATTTCCTTCCCCTCCCTCTCCCTCTCCCTCTCTTTCTCTTTTTCTCCCTCTCCCTCTCTATCTCTCTTTCTCTCTCATTTCCTAAACAAGCAAAAAATAAAGTGATTTAAACATCCTCCAAGCAAAAGGGAGAGGGAGAGAGACAATGCACTCTCCCTCTCTTTCTCTTTCTATCCCTCTCTCATTTCCTTCCCCTCCCTCTCCCTCTCCCTCTCTTTCTCTCTCATTTCCTCTCCTAAACAAGCAAAAAATAAAGTGATTTAAACATTAAACAAGCAAAAGGGAGAGGGAGAGAGAGAATGCACTCTCCCTCCTTCTCCCTCTCTTTCTCTTTCTCTCCCTCTCTCATTTCCTCCCCCTCCCTCTACCTCTCCCTCTCTTTCTCTTTCTCTTTCTCTTTCTCTCCCTCTCCCTCTCCCTCTCCCTCTCTTTCTCTCTTACTCTCTCGTTTCCTCTCCTAAACAAGCAAAAAAGAAAGTGATATAAACATTAAACAAGCAAAAGGGAGAGGGAGAGAGAGAATGCACTCTCCCTCTCTTTCTCTTTCTCTTTCTCTTTCTCTCCCTCTCCCTCTCTTTCTCTTTCTCTCCCTCTCTCATTTCCTTCCCCTCCCTCTCCCTCTCCCTCTCTTTCTCTTTCTCTTTCTCTCCCTCTCTATCTCTCTCATTTCCTAAACAAGCAAAAAATAAAGTGATTTAAACATTAAACAAACAAAAGGGAGAGGGAGAGAGACAATGCACTCTCCCTCTCTTTTTCTTTCTCTCCCTCTCTCATTTTTTTCCCCTCCCTCTCCCTCTCCCTCTCCCTCTCTTTCTCTCTCATTTCCTCTCCTAAACAAGCAAAAAAGAAAGTGATTTAAACATTAAACAAGCAAAAGGGAGAGGGAGAGAGAGAATGCACTCTCCCTCCCTCTCCCTCTCTTTCTCTTTCTCTCCCTCTCTCATTTCCTCCCCCTCTCTTGTCAAGATTGTGGGAGAGAAGGAAGGAGTCTCACTTGAAGCTTTCTTGCTTGCACAATGGCGGAATACACACAAGGGTGGAGACTGAAAACAGTTTTCCTCTTCTTAGTTGTGTAAGCCAAAAGAACTCTCGTACAAAGAAATAGAAAAACCCTATATATGGGTCTCAAACCAAACTCAAATAACTAAGGTGGCATACTAACTGAGCCACGAACTAGAGTAGATAAGGATAGCTGTCATGTAGCTATTATTCATGGGCGGTGTACCAACCGCGTCTGCAACTGACAAGTCGGTGACATAAATACACAACGGTCACCCTGGTGTATCACGAGTGGAGCTCGATATCTCAACACTTCCCCTCAAGCTCAATCCCAATTCCTGCACACCAAGCAGGTCTCTGAACTTGTGCAGCTTCTCTGCGCCCAATGCCTTCGTGAATATGTCAGCTACCGGATCCTCTGTGCTGACATAAACTAGATCAATAAGACCTAGTAAAACCCTCTCTCGCACATAGTGATAATGCACCTCAATGTGCTTTGTTCTAGCATGATAGAGTGGGTTATTTGCCAAGTGTATACTACTCATGTTGTCACAATAAATGACAACTGGCCCATCTGTAGACTGATGCATATCATAAAGTAGCTTATGCAACCAAGCTACCTCACATGTAGCCATTGTTGCACCCCTGTACTCAGCCTCTGTGCTCAACAAAGAAATTGTAGGCTGTTTCTTGCTGCTCCAAGTGACTGCAACACTCCCAAAAGAGAACACATATCCACTGGTAGATCATCTATCAGAAATACTACCAGCCCAATCAGCATCAGTGTATCCATGCAACTGTATATGAACCCCAGTCTCATAAACTAGTCCATGCTGCAATGTGGACTTCACATACCTGAGTATGCATCTAGCCGCATCCAAATGTGGTTTCCTTGGAGCCTGCATAAACTGACTTACCAATCCAACAGCATAGCTCAAATCTGACCTGGTAATAGTCATATAAATCAAACTTCCTACTATGCGTCTGTACATAGTAGGGTCTTCTAGAAGCTCACCTGCATCTGTGCTCAGCTTCACATTTTGCTCCAAAGGAACTAAAATAGGCTTACAGCCTGTCATCCCATATTTGGACAGCATGTCCAATCCATACTGCCTCTGCAAGAGCTGTATCCCACTTGGTGATCTAATCACCTCAATGCCCAAGAAATAACGCAGCTCTCCCAAATCCTTCATCTCAAACTTCTGCTTCAATAGCATTTTCACATGAAGGATATCTTCGTCACTGTCACCTGTCATAATCAAATCATCAACATAAATGACAAGTAGCATAATACCTTTCTCTGTTTTTCTCACATAAAGTGAGAAATTTGCCTTGGAAATCTGAAAGCCGATAGTGACAAGATATTGTCCTATCTTGTCAGACCATGCTCTAGGTGCTTACTTCAAGCCATACAAGGCTTTCTTCAACTTGCAAACAAACTCAGGATAAACAGCATGCACATAACCTGGTGGTTGCTCCATATAGACCTCTTCTTGCAAATCACCATGCAAGAAGGCATTCTTTACATCCATTTGATGTAAAGACCATCCCTTTGATGCAGCCATAGCAATGACTGCTCTTACGGTTTCCATCCTTGCAATCGGACTGAATGTTTCTTCATAGTCAATGCCATATGTTTGTGCATACCCCTTGACTACTAATCTTGCCTTGTATCTGTTCACAAAACCATCTGCATTGTGCTTCACCTTATAAACCCACTTATAGCCAATTGCAGTTTTACCTTTAGGCAAAGGTACCAATTCCCATGTAGCATTTGATTCCAAGGCATCCATTTCTTCATCCATGGCTTTCTCCCATTTTTCTTTTCCCATGGCTTGCTCAAAAGAAGTGGGTTCTGGTTCCTGTATCACTTTGACCATATATGCATAGTGAATGGCTGTAAATCCATCATATTTCAGCCTATCCACAAGATACCTAGCTCTCGCAGACCTGCGCAAAGTAGGTTCACTCCCAGGTGCTCTCAAAACATCCCTAGTCTTCCTTACTCCAGGTGTAACAATAGAAGGAATACCCAACTCATCATCAATGCTCTGTTCTGAGCCACTGGATTCACCATCCACATAAGAGTGACCTGCATTCACATCAAACATGGGCTGATCAACCTTCTCTTTTCCTTTTCGTGATACCTGCATACTACTATCTACATTGCTTTGAGAAGATTCTCCTGATCTCAATCTGCCTGTCCATGGCGAAGAATGTGAACCACTGCTAGAGAATGCTCCAGGTCCACTAATATTTTGTGACTGCTGCTGTGAATTCTGTGCAGCATTACCATTTTGTGCATCTACATCATCAATTACATTTACTGGTTTATACCAGCTACTCATCTCATCAAAAACAACATCTCTGCTCAATGTAAACTTACGAGTAGAAGGGTTATAGCATCTATACCCTTTTTGCTGCAGAGAGTAACCAATAAAGATGCACTTCTCAGCTTTTGGATCCAACTTGGATCTCAACCCATCTGGCACATGTACATAGGCAATGCAACCAAAAATTTTCAAATGAGAAATATCTGGTTTCCTACCAGTATACCTCTCCTCTAGAGTCATTCCATGTATTGCTGCAGTGGGAGTCCTGTTCATTATGTAGACTGCTGTAGCAACTGCTTCAGCCCAATAAAAATCTGGCAAGTCTTTTTCATTGAGCATGGCACGAGATACCTCTCCAATATGCCTGTTTTTCCTTTCTGCAATTCCATTTTGTTGTGGGGTATGACTGCATGAATATTGCTGCTTTATGCCATGCTCCTGCAGGAACCTTGCAAACTCATTTGAGAGGTACTCTCCCCCTCCATCTAACCTTAGGAATTTTATCTATAGGCATGTTTCTTTTTCAACCATCGCTTTAAGAGTTTTGAAATGCCCAAAAACTTCACTTTTCTTTTTCATAAAATACACCCAAACTTTTCTGCTATAGTCATCAATAAAAGTGACAAAATAATGACAGCCTCCAAGAGATGCAGTTTTAGTTGTCCACACATCAGAGTGGATTAATTCCAATGGCTTCTCACTTTCTTGAACATGTCTAGGAAATGGTTTCCTTGCCTGTTTTCCAAACTGACAGGCTTCACATACCTTATGCATTTCTGCAACCTTGAATTTTGGCAAACCTGCAACAATATTTTGGGCCTACATTGATTTAAGTCGATGTACATTAACATGACCAATGCGTTTATGCCAGATATCAATATCTGCAACGACACCGGTCCCATGCGCAAACATTGCTGCACTCAATTCAGACATGTATGCATCCAATGTAAACATTCTGCCCTTCTTCTTTCCTTTTGCTATCAAGCGACCTTTATTTTTCATATCCTCAACAAAGCATCCATGAGGATTAAATCTGACCTGCAAACCCTGCTCAACCATTTGACCAACAGAAACCAGATTCTTGGTAATATTTGGGACATGAAATACATCGAACAGGTATTTCTTTTTCCCATCTTGCATAGACAAAGGAATTTTTCCAATCTGCACAATAGGATGTGCAGTATCATCACCAGTCTCCACAAATCCTGGGTTTTCCATTTTTCTTGCATCCTCCATCCATTCTGCATGACCTGTCATGTGGTTTGATGCACCTGAGTCAACATACCATACATCATTGCTTTTCTCTACACCTGTCACAGAATTGTTCATGTGCTGCACCATAAACAAGTGCTCATTTCTGTCATCACCCTGTCTACTAGAAAATGCATAATTCCCTTGTTGCAGTTTTCCATTCATGATGTCATTCTGCTTTTTATAGTAGTCTTTAGCCATATGACCCATTTTACCACAGTAGTAGCATTCAACATTACTGTTTGCATTTTGGCCTCTTTGCCATCCACCACAACCTCTTTGGCTCCCCCTGCCTCTAGAGTTACCACGTCCTCCTCCATAGGACTAGTTTTCTTGAGTTTACTGCATATTCTGATTTCTACCACGGCCTCCATATCGGCCTCCTCTACCTCTGCCTCTACCTCTTCCAGCATTTGAGTAGAAGACAGCTTCTTTTGAAGTTCCTTCTGAAGAAGATGCACCACCATTTCTCTGCTCCTCAGAAATTAGAAGAGCAATCAACTCCTCAAAATCAGGAAATCTTTCACGGACGGAAATGGATGTTCGGAACTATGCATAATCCTTTCCTAGACCATTCAAGGTCACAGAAACTAAATCATCATCTTCCACTGGCGACCCAATGGAAGCAAGTGCATCTGCAATCTTCTTCACCTTCATGTGGTAGTCATTGATGCTCATATTTTCTCTTTGCACATTATGCAACTCTTGCTTGAGCTGCATTTTCCTGGCTTGCGTATTTGTGCTATACATTTTTGACAAAGTATCCCATGCCTCCTTTGGCGTACTTGCATCTTGAATATGCACAATCATAGAGTCTGAAATGCTGATAGACAGCCAGTACATAACTTTCCTGGCTCTCTCATGCCATGCTTTAAATGCCTGCATTTGCTGTTGATTGGGAACATCAGGAAGAACTGGTTGCAACAAATTCCCAATATCCTTTTCCCATAAGGAAATTCGTTATTCTAAACTTCCATGCTTGGAAGTTGTTCTTGTCAAGCTTTTCAGTGACAATCTGTGAGAGAGAATCAGACGCCATTATAGAACACTGCAAAAAATTCTGTCACTGCAAAAAACACAGCTTCACTCTCACAAGGGCAAATCTGCAAAACTGGCGAAAGTGGTATTTGACCACACGGTCACTTCCTAGTGACGATTTTGCATAAAAAGAAACCAAGGATGATTCTATAACTCCCAATGTCTCTGCGCACAAGCATACGATGCAATTTCTACAGTAACTTTTCACCGACCTATAGAACAGTGGCTGCACAGCATAAAACTAGGCATTTTCCTGAGTGCGTGCAGAAAACTTCCACCTCCAAAACAGGCCCCGAAATTGCCTCAAATAAAAAAAACAAGGTTGCCAAGGGCTAAAGCCCCCTCCTGCAGCATATACTGCCCTCTTGATTCACCGCGAAGGGTGTCTCAACCTGAGACAATGCACTCCTGCACTTTCCGGCTGTGCTACCTGCAGAGATCTGCTCCCAAAACAGAAAATGAAAGCAACACTGCTCCTCTTACTAGAACACCGCGAGATTGGCTTGCTTTCTTGAGCTCCTTACCACGAACAAGGCTCTGATACCATGTCAAGATTGTGGGAGAGAAGGAAGGAGTCTCACTTGAAGCTTTCTTGCTTGCACAATGGGGGAATACACACAAGGGTAGAGGCTGAAAACAGTTTTCCTCTTCTTAGTTGTGTAAGCCAAAAGAACTCTCGTACAAAGAAATAGAAGAACCCTATATATGGGTCTCAAACCAAACTCAAATAACTAAGGTGGCATACTAACTGAGCCACGAACTAGAGTAGATAAGGATAGCTATCATGTAGCTATTATTCATGGGCGGTGTACCAACCGCGTTTGCAACAACTGACAAATCGGTGACAGAAATACACAACGGTCACCCTGGCGTATCACGAGTGGAGCTCGATATCTCAACATCCCTCTCCCTCTCCCTCTCCCTCTCCCTCTCTTTCTCTCTCATTTCCTCTCCCAAACAAGCAAAAAAGAAAGTGATTTAAACATTAAACAAGCAAAAGGGAGAGGGAGAGAGAGAATGCACTCTCCCTCTCTTTCTCTTTCTCTTTCTCTCCCTCTCCCTCTCCCTCTCTTTCTCTTTCTCTCCCTCTCTCATTTCCTTCCCCTCCCTCTCCCTCTCCCTCTCTTTCTCTTTCTCTTTCTCTCCCTCTCTATCTCTCTTTCTCTCTCATTTCCTAAACAAGCAAAAAATAAAGTGATTTAAACATTAAACAAACAAAAGGGAGAGGGAGAGAGACAATGCACCCTCCCTCTCTTTTTCTTTCTCTCCCTCTCTCATTTCCTTCCCCTCCCTCTCCCTCTCCCTCTCCCTCTCTTTCTCTCTCATTTCCTCTCCTAAATAAGCAAAAAAGAAAGTGATTTAAACATTAAATAAGCAAAAGGGAGAGGGAGAGAGAGAATGCACTCTCCCTCTCTTTCTCTCTCTCCCTCTCTCATTTCCTCCCCCTCCCTCTCCCTCTCCCTCTCCCTCCCCCTCTCTTTCTCTCTTTCTCTCTCATTTCCTCTCCTAAACAAGCAAAAAAGAAAGTGATTTAAACATTAAACAAGCAAAAGGGAGAGGGAGAGAGAGAATGCACTCTCCCTCTCTTTCTCTCCCTCTCTCTCCCTCTCCCTCTCTTTCTCTTTCATTTCCTCTCCTAAACAAGCAAAAGAGAGTGATTTAAACCTTGAACAAGCAAAAGAAAGAGAGAGGGAGACTCACCAATGAGATATGGCGAGCGTGGGGTGGCTTCTCTTTGCAATGAAGGCTCCTCCTCTCCTTCGCGAACAACGGCGGCGGCGGCGGCGGCGACAAGTCTTCTTCCTCTTCTTCTCTCACGACGGTTGCTCTCTCCCTCACTCTTGCTCTCAAAACTCGAAGCAAAAGAAATGAAAATCGGGCTCGGTTTTCGGACGCGTTTTTTCCCTGCGGCGACGCAAATAGCGACGCCAATAGCGACGCCGCTATCCGCCGTCGCTAATCGACGTCGCTAATGGCCCAAATCCTTGTAGTGAAAATTGGCTCATTGACTCATCCTAGCCATGTTTCCGCTTTAAAACCAGCTCGAACCACTTCTAGATCGGCTTAAAGTCAACTCCTAAAATGTAGCTCTCAACAAACGTTTGCAAATTTTGTGGATTTTTGGAAGCCTCAAATGAAATGCAAAAGTTGGCATTATGAAAAAGCATAAAAAGCCTTAATAAGCTTTAAGTATTAAGCTATAAGGCTTTTTTGTTTGGAATAAACATAAGAAAAAGCCTCTTTTGCTTTTCAAAAGGCATCCTCAATGTTTAAGCTTTTGAGCCTTTAGAAAGAAAAAGCTTTCAAAGAACTCAACATGTGTGTCAACAAAAACTATAAAAGGATGTGAAAGTGAAGAGCAAGGGGCCTACCCCCCTTAGTATGCAATTATTTGTCATGTGAGAGGAGGGTCCCATACGTGGTATGGTTTATTGTGTAGAAGTTCATCAAGTCTTGCAAAAGTTTTTTGGATGCTGTCGACTTGACGCTTGAAGTATCAAATATTAAGAGGTATGAATAAATTCTTTGTTTCAAACTCAAGATTTTTATGTATGAATGTTGTGGATGTTCTACTTTGAGCTTGATTTTAAACACATTTGAGCTGCAAGAAGCATTGTGTGTTGTTTGGTTTCATGTGTGGCTTGTGTGTTCTTTGTGAAACTTTAAAATTTTCCATGTTGTATTATTCATCAAAAAAGTTAAATACCTTAACTGGCACTCTTTAATGTCTCATTATCGGGTTGTCAGTGAGGCTAGTTTTTTATCACCGCTCGTATAACACCTCTACTTCCGATTTTGGTAATATTGGGTGCTTTGGCTAAATCATCTTCAAGAGATGATCCTTGAAAGCTAGTACAAGATTTAAGAGGTCCCCTAGTGGGATAGTAATATTCATTGGTCTCCATTCGGTTGATACTTTGGATGACTCTGAAACAACCAAAATGTTTAGCGTGTTCACTTTCATTTTCTACATGCTTAGCATCAGTTTATTGGCTTCTACTTCCTCTGGGATTAGCATCCAAGCTTTTACTCTATCTCTGTCCAGGGTAATCTTTCAAATTATTCTTGCCATCTTTACTGGGGTTATTATCCAATAATTGAATATTCTTCTTTCCATTATAAACTTGTGGCTACTTCCCTTTGTGAATCCCAATGTGACCACCTAGATTCTTGACTCCACTAGGTTTTGGATCCTCTCATAACCTACTTGTTTTTCTCATGTTTTGGGGTTGCTACATTTTGTATAAATTCTTGTTGTGGTTTTGACTTTGTAGACTTTGGGCCTATAGCCAATTTGGGATTTAAGTGACTCCATCCAGGGTGTTGGTTTATCTTCACACCATGTTGCATTCTTTGAGTTGGTAGGGTATGGGTATTAGACTACGGATTTTTCCTTACATGTGAGCTACGATACCAATTTCTATGTTTAACCTCTAGATTAGAGCTCAAGGCTGGATATTTCATCACAATCACTGACCATCCTACCACTTATTGATGGTGGTAGACTTTCTCTTGCTCTAACTAGGAAGTTCTTGTGGGTTGCAATGCAAGTTCTTTGTAGGTTTTGCTTGACCAAGTTATCACATGAACATCCGATTCTATCAGTTCCTTGATTTCCACTATGTTAGCTCTGGGCATATGACTTGGGCCTTGTCCTTGCCTTTTCTAAGCATCGTATACTTGAGCCTCAAAACACTCTGATCTCTAGTGTCATTCCTACATGTAGAAGAAAATTTTCTCTTTTGCTACGTATACCATGGCTACTGTTGAGTTGCTAGTACTCCTAATTTGTGCAAGCAACAGTCGGTGTAGGAGCTTGATTGGCTAGGATAGTGGTCCATTGGCTGGAGGGGATGCTCTAGTACCTTGCCATCCTCCGAGATAGGTCATATGGTACCTACAATTGTATTGATAGTACTCGGTGTTATGAGTGGCCATGCTGCAAATACTACACCATCTCTGGTTTAGGCCACAATCTGCTTGTGTCTAGGATTATTGCACTGTGTGCACTAACAAATTTTTACCTCATTTTTCTTAGTGTTTTTTTATGTTTTCTTTCCCTTGTCCTACTTCTTACTCTTGGTGGGCTTTTTCTCCTCCTCCTCTTTCGAGTCAGATTCCTCACACTGCTAGAGTCTGCCTCTAATATAGAATCAAAATCAGAATCACTATTGTAATCATTGTGGTGTTTTTGAGTTGATTTATTGGATTTCCTACCTTTTCCTAGCTTTTCTTTGGACAGAAACTACTCTAGTCTAAGGGATTTAGAATGGACGTATGCTATTTCCTGATAAATCATCAAAAACAAACGCTTTTTAGATAGGTTTATTGGAACCTTGAACATATAATGTATTCAATATCTCATCTTTTGGTTGAGCATTGGGGTCAATTCTATTGTTGAGAATAGTGAATTTGGTGGTATACACCTAGACAGATCAATCCCCTTGCTTAAGGTTGTGCATCCTTTCCACCTTCTGTGCAGCCATTCTGCTGGGTTGGACTCAAATATGTTTGCATGGGAACTTGATTTTGGAACATCAACCCATTTATTTGATATCATAAGTAGGAATATGTCTTAGTGAAAGACCTGCTAAATGAAATTTATGTGGAATAGTTGTCAACATGATTTGCAAAGCTTATGGGTACAAGATCCCAACTTGACCTAGTGCACCAAGTCATATACACAAGATGAAACTTCCTTAGCCTTTCAAATCTTAAGGGAAAAGCTCGGGGAAGTTACTATAAGTATATCCTCTACATCATGTGTGTTCAAGGCCTATTTATAAATATCCTTATCTGTGAATTTTTCATGAATAAAACATAACCCTTTTTATTTAATCTATAAATAACCCCTTTATATTACACCCTTTTGTATGTAAAGATATGTATAAATATGGTATTTTAAAAATACCTTATTTTGAACCGACATGATGCACACATATATTCATGATGAATAACTTAACCGAGGGGAAAAGTAGTGCATCAATAGTACAAATCCAACAAATTGAATTGACTTTGTCAAAAAATCTTGCAATATTAAGGAACTATGAGAAGCAATCAATAAAGGATTCAATTCTGCAATGCATGAAGGTAGATTGTAAGCATTGTATTAAATAAGATATATTCTCCAAGGTATCTTTCTCATCTCTGTAACTTTTCGCTAATTTGAAAAGGTTAAGCTACATGGCTTATAATCATGTCATGACCTATTTGACGAATCTATAATCTCATAAATAATATGTTATATAGCTTATAGAAAAGGTATACTTTCAAAATCCTACGTAGACTTGTTGTAAGATATATATCTATTAACAAGCTCGATTATTGAAAGTTAGATAGCATTTTTCATGGCTTTTCTACTCATTTTCCAATTTAAGTCTCTTATCTAATTGGAAACACTACTAGATGTATGATATGTGGATCTTCTGTAAATTGTTTCTCCTATAGAAACAACTCATGAACATAACAAGATATTACCCCGATGATTTTCAATTTTTCTCTCTGATCTTGATTCTTGCATAGGCACAATCATTATCCAAAATTTTGGTCTCCATCTATGCTATAGTAAAATAAATGGCTACCTGAATATTATTGGCTATGATGAGGAATCCTACACAAATTAATGGTGATCGTCATGTACATCTCCTATGGTAATCTTCACATTTGGATAGGTAGCAATAAACATCTATAAACCATCTTCCATTCTCATAAATACTTCTCATCATCACATTTATCACTAAACCATGGTCTATTAGTTCATCCTATGGAGTTTCTAGCTCTCCAACCTTCACAATAGTCTTTGTGGTAGCACAAGCCCAATGGTACCTAGAATAATGACTCCTAGGTATCACTCCTAAAACCACTTCATCCTCTATATAGTGCATAGGCTATACATCTCTTGTATTTTTAGTACATATCATATTCTTCTCTGGAATACTATTCACTTTAGTACTTTCTAGAATAAGTTCTTATGTTTCTTCACAAGCATCCTCTATATTTGCATCATCTTTAGAAATTAACTATATGCCCTATAAACATGTTTTTTTCTTTTTGTATCATGGCATTAGTTAATTCACCCACAAACTATATTTTTTCTTTTTATAATGTCTATAAAATATTCATGGAACTCTCCTTTTGCTATTCCAAGGATCTCACCCAATGTAAGCTCGACTTTGCTATTCCAAAACCTTTTTAAGATCTATAACTCTCTCTATGTTAGAGACAAATAGTAGCTTATACCCTAGTTGCTTTCCCTATCTTTTCATATTTTTTTGTTTCTGATCTTTCTTCTTGTGTACATCTTTCATGTTTTGCTCTAGACTGAGTCTAGTAGGAAGTGTAGATTTCTCAAGCTCTATCCTACTATCCCCTCTATAGTAACCCTCTTTGAGGTCCCTAGATTCCTATCATTTCTTTTTCTTTTATCTTCCACTATTACATCTATATTTTGTTTCTTTACCAAAGAAGCCTAAATAGAGTAGGTATCCACAGTGGAATCCAACCCAATCTTCTCTCTAGTACTCTAACCTACATCATTTATCTCAGTCGTTGGTAAATTAACCTTACATTGCAAGATCTTCAAGAATCTTATGCATATCTCCCTTTGTGAAGTTTGTAAAAAGGGGTATATCAGTCTCATTTGCATGAATCATTCCATCCTTTAAAGAAATCAAACACTTTCTTAAAGCATCTTTGTATGACTCACAATCTCTGTGGTCATGCTCTATGTTATCACACAATATGCAATAGTGGATAAAATTTCGACTAGCTCGAGTCTTCAAAGTAAAAGCTTTCCTTGACTCTTCAATATTAACAAGCTTCATCTATAAATCTCGCATATTTTTAATAACTTCATCCATGGCACTGTCTTTTAAAGAATGTGCGAAAGAAAAAATCATTGGCTCTAACACCCATGTTGACTAACCAAGCATAGGTCTACACGTGGCCAATAGTTCTCTTCTTCTCTATCTTTTCACTAGTTTTGATATAGCACCTTGCACGTCTTTCCATTCAATATTTATGCCTTGCTTTGTAGTATCATCCTCTAATAGCTTCTCTAGACCTAGTTGTAGCAAAGGCTCAGGAGCTTGTAAAAACAAGTTCTACTTTGTTACTTTGTCTGCATCCTCTATGAAATACTCCTCTTTTAGGGCTTTCTTGAAACTAGCCTATGTATTTTCATAATATATGTAGATGGGCTCTATGTGGCTCCAAATTTGATAAGAAATAACTCTGGTAAAATATCTAGGCATATAATCTACTAGTACATTGGTCAGCTCTAGCTTATTTGCATAGAAGCAAAGAAACCTATAAATATTTTTGCTATCAATTTTCTTAAAGGTCTAGGCCTAAATCCAATGGGGATTAAAAAAAAGAGAAGACAGATTGAAGAAAGAAATACTAGAACAAAAACACTTAAATATACTATAGAACACAAGAAATAGATAGACCAACAAATAAAGCAATTATATTACTCTTCTACATAATTGCAATAAATCCCTTCAAACTGAATACACTACACCTAAGAAAATAGCTTAAGCAAACTTTTTTGAGATGATAGCTTAGCACTGCTCTTCCAGTCCAAAAGGTATTTCAATAGCAAGTACTAAGGAAAATTTTTATTCCTCATCTACAACAATAGGTAAGGAAATTTTTAGGTTTGTCCAAAAAATAACTTCTTAGAGGTATGCCTTTTTGGGCTAAAGGTGCCTGCAAAGAGGTAGAATCACTTGTGTTTTACTTTAATCCTATTGATTATAGTAGTAAATCACTTGTTTACTTGTCTAGACTTGTAATAATAACTTAGATCTCTATTCATAACCATTTATAGTAGCAATTCAATCTGCATGCTTTTCATTGTTGCTTTCATGCTTTTTACATTCTAAACTCTTGATGTTTGTTTTTCTTGTTTTCATTTTTTTAACGCCTGGCTACAACTTGTTTTGTATATAATTCCCACATACAAACTCAAAATAGAGTCATCAAGGTACTTAAATTGAAGGAAACAAACCTCATTGACAAGGGCTTGTACCATTCAAAATAAG
This sequence comes from Lygodium microphyllum, assembly GCF_053477565.2. Lineage (NCBI taxonomy): Eukaryota > Viridiplantae > Streptophyta > Polypodiopsida > Schizaeales > Lygodiaceae > Lygodium > Lygodium microphyllum. The sequence continues at coordinate 130,744,823 of NC_141153.1, read as the reverse complement.
TCCTCGCACATTAATAATGATCTTTGATAATTTAATTTTGGTCACTTACATATCTATCATATAAAGTGGTACTTTACATTGTGTCATTAATTGACTTACTCTTGAAAAGTCATATAAATCACCAAATAACTCATCCCATAGGCACACATAAAAATCATATAACATTGAAGAACTTATTTGTTTTCACACTTTAGACATGCAATGTCTCACCAACGTTGAGCCCTTGGAGCCGCTTAATCCTTTATTTGCATGGATTCCATCCATAATATCCATTTGAATGATCATGCACTATGTTGATTGCAATCTCTCAAGCATTCTAGGTTGATGGCACCTTCATGTTGACCTCTCTCTTTTTTATGCTTATAAATATCCTTTGCTACACTATTTTAATTATGTCTACATCTTCCTTCCTCTAACTCACTTATTATAAGACATGTTTCTATGAAAAAGTCTCAAAACCTCCTAGAAGATCCAAATGTTGTTGATTTTAGCCATAAAATTTTGTGGAGGGTAATGTAGCCATATTCTACTTCTCAAGTGACAAAAAACTCGAGTTTGAAGGACCATTTATACATGCTTATGAAACTCATATTTGAAGACTATTTCTATGGCTCCTAAGAGATGTAGAGAAGCTATGTAAGTTCCCACCAATAACCAAGAGATTGCTAATACTGGAGTTTTACCTAAAGCTAAATTGCACCCCAAAGATACCATCGAATCCACACAACAAATAGAGACAATCATTGCACAACAACTCGAGGTTGTGATCATACCCTGCAATAATAATGGATGGTTGGGTGACAATAATCAAGTTTGGAATAAAAAATAAAGAGTTATTTGTAAATTTCTAAAAGTATTCTCAAAATTTCATAATTTTTGTAATTATTCTATGTGGTTGTTCATATTTACTTCTTCATAGTAATTAAAAGAATGGTAATAAAAATGTGTAGGATGAGTCTTTTTGCTTCATAAAATTATATGTGGTTGTAAATTAATTGAAAATAAGTCAAGAAATATTGAAACACCTTATAAGATCCTATTTTCTTTGAAAAAAAGAACACATGATGGAAAAGGGTAGTTTCTATCTATGCATCACATATAATGAAGTGTTCTAAAAATAATATTTCTATGACTTTCCTTTTTTTAAGCTATGTTGAAATATGTATCTTATGGTCCCATGCTTGTAATAGCCAAATGAAATGTGTATTATGGCGTTTCAAGTTATTGGGATTCCCAAACCAATACTCCTTGGCATTTAATGGAAATTCAAAAAACTCATTTGAGAGGGTGCAAGTCCTACACCCTTGAGGGAGGTAGGTATTTTTTCTTTTTTGATCACTCAAATACTTTGAGAGGACAATGGATGAAGTGATAATTGCATGTGTTATGTAGCACATCTTTGGAAACTTAGGGAATTTTAGTGGGGCTTTGAGCCAATAAATTCCTTGTTGTCCCAAGGAGTGTGATCACATAAAACCTAATCTTGCAAAATTGGAATGTCCTATCCTAGACTCAACAATGTCTTCTTTACAAAGAGATGGTCTTAAACCACTTTGTGGAGAAATGAATTTGGCTATTTCATTAAAATAAAATATTTATTTTTACTTTTCTATCATATGCTAAAGATTGAGTTTAATAAACCTTATTTAACAAGATAATAAAAGAAAGATACTCATACATCAAGATAGGGTGATAGTATTACTCTACCTAATTTTAGAAACTAAAGTAGACCCGATTGAGAAAAGTGGAGGCTTGAGACCTAACAATTGAATACACAGCTAGATGGACCTGATAAGCTAGGTAACTTTTCAACACTAGATAAAGTTGTTTAATTCATGATCCTTAGCCCTAGTTATCATTTTTAACATTGTTTTAGGGAGCTAAAGCTAATATTTTACCTTACGGATAGGGAGATTGAGTTGCACTCTCTCCCATTTCTCACTCTCTTTGAGCCAAGTACAATGTTAACCCTACTCTTACCTCTAACTAGTTACAAAGTGATCCTTATTAGGTTGGTGCTTGTAACATGCCACTTGAGCTATTCCTTGGCAATACGTTCTTAGTAGCCCATCAAGAGATGTCTTAGGAAGTGTCGTCCTTCTAGGATTTTGATAAAACCCTTGGAGTTTGCTAACTAGGCTTGCCTGAGTCTACCCCGCAATGGAAGTTCTAGCCGCTCCCACAAGGATCGACCTAAGTTTTTTTAAGTCAAATCTATTACTAGTGAGTAATTAATATTAGCGGATTCTAAAGTGATGTGAGTGAGTCTTTCTGGTTTCTAATGGTCCATCAAGTGAGATTTTTATTTCTTCTTAGGAAACCTCTCGGCTTATCGAGACCACCCATTTGGATCCGTCCATCCTCCCACTTCCCTTGAGAGAGTAGTTTTAGTTATTTAATTACCTACCACTTTAGATTCGACATATAAAATCATATTCCTTGAATTATCTCTTGATGTAAATTCGTTACATGCCTTTAATTTACGATACAAAAACATAGTAAAGAAATTCCTTCTTAATAGTTCCTTTCAAAAAAATGACTTTTACAATGTTTTCTATTCGAAGTATTATTCTCTCCAAGTTCGGTTTTCGAGCTAGTATTGGAACTTCCAGAACACAATTTGAAAATCAAATGCTAGTTGGAAGTTCGTAAGAGCCTAAGGAGTTTATGACCAGAGCCCCCTTGGTATCCTCACCTCCTCCTATCCGACTAGAGTTCCCTACGACAAGACCTTTCACGTCATAATTGGTCTAAACTCACTAATGTGAAATAGGAAAAAAAAAACCCTTGGAGTAGGTTTTTTTCATATTGGCCTTGGGGAGGTCTAGTGCCATCAAGAACACTCCCCCAGTCTGCGTTTTGTGTTCACCACAATACTGCCTCAGTTGGTGATCTGTACTCAATCATCCATCTTTTAGTCTAATGATTTTAGGAAAGATTACTACCTAGCTTACAATCACAAACATCTTATTTTGAATGCATTATACATAAACTTTTAACAAGTTTATTTCCAAGGAAAATATTTTCTTTCAAAAAATAATAACATCAAGGAAAATTAACATAAGTGAAAAAATAACTATAAGTGGCAAAATAACTGCGAGATAAATCATCATAAGGGGCAATACCTTCCAATAGTCTTCCTAGACTCCCTCTTCCTTGGGGATTAGTTTGGATTGAATTTAAGCGAGAATTTCATACTTGAGGATAACTCCCTTGGATTTTAGTGGGTCTTTGCCTACAATAAAAGAAAATCTTGATTAGTTTAATGACGAACATTATCATTCGGCAATTGCATCTCAAGGTCTCTTATATATCGAGGATTAGTATTCATGATTCAAAGATTTCATTCGATCAACACAAAAATAAAAAATATTAAATATTTTAGGGACACAGTACCTTCTTTGTACTCACTTAGGTTCATCTTGTATAGACCCAAGTTACCCCTTGGAATTCGTGGTTAAGAATTTCTCAAAGAAATTATATGTAGGAATCGAATAAAATATTATTTTACGCATGCAGCTTCTATTGCCTATTCATGGGATAAAGGACTGCTAGCTGTTTCTATTTTAAAAACATAGTACCTAAAGATCCATGATGGGTGCTTGGTTGATCCTATTCACAGCTTCATTTGTAATCCTTGTACTCACCATTTAGTTTGTAGAAATTGTATCTGCAGCGTTATTGGCAACTCCTATCTTCATGACCTTCATAGCTTTCTTCTTCAAGGCCATGGACTTTAATCGCGAGATCACAAAAAAGGGAAATTTGGCAAAGGAGCTTGGGGATAATTAGATTGACGGAATTTTGATTGATGGGGGAAAAAGTGATCACTAAGAATTTCGAGAAATCAAGAAAAGTCTTGATTCCACAGGAAGGAATAGGATAGAAGGGATGGAGAAATTGAATTCGAGAGCTCGTGGATTATCCTCCTTGTCTTCTTGACGAGAAATTCCCGTGCTCACGCTTCTCTTGCCTCACTCCCTCTTGGTTTATACTCCTAAGAAGGGCCTCTCCCCTCTTGCTCCGACTGCTCTCAATGGCTCCCCACGCCTCTTATTTATAGCTAATTTAGAGAAGTAGAAGGGTTGTGACTAAGAAGAAGAGTTCTTTATGGAGGGGATCTTGGCAAAATCAGCAATTTGAAGGTTCCAAGATGTAATCTAATACTTAGAACACAAATCTAATGGTTTTGTTGGCTCCGGAGGGGGGTAAATTTGTAGGATACTTGTTTAAAAGTCCTCTAGATCACTCCTTCTTTTCCATGTTCAAAGTGTTGTTTGTTGCTTGTAAACTGCAATTGCGATGCATGTGATTTTGCCAATCCTTCTTTTTGCATTAAATTTTCAAAACTGACTGAAAAGGCCACTTTTTTTTTAACATGACCCCCTGTTCTAGAAGTTTCCATAGCTTTTTAGGATATTTACATTAAATAATATCCAAAATATCAAAAATATGTTAGTTTTGTTCAAAAATCTAGTATTTTTTAACCACTAATGACTAATATGACTCATAACTCTCGTTCATGTGGTAACTTCTGTGATGGTGGCTACAGTCCTTATCAATCCGAAAAATGTCGAGTTACGATCCTCGAGTCTGTTTGCTCGAGATCTTCTCTATTTAATGATTTTTGAGTTCTTGAAGTCCATTTTGCGAAGAAGTTGGAAATATTTTAAATTAAAATCGGGATATCGCATCCTCTCCCCTTTTGAGGAATCGAGATGTCCTCATCTTGAATGAAACTGGGAATATTGGTTGCATAATGGTTCATGATCAATCCAAGTAACATCCTCTTCAGGGTAGTCTTTCCACTGGACAAGATATTCTCTAAGGATTTTTCTTCTTAGAGTCTTCTCCCGCATGTCAAGTATCTTTTCTGGTTGAAGTTCGAGGACTTGGCATTACAATGTTAAGTACATGGTCTGGGTTAGGGACATGTGCTTTCAATAGATTGACATGAAATACATTATGTACTTTCAAGTTGTTAGGGAGTTGCAGCTTGTAGGCATTTGGCCCTAGACACTTTACCACCTTATATGGCCCACAATACATGGGACTTCGCTTCTTGAATTCCCCCAAAGATATTGATCTTTTCTTTGGGAGAACTCATAGGATAACCATGTCACCTTCTTTGAAGATGTGTTCTTACCTTTGTTGATCGGCATATGCCTTCTGTCAATCCTTGGTGGCTTGAATATCTTGCCTTATAGATTTCACTTGTCGATCCATTTCTTCCAGCATTTGCCTAGATGCTTTTTCTCGTAGGGTAGGATTGAAAATGTTTAATGGGGTAAGACTATCTTGCCCATATAGTGCCTGAAAAGGAGTCATTTGAATACTTTGATGGTATGATGCATTGTAGGAAAATTCAACCAAGGATAGGTATTGGATCCATCGTCTGGGTTCCCTATTACAATAAGCCCTTAGTATATCCTCAATAACTTTGTTGACTTGCTTTCTTTGACCATCAGTTTGGGGATGGTAAGCAGTACTAAAGCAGAGCTAGGTTCCTAGAGCTTCAAACAAACTCTTCCAAAATTTTGAGGTAAAGAAAGAATTGCCGTCAGTGATGATTCTTTGGGGTAATCCATGTAACCAAAAATTTTCCTTAATGAAAAGCCTAGTGATATCAGAAGCCTTGTAATTGGTTTTTTACAGGAATAAGGTATGCAGCTTTTGTCACCATATCAATGACTACCACTATGGAGTTATATCCTCCTTGTACCAGGGGTAATTCAACTATGAAATCCATGCTGATACACTCCCATTTCATTTGAGGGATGTCAAGTAGAGATTTCCTAGAATCCTTACACACTCGGCCTTAGTTTGTTGGTAGTTTAGGCATTCGGTGATTTATTTGAGTACATCACGCATGAGTCTTTCCAGTAGAAGCTTTTTCTAATTGTATTAAGAGTCTTAGTATAACCAGGTTGACCTAAGATGGGGAATCGTGAGCTTTCCAAAGTGTTTTCCTTTTGAGTTCCTGACTTGCAAGAATACATACTCTTATCCTGTAATAGGCAATGTCCTTGTTTATGGAAAAATCTTGATACTTGGTCTTGAGTTTTGGGTTTGAATCCTTATCGGACATTTCTCTTAACAAGTCTTGATAGCGTGGATCCTTTTTCGCCTCTTCTTTAGCCATTTCTAGGAGAGGGTTACTAGGCATTGAAATCATTGTGGCAAGAGTTCTAGTCCTAGAGGGTTCTTTTAGGATTAGAGCATTAAGGAGTTATTTATAGCCTAGGGCATCTACAATCACATTCTCCTTGCCTAGTCTATACTTGATTTCAAAGTCAAATTCATGCAAGGTCTCAATCCATCAGCCTTGTCTCATATCGAGATCTGGCTGAGTAAAAATCCACTTTAGGCTCTTATGATTAATCACTAGAGAAAACCTATTACCAAGTAGTTAATGTCTCCATAGTTTAAAGGCATGAATTACAGCAAGTAATTCTAGATCATGTGTGGCATAGTTTCTTTCATGGATCTTTAATTTTCTTAAAGCATAGACTACTAGATGTCCTTCTTGCATAAGCACACAGCCCAAAGCAAGAGAGATTGCATCAGTTATGACTTTGAATTCTTTGCTAAGGTCAGGTAGCCTTAGGATAGGGGCAGTTACTAAAATTTACTTATCTTTTTTCCTTTTATCCCTTGTTCTCTCTTCCTTTTTCTTTCTTCTTCTCCCTCTCTCCTTTCCTCTCTTTCTCTCTCAATGCATCTCATCCTCAAGAAAAACAAACAAAAGAAAAGAAGAAAGTACAAGAAAAAAGCATCTTTTCTTAGATTGGGATGATATTTGATGAGTATTTGCAAGTTGATAAATGCTACAGATCAAGCCATTAGGGCTTGACATCATTAAATTCTTTATTTGGGTTCATTTTGGTCTCCATTTGCACTATTGCTAATATTGCAAAAGCTATTTCATTCTTTTGTACAAAATTTTGACATCTAAACTTCCTATATAGGAAGATCCCATAAAATATCCTTCATATTGTGCTACATAGCATAGAATAATTGTATGCATATTTTCCTCCATACAAGCAACTTTTAATCAAGTATAGTCAATGCCGATTGCTAAAAACACTGATATAATCCATATGTTGGTTATTAATGATAAGTTGGATGGAACCAATTATTTGTTGTGGACTTATATGATGTGACATATATCCTTTGGTAGTGTTTCACAAGCTACAAGTGCAATTGACACAACAAAAACTAGTAATATTGAGGATGTTGTAGGTCTAGGTTTTGCTCTAGCTAATGCTAGAGTGCTAGCATCATCCACTCCTCCTGAGTAAATTTTTTGGGATGGTAGAGATATAGAGGCTCATGATTTGATTGCATTATCTATTAAACGTACCATGATCCCACATATTTGATAAGGTTAGATAGCTAAGGATGCTTGGGACACTCTTGGATGTTTATATCAATAAACAAATAATACTCATGTTGCTTACCTATATACATAGTTACAACGTGAACATATGGATGAAGGTGATTCCATGGAATTCTTCTTTACTAAGATAAAAGATCTTATAGAGAAGTTGATCGTTGTAGATGAGATTTTTCTAGACACTTCACTTTTGCACATTATTCTCAATGGTCTTCTTGATTCTTATCATAGTTTTGCATCTACTCTTCGTTTGATGATGAAAGACAACCACAATGATTTGTCACTTGTTGACTCGGTTTTTCTTTTTGCTACAAGAAGAAAAATCTAGAAAAAACAAGTCCATTATGCATAGTAGATAACCTTTTGTGGCCAGTCAAAAAGTTAAGGCAAAGGCTTTCCTTTTTGCTAGTAAGAAAAAATCTGCACATGCTGCTCAAACAAAGAAGGCTGATAAGGATGAGAAGAAAAAAGAGAGTCAAATTTTTTACAAATATTGTAAGCCTGAAAAAGTTCATTCATAAAGGACTATCGTAAATTGGTTGTAAAAGAGTCTAAGAAGAAAGAGGTTGGTATATCTATTGTGGATGACTCTCCTTCTAAGTCAAAATATGCAAATCTTGTGCGCACGATTCAATATGGACATTTAGTGCACAATGTAGTTATGAATATTATTTACATGATTATTGCATATTTTTTCTAGATTTACACGTATAGTACTTTGATAGCGGTGCCACAAAGTATAGTGTTTCTCTACATAATCTATTTACTTCTCTTGAACATGCCCCAAAGGATAGTATAGTGACATGTGCCAATAACTCCTCTTATCCTATCAAAGGAGCTTGAAAATTTGTGTTGTCTACTATTAATTGTAGTACTTTCACACTTATGGATACTTTGTATGTACCAAAAATAAAAAAGGCTTTATTGTCAATTTTTACACTTTCCAAGATTGTCTTGATTGTAAAGCTTATTGATAACAAATATCAAAATCATGATCTCTCTTGCGGTGATACTATTACTGCATTTGGTTCACTATGTTGTAGGATATTTAATCTCAATAACTATGGAAAATTTGTGAAAGATATGGCTTGTGCTATTGCAAGTTCACATGTAACTTCAGATACAAAATTTTGGTATGCAAGTTTTGGTCATTTGAATTTTGCTAGTTTGTTGTGTCTATAGAAATTTAATATGGTGTCTTCATTGTCTATTCTTGAACATATGGAAAACACATTTGTAAAGGCTATGTATTGGGTAAAATGCAACATGCTTTATTTCCATAAGATGGTTTACTGAGAGCTGCTTACAAACTATAGCTTATACACATTGATGTTTGTGGTCCAATGCAAACAATATCGTTTGGCAACTACTTGTACTTCATGAATTTCATTGATGTCTAATATGCATGGGTATACGGTTTAAAACTTAAGTATGAAGCATTTATTTGCTTCAAGTAGTTTGCTAAATGGCTGAAAATCTATCAGGATATAAAGTGGATACACTTTGTTTTGATTAAGGGGGGAGTACATATCTGAGTTTAACACTTATCTAGCTAAACATGGGATAAAACATCAATGTATAATGTCGTATACACCACAAAAAAATGGTATAGCTGAGAGGAAAAATAGATCACTCATGGGGACGGCACGATGTATGATTAATAGTCAAGCTTTGCCACATAGTTTTTGGCTTAAAGTTGTTTTATGTAGAGACTGTGTACTTAATAGGTGTCCCACTACACATGGGATTCACTAATAGTAATAAGAAGGCGTCACCTACGTGCAAGAAATATATGAAAATACCCCTTATCTACCCCCTATTTATGGGACCTTACCTTATAAAATGTGCCTTCCTTCCCTTAAATAACCCCCCTCCCTTACACTCATGTGGTACCATACAGTAAACCCTAGTGGACCCCCCGGGTCCCACTACTAAGGCCTTGCAATCTATTACCTTGAATGAGACTTGGCATGGTAAAAAAAACCATAAGTGATTTTCTTGCATACTTTTGGATGCTTGGGTGATTCCAATGCAATAGTGTAAGAAGTTGGATGACAAGGCTATAAAATATATTCTTATTGTGTACAATATGAAAGTGAATGTTATAAGTTATACCATTCACAAAGTAAACATATCTTGGTCAATCATGATTTTTTCCTTGTGAAAGATGTTATTCAACCCTTACTTTCCTATATAAAAAAGAGGCAAATGTATGTCCATATGATACCCATGATACTTTCTTGCATCCTTTTAGTGGTGTGTAGTCACATGTAGTGGTAAGTGAGGTAATTTTTTAAGCCTATGCAAGTTTCTCACGATAAGTAAATCAACAAATTTCTAATGCAAATGTTCATGATTCACTTCTTGATGAGAGAGTGGAGATTGGGTAGTCTAGGACTATGCTAAAGTGGCCAACAAACATTGCATGATAGTAACCTGGATGCATTGTTGGCTATAAAATATATTTTTGTTGTGTACAGTATTAAAGCAAATGTTATAGGTTATACCATCCACAAAGTAAACATACCTTGGTTAGCTGTGATGTTGTCTTTGTGGAAGATGTTATTCAGTCTTTACTTTCATGTATAAAAGAGATAGATGTATGACCATACGATACCTATCATACTTGCCTCTTTTCAATGGTGTGTAGTCACATGTAGTGGTGAGTGAGGAAATTTTTTAGCTTATGTCGGTTTCTCCTGATAAGTAGATCAGCATATTTCTAATGAAAATGTGCATGATGCACTTCTTAACAAGAGGGTAGAGATTGAGTAGTCTATGACTATGCCAAAGTGGTCAGTGTATGATGCTAGTAAGCTGGATGCATCATTGGCTATAAAATATATTTTTTTGTGTACAGTATAAAATAAAATGTCATAACTTATACCATCCACAAAGTAAACATATATTAGACAGATGTGATGTTGTGTTTTTGTAAAATGTTATTTACCCATTACTTTTATATATAAAAGAGATAGATGTACGCCCATAGGATACCTATGATACTTTATCTCCTCTTTTTAGTGGTTTGTAGTCACATGTAGTAGTGAGTAAGACAATTTTTAAGCCTATGCAAGTTTCTTATAATAAGTAGATCAACATATTTTTTATATAGATGTGCATGATGCACTTCTTAATGAGAGAGTAGAGATTGAATAGTCTAGGACTATGCCAAAGTGGCTGGTGCAAATATTGCATTGCAGTAAGCTAGATGCATCATTGGCTAGTTGTACTAATTTGGGCTTTCATAGTGCCTCTTGTGTATCAAATTTCTATGCATTGGTTGTTTCTAGTTTTTGTGATGGGGATGAGCCTGTGATCTTTGAAGAGGCACAAAATTCAAAAAATTGGATGGCTACTATTCAATCTAGCTATAATGTTCTTATCATCTTTCTTCTTTTATGGCACAATAGCAGTCTTTTACAACTTGGCAAGAAGCCTTTCCGAGTTGAAATGGAAGGAGAAGAGATCCAAAGGATAATTGAGAGCAGTAAACCCAGCTCATAAGAGGGCTAGTGCACCGAGGTCATCAAGCAAGGAAGGTCCTGCAAAGTGATTGGCTATATGCAATTCCTCTTCAATCAAAAGCTTTGAAATCAATGGTGATATTTCAACTCTTGTGGCAAGTCCATATTCCAAGCTAGGATGATCAAGGATAGTGAAGTTGTCTGAGAGTAAGTTGGGTTTGATTGAAGTATACAAATTATACATTGTTATTCAGCTGTTGTCATAAGATGACCTCCATCACAAGTGAGGTCAAGAAGATGAGAAAACCACTTCTTCAAGAATGGACTCAAGGAATTGCAGTTTTACTCAATCTCATCAAGTACTGATTGATCTTTGATTTTGGTCACAAAAGCATAAGAGGGAATAAGTTAGCATGACTACAATTGCTTGTGATGGAGGGTCCTAGCATATTCTTCTTGAATCAAGAGACTTTTGTGATAGAGGTGTTTACTCCCTTCCCAACTGGGATGCCATTCGAAAGCATCTTGTATCGCCTCATTGTCAACAAGGCCTAAATCAATCATTGAAAACATCTTGGCATAAGTGGTGAATATGGCATCAAATTGGAGTAGGCATTTTGTTTCAAAGGAATGCAACTTATTTTCCAAATGAGTAACCATGGTATTTAGTGGCCAATATACCAATAAAGGCTAGAGGCTTGGTTTAGTAGGTCTGATATGGAGGTGAGTCTGAGTAACCTCCTTTGGGATATCTATGGGTTTAGCTAGCTCAACTTGGAAAAACTGGTGGGTTGGGTTATTAGAGACATCACTTGATGTGAGCCTAGGATCTAGAGCTTCAAGCACATTGCTTTTTAGCCACTATGTTAGTATTGATAGAAGGCTTATATACATCACTCTACTACACATTAGGTAATGATGATGCATTTTGGATGGTGGTAGAAGCAAAGAAAATATGAGGGCATGTGTCACTTAGTCTTGGAATAAATTACTCGTAGAAGTCATGATTATAATAAAGAGCATCATATGTATCAATAATTTTTGGATCATGAGAAAGGTAGGAGACACATCTAATGCATCAATCATCATGTTGCTTTATCCCAATCAACTCGTAATGCATAGCTCTTCCTCTGAAAGTATTTTGTCACACAAGGGGTCTATCTCAATAAGTTTAAAAATGTTGACACCACAGATAGTCACAAAAGCACTCTCAAATATGTATGGGCTACATATATTAGCTCATGCAGGGAAGTCCAATAAGTGCCTTTCGTTGCTCATTAATAGTCATTACACAACTCCATATCTTAGAGCTAGACCTCAACTTGAATACTATTTCCTTTCAAACTCACTTTGACCTTCTACTTTTTTGGCTAATGCTACAGTATCTTCCTTACTTATCGTACACTACCCAAGGTAGAACACATGAATTAGCCGATGGTTCTCTTGCTCTGCATTAGTCATTTTCTTCATGACCTTTCCCATACCTACTGGATAACACATAAACTTGTGAGTGCTTTGACCACCTTAGAGGCCTTTTTAAGAGCTTATTATCCTTAGCAATTCGAATTCCAATTTTGATATGAATATGTGTAGAAGTGAGCGAAGTCAATAGTTTTTCATCTAGTTCCCTAGAACTCCTAACCTTGATTGACTCTTCTATTGCTCCATATTTTCTAAAGCCTCCATGAGAGATATCTTAATTGGCTTTAAATGCATAGGAGCTTTTAGGTGAAAAGACCAAAATTGTGAATCATTTGATTCATTATGCTCTTGGGGCCAGAGTTAGTATTGTATTGTGAGGTTGAAGCACTAGAGATATATATCTTAGCTAAAGTGATAGATTTGATCACAACCAAAGGCTATGACTATATAGGTTTCACATCAAAATTGGAAGCAGTAACTTCTGATGCAATGGATTGGTCAATCTTGTTAGTCAAAGATGACTGTGCACTAGGATTCTTATTGCGAAGGACCAACCACAACTAAGGGTTTTTTATTTCCAACACTCAAGGCTCTATCTTCTCCTACTTTGGGTTGGCTATTTTAGCATAAGCAATATTAGTAGGAAATGGTTGCTTTCTTTCTTACTTGTGACTTGATGACTTCTACACTACTAGTTCATCATGTGATTTAGCAATTATCACAAGCAGTTGCTCTTCCAAAATTATGGATGCCGGTGTCACAAGAACTAGCTTTTCATCAATCACTAATTTGCTTTTTTTGGCTCCTCAAGCATCTTGGTCCTTGATCTAGATCTATGTTTGGGTCTATTTTTCTTTCACTTGGATTTCAATGGGACTTGGGCTATGGCCGGTGAGATGGCTTTGCAAGCAGTCTCAGTAACCAAATCCAAAAAATTCTAGCATAAAACCCTTAAGCACATAGCAATGCTTTGGGAACCCATCATGGGTTTGTGCTAACTGGCCATTGACACATGTGAGGATATGTCCTAGATATCCTCTTCCTTCTAGATGAAGTGCTATTTATGATAGCTTGGGAAGATGTTGTAGTGTTTCTAGTAGCTTTGATCTTTCCTTGGATTCCAAGAGGATTCTTATTGACTAGTTCTCTCTTATCCTTGTGTACCATGAGCAATTCCTTTAGAACTCTTTGGAGATCCTCACTAGGGTTTTGATTTGACTCTAAGACATACTTCATGCTCTTCTCAAGAGAAGAGGTAAGGTTACTTTTACTAAAACTGATGACAATCTGGACATATGGTAAACTCAAGTGTGTTCTATGTGTGTTATAGTCACATCGCATTGGGTTGCACACTTGAAAGATCTTCCAAGCAAGACTTCCTTACCCATATTTTCTCGATTTGGAAGCACATAAAAAATGATGGATAGGCTCTCAGTCTCTATAGTGAGAAGAATATTGCATTGTCCTAGGAGGGGATAAGGTTTCCCTCCATAAGGTCTAATGACTACATTTGTTGGGACTAGTTTCGATTGACCAATCTCAGTCCATATATCATAAGTTAAGATGTTGTAATTGGAACCTTCATCAATGAGAGTGTCAATGATGAGCTCTTGCATGGTAGTTAGTTTGACCCTAAGATATGCAAGAGGTATTAGCTCTTCATCTTCCAAGTGAGTGTTGGTGGCTTTGGCCTTTTGGATGTTAGGTGTGGTTAGACCTAGTTAGAGTGCTACTGGATACCTTGTGCACAGAAAATCATGATACATATGAGTGATACCACACTCAATGCATCTAAGGTCAACCTTTGGGAAATTATCTATCGCCATCCAATCTGCCAGTTGTAGCCTTGGCTCTTAGTTGCTAACTCAGTAATCTTGTCAATAGATAGTTGGATCGGAATGTATGCTCTTAATTGACTCGTAAAGATTCACGACTCATAGATTGCACAATCTAGTTTTTCTATTAAGCATGTCAATTGCCTATATTAGTCTTAATAGCTAGATCGCAAATTCTTTCACTCTTCTTGCTAAGTCAAAGACTTGTGCATATCCTTATGTGTGCTTCCATTGTGTTGTCTCTAGAATTGTCAACTCTTGGACCTCTCTACCTTGTTTCTTGGAGTTCTTACCCTTCAAATTGGTCTCTCTTTAGTCAATCTTCCTTATGATTGTGTACTATGTGCAAGTATTGAAAATATGGGCTCAATGGTGGGTGGCTTTTTCTCTCAATCACTTCAGTCTTGGTGTGCTATGAGACTTTAAATTATTCAAATTTAGCTTAGGACTCTTGGGTCAATTGCATCTTACTTATTTGGTCCATAAAATGGGTGGAAGTGAGCACTTGATGGCAACTTGGTTGGATGATTTCCTCCCCTTGAGTTGTAGTGTATCCTATACCTAAATGTGAAAATTATTATTATGGTTGTACACTAAGATCTTAAATTTCCACAGATGATGTTAGCCTAATGTGTGTTGCCTAGGTGCTAAGTGTGCCAAGTCCTTGTGATGTGACAAAGTGTTTCCTAGGCCTCTTGACCTTGGCTTGTACAAGCTTCTTAGTGAATTCCCAAAGTATTTAAATTCTTTGCAAACAAATTAATTTCAAAATATACAATATTTAGGATAGTTGAGATGCTTTGAACATACAAGAGTGAGATGTATAAAATCAAGCTTTCTTTCAAATTCACATTAGAATAACACCATCATTAAGACGTTAATGAGTCCATACTGGCCTAATGGGAAGTGCAAGGGTGCATAGTGCAAGAAAAGTAGACTTAATGAGGGTGAATTGATGAAAATGAACTCATGAGAGTGAACGCTCAAAAATGAATTGGCAAGAGTGAACTTGATATGAGTGAATAAACTTAACATGAGTGAATCGATATGAGTGAACTTTCAAGATGATTGATAACTAGATATGAGTGAAGCTAATGCGTAAATGTGATATAAGTGAACTTTCAAGATGTGTAAACTTGATATGAGTGAATGAACTTAATATGAGTGAATCGATATGAGTGATAACTAGATATGAATGAACTTGATATGAGTAAACTTGATTAGAATGAACCACCCTAGTGAGAGTGAACTTGATATATGAGTGAACTTCATGAGAGTAAACTTCATGAGAGTTAACTCTAGTAAAAGTAAACTTGACTTAGTGAAATATGATAAGAAAAATTATGGTGAGAATGAACTATGATGAGAATAATCTTTTAGTGCAAATGAACTCTAAACCTAGGTATAAAGGATCCTAAGTATCAAATGGTAACAAGTAGCAACCCAAATAATGAAACAATGGTCATGTATTTGACTCTTGCATTGTGAGTTTTGTATTTTTTGAGTTCTTATCACTTCCCTTCCTTCAATACAAATACAAGTAAACAACTATGATAAGTATGATGCAAACATAAATTGTTCATGTAAGACAAGTTTGAGTTTTGAGTCTTTGTCTTGCCTTTTGTATTTTGAGTTTTGTGTTTTTTTTTTAAGTTTTACTCACTCTTCTTCCTTTAATACTCACACTATCAATCATCGTAATAAAAAAGTTGTATCTGTAATATTAATACACGAATAGTTGAATTTTGAGTTTTGAGTTGTATTTTGCATTTTTTGAGTTTTGTGTTTTGCATTTTGCATTTTTTTGTTTGTTTTTTTTCAATATACACACAACTTAATAAGTATGACAAGGATGATATATATTTAATCCATAATAATATCACACAATTTGTTTAACCAAGAAAAGTTAGAGCTTTGAGTTTTACGTTTTGAGTTTTGCATTTTGTATTTTTGTGTTATTTTTGAGTTTTATTGTGTTTTAAAGTTTGAGTTCTGTATTTTCATTTATTTAACAAAACCAAACTTTCCTATCTTAATTCAACGAACCAATTCCTCCCAATTCGGCCTTCCTAAACTAGCAATATGTGTTTTGAAGTACGTTACCCATGAACATAGATGATCGATACCCCATTGATTTCATCCACGCTCATGCACAAGCCTCCTATTTGGCTGCATAATAGTGGAAGTGTGAGAACCTTGGCAATTGCACCATTCTATGAACATAGATGATCGATACCCCATTGATTTCATCCATGCTCATGCACAAGCCTCCTATTTGGCTGCATAATAGTGGAAGTGTGAGAACCTTGGCAATTGCACCATTCTATGTCCTGGCAATAAAATCAAAATGTTGAGCTAAATACAAAACAAGTTAGGACATTGGACATACTTATATTCTTTCAAAGTTACAATCCAATATAGCAACAATCTCTCATATTGTCTCTCAACACTCCACTCTAACTAGTTATACATCCTTCTTTCTATCCCAAGAAAGTAAAAACACAACACTAGCTTAAAGGTGTAGTGAGTTTACTGACTTACCTTCTCATGTTGTAGTCTGAAAACTTGAAGGCTCGAAGATGGTTCCACGATCTAAGAAACATGATATGATATCATCGGTCATTTGCATCCACTATCAAGCACACCAACAAGTCAAATAGCTAGTAGAGAAGAAGAGAAAAGTAAGAAGAAGATGAAGAGCTTCACCCTTTTCCTCACTCAACACACCTATCATACATGCACTCTCTCTCAGTCACTCAATAATGGAGGCAATATGATAGAATAGAAGAAGAGAATAGAAATCTTCAATAGTTGCACTAATAGAGCTTCCGCATCATAGATGCACCAAAAGGGTAAATACAACTAAGACCTCCCACCCTCATATAGACCAAGATTAGGATTAGGATTAGGTCACTTCTCTAAGATGGCGCACCATTTTCATTTTAGGGTTTACACCCCTTTTACACTTTAGGATCTCCACCACTATGAATTAGGGTTTGTGCTCTCTTTTGGTTATCGTATTCACTTTGTGGGCTCTAAGCCAATCATTCCTTGAATCATGCTTTGTCCACAGCCTAATTAGACCATGCCTATGTTGTTCTAGTCACAAATCCATGTGCACAACCCACACAATAGTCATGGGTGTGAGAAATGCAAAATGGGAGATAGATTCAATGTGCATGGCAGTGAGCCCTAGCTCTCACAATATAATACCTTCTAGTAATGTAATGTCCATGAAATACATAAGATAATACAAATGTCCAAAAAAATCACTAAATGCACTCCAAAATATAATCCGCCATCAACTAAATCTAGCACTTTAGATTTCACTTTGCTTTGATCTTCTTTGACTTTAGCCTTTACACAAAATACTCTTAACATACATCTATCACCTTGATTCAAGAAAGCAAAGCTTGCACCACATCTTCCACAAAAATGACGTTATGGTCAACCAAAATATGCTTAAGTTTGTGGATTATGTAACGCATGACCTTTGGTTCTAGATATGCAACAAACAGAGGTACATTCCACAACCTTGTTATCCAACCTTTTGTGATGTTGCATAAGTAAGAGTACATAAGCTAGGTAACCAAAATTATGTAAGTGAGAAACAAATGGATTTTTTCTATGTGAAACATCATATGGAGTGACAAACTACAATGCTTTGGTAGAATACACATTGACTACATAAGTTGCACAAATAGTCTCAAGCTAGAAACCATGTGACAAACCATGACTTTTAATTATACATTGTGCTATTTACATGAGAGATCTAATCTTTATCCCAACTATTTACATTGTGCTATTTACATGAGAGATCTAATCTTTATCTCAACTACATAATTTTAGTAAGGTGTATATGACACTATGTGTTTTATAATGTTTAGCTCCTTCTCTTGGCAGCGGGCACTACATTAGCTATTTTGTTGGAAACAATATATAATTTAGTATACTCTTTCCCATTTCTTTGGCTCATGGTCCTTGGGATGTAGATGGTTCATAAATCTCAATTCCACAATAATTTACTCTATTTAGTCAATTTTTAGGAGCGGATACATATCACCTCTTATCGCATGTAGGTACAGATAGTTAAAATACTATGTTTTGTCTCCCTAGAGGACCAACATCAAAGAACCAACCACTTATATTTTCTCTACCACCTTTTGTTTCTCCATTCATTTCCTCTTTGTCTACTCTAGTTTACAGGTCCTCCTAACCCTCTTCAACAGTCTCTCTCTCATTGTAAAGCTCATGTGGTACACTTTTCTTGACAATTGATCTTTCAACTATGGCACTAATCGAGTTCTTCATAGTTTTGGCAATTTACTTCCAAGATTGGCTCTCTAATGTCTAGTCATGATTGGTTTATCTTCCTCTTGGCTCTCTATAAACTCTCTCTTCTTCCATTTATCAAACATTTCTTGGAGCCCCAAGAGGAACACCAAGAAAATGGGGAATCTACTACAAGAAAATCTATATTGTATCATCAACAAGCATGTTTTTCATATTTTATATGACCACAACAAAGAAAATAACACCAATCTTCACACAACTTCATAGAACAATTCTCCCACGGCTTTAATTTGAACAAAATTGATTGTGCTCTTCATATTCTTCATAGAATTCATCAAGAGACCACAAAAACACAAGAGAATACACCGCTTTGAATGAAAATCATCACATAGTATTCTTCTTTAAAGGTTCCATAGCTTTCTCTCACAATCTCTCACTCATAGATACATTGTTTTGCATAGATTTGGTTATCTCTCACATACACACTCTCTCTCATACATGCTCTCTCTCAATATTACAATGGAAAATACAAGAATAATCCTCTATAACCCCTCTTTGGTTATGGATACCCCTCCCAAGGGGTATGCCTGATATGAAAGGTCACCAGAGCCATTATAGTGTCCCTTCGTAGCTCAACAATATCACTGTCACTTCAGTCTTTCCTTAAGTCTTCAACAGCTACTTCTTCCACTTCTTTGAGCTATTTTAAACTTGTATTCATCTCTTCCCAAGGCTAGGACAATTCCCCAAGATACGCATCTATCCCACATAACACTTACATAGGCATATAGAACAAAACAAAACATAGACATAGACTATACACAAAAGCTCAATAGAGAGTCTTCAGAACCATATATTACAGGGTCATCAGAAAGCCTTTAGCTCAACTAAAACCACTTAAAATCATAAAGAATAAATCAATAATCTTCCAAACACTCTCAAAATCCATCAATCATCATTCTAACCTGTAACATTCCGAACTTCCAAAAGCACGCATGAACCGCCTTTATAAGTCATAAGGATAATTGAATTATGGAAAATTTGTTTATTGATTATCTCTCTCTCCTCCAGCCAACTGTCGTGCTGGAGGAGAAAGGAATAGTATGAGCCCTCAAGCTCCTTGCTGGAGCTTGCAAGAAGGGAGAGGGCATGCACGATGCCACGTAGGGGAGGGAGGATCCCCCTCCCCTCACCTATTTAAGTTGAGGATGGTGGGAGGATTGAGGGGTGTCACCACTGCCATAGAGCAAGAGGGGGAAAGCCTGAGACTGCTATCATTGCAGTGGTCATGAGAGGAGAGGAAGGCTGTCACTCTGTCTCGTCGCCGAGAATAGAGGGAGAGAGTGGAGACTCTGCTGGTTGTTGGGCGGCCGTGAGGTAGAGAGAGACGGTGGTCGTGAAGGAGAGAGGGAGGAGCCAAGGCCCTGCTTCCCACTGGGAAACGAGACACGCCAGCAGCCACCTCTAAGCTGCCGCTGCAGTCCGACCCCCTGCCCACATTCACACCGCCAGCAGAGTTGCCGTGCAGTCCGCCCTATCCGTCGACACGTCACTATATCTGCCGCCCTTTCTCCCGCCACGTGGGGCTTCCACATTGTTCAGAAGCATCAGAAGCTTCTTAGGAAGCTTCTATAGCTCCTAAGAAGCCCCCCTGCATGTGGCCTACTTAAGGCCCTTTCATATAACCCCCCCCCCCAACAAATTCTTCTTTCGGGCTCCCTCCTAGCCTGGGTTCATGTGCTTCTTTTAAGCCTTTTTTCCCCCCCACCTAAAACCCCCTCTTCAAGGTTATACACCCCTTCCTTTCCCCCCTTTTTTCCCCTTTTTTTTTTCACACCTAGGGCATCCTAATAACTACCCCTGGGATCAAATGAAAAAGCCCATTTCCGTGGCTTTAATAATCCTTACCCTTGAAGGACTTTAAATCCCCTCCCTGGGATCTAAAGGCCTTTTCGTGAGCCTTCTTATTGCCCTCGCAAGTGGGGTTTAAAAGCCCAATTACCCCATTGAAATCAAGCCTTTTGCCCACTTTAGGCTGGGGATTAAAAACCCTTTCCATGGGCTTTCCCCACTCAAATTCATAGGAGGAAACCTTCTACAAAAAGCGTTTTTGAAAGATGGTGCAAGCTGTCACAAAGGGGAGCTACGCATGCAAAAGGAGACGGCCAAGGTCATAAATCTGCATCCAAGACGGAAAGGCCGCATTCGCAATGGCTCCTAAGAAAGCCCAAGGCGCAACCGCAAGAGGATTGTCTCCTAGCATCCACGTGGACATCTCACCATAAGTCTAGGTTTTCCTTCCTAATTTTTATTTTACGTTGTTATAATTCAATCGTGTGTGGATGATTTTTGGAGATAAGATGTATTTTTCGTCTTAAATACTTTGGTTAATTTTGAAAGAATTAGCTCACGACGGAAGAGTTTGGCCATTAGTATTTTCAATAAAATGAACAAAATAAAGTGAGCAGAAAATTGATATGCATTTCTAGCAAGTAGTTTTATGCATTGCAATAATTTGAAATTTGATTAATGTCCATTTTTACAAACCAGAATTATGATAGTACACGTCGAAGAAATAAACCGCATATTGCATTATTGAACATCTTTTTCGAAATAATTCCTAAAGAAAGTTGCTAGAAACCGTAGGAAATTGCTAGGGTTGCATGAAGAAGATTTTACTCCAGGCAAGTGGCCTAAAAACTTAAATCAATGAAAGAGTGTGTAAGTTCTGCATACGACAAATTCATTCGAAAATGAAAGTAGTAAAAGGATGCATGTTTTAGCATGAATCTTATTTGCATGTTATAGAATGATTAATTGGAATTAGGCTATAACCTAACCTATGCTTGATCTTAAACCGAAAAGTTAGGATTTGAAAATCAACTTACGCGTAGACAATAACTCATGAGGTTATGGAAATGATAGCGTAATTATCTTCAAAAATAGATAGGTTAAATTGGCATAAACCTAAACACCTAAACCCGCAGAGTACTCGTTTAGAAAAGGGTTAATTCAATGCGACGTATCCTGGTGAAGACATTTACCTTGTCGTACGTATTGCCAAAAACTGAAACTCCTATACCCTAAATACATGCCCACATTCATGAAATGTAGGGACAGTAGGACATACTTGCGAGAAGTGATCTAGGGTTTTCCTAAGAATCTCTTGCTAAAAAAATGAAACTCGAAACCCTAGGACTGACAAATCAGCCTAATGCCATCAGGAACAGATTATTTCGTGACTCCATTCAATGGATAAATAGTCCCATAATTGATGCGACACTTGTGCAATAATTTGTAGAGTCACATGATCTTGTGATTTGATCACAAGGGAATGGCCAATTCCTCGAAGTGAGATTGGCAGATTCTACGTAAAGTAGTTCGCTTGGGTTCAACGCTAGTTGCCGTTAGAAAATGACCAATAGTGAAAAACCTAATTCAGGTCGGTCCTAAGTGGGAGTGATCGGAATACTTCCGCTATGTGGCAGACGCGAAGAGTCCTAGATCACAAACCCCGTAACATCCCATGGGAGTGCCGGCGAAGCTTTCTAGACATCCTTTCCGATGGATTGCTAAGGCGTGTCTTGAAGATAACAGGTGGACATGTTACATAACCTCTCATATAAAAGAAAACAGAGCAAAAGAAAATCTCAACACAATCAATCAAAACCAATTAACACAGCTTAGAAATATAAAAGCATGGCAACTTTTAAAGGATATAAGAGGTTCTGCATCTTTTTCATCTTGAGCTATCCATCCAGCATCATCAACACCACAAATCTTCAAAAAGATAGCTTCTTGAACAGTGTTGAATATTTAACCACCACGACCCCATCAAAGAATGGAATAACCATCACACACACACACACACAACATCTAAGGGGGATAAGGGATAGAAGTGGTAGGAGAGGAAAGTGGAACAAGTAAGAGAGGATGAAGGGATGGGTAAGAAAAATCATAAAATAAAGAATGAGCTAAAGACGGATCGTGTATTTAGGATCCTAAATAAGAGAACATTGAGTGAAAATAGGGATCTAAGGAGCACCTTGGGGTTGAAATAGAAGAGGTAAAATAACTTGTGGATTAGATTGATAAAGAGAAAGATAGGCTTCGTATCTATGGACCATCTGCTAATAATAAGATAAACAAGGGACTAATGGACCTAAGATAGATCAGCAATGATAGGCATCAAAGAAAGATGATTCAAAATGATGTTGTTTGGAAAGATGGGCTAAGATATCCACCCTCAGTTGGTTAGTATTTTACACATGAATAGAAGCTTTGTTTTGGTAGTGACTTAGGACCACAGAATCAATGATGGTATGCCAAGAAGTCTCAGAACAATCAATTACTTTGGAGAAATATGTTTGGAACATCTTATCTATCTGCAACTCCAAATGTTTGACATACAAAATAGCTTGTAATACCACATCCCCAACATACCAAGCCAAGTCTTCATCATCTAGGATCAACAAATCACCTCACAAGTATATATAAGACATAAGCATGGTATATGTAGTCACAGAATTCTCAAAAACCATTCTGGCCACTTCAATCAACAAATTAGAAGACCAAGTTTCACTCCAACCATCCTCTAAAAGAGGAAAATCCATCATTGAAAGCTTAATATAGAATGCCAACTTGTGTTGCTGATAGTGAATAAAGGAGTGATCTGGAGGAACAAATTCCTGAAACTGTTCAAATGAAGACCACAAAAAATCCATTCTTGACTGAAGTCTTTCCACCTAGCTTGGAATAAAGGGCATAATGTGGCATTCCTTTGAAGGATTGCTAAATCTACTAGAAATAAGGAAGGAACTGGCTGCACAAAAGGACTTTGTGAAGTAGAATGGGACTCAGCCAATTGTTCCTTGAGCTATTGAATCTGAGTATTGCTCTATTCTAGGATAGTATTAGCTAACTTAAGCTCTTTTGTTTGGGAAACTATCAAAGCTTTTAGCTCTTGAGACTCCTTCAACAGCCTATCCCTCTTTTCAGTCACGGTAACAACTTGGGATTTACCAATTGAGTTTGCAAATTAGAGATCTCTGCTTTCTCAACATCAATGACCTTAGTCTCTATGTTGCTCCATCTGTGTATAGAGGTTAGAAACGTTTTCTTGAGCAGAGGCTAGCTCATTATTCACTTTATTCAACTCCTCCTTGGACTGCTAAGCCTCTTCATAACAAGAAGAATAAAGCTACTGGATATAGACAGTAACTAAGAGTTCAATAGAGCTTTGGATGACTTTGTACAGAAAAGGAATTGTGTCCCTTGTCACCAGATGTTGCACAAAGGGAATGGAAATTTCCAAAGTACCATCTCTATGGGCTCTAAAAAGATTTGGCATTTGTGAGGAAAGCAGGTAGTTGACTGCTAGACCGAATAGGAATTGGAACTAGAGAAGTGGGAATTGATACTGATTCAGCCACTCGTTTAAGTCACTTCCTCTAAATGACCATAGGAGGGAGGGGATCAACATCCTCAATGATAACATCATTATTTTCAATAAGAGGAGAAGGAATCTCTAAAGGATCAACTGGTAATGTAGGAACTTTCTTTGCAAGGGCAGCATACGCCAGGAAAACAGAAAGGTAAGAACCAAATGTGACATTAGTCACATTACCCCTCATGGCTCTAATAAAATGATGGTCCATCTTTGCCATGAGATATGAACTCTAATCAATGATAATTCCTTTTAGCACCGTATGAGAAGCTCTAAATAACTCCTTCGAAAGGTACTTAGAAAGGGTTTTGGTAGGCATAAACCTATCTTGAAGGAACTGGCACAATTGCTTCCAGGCAGGATTGGAGATCATGGATACACTAACTCCTAAACTAGTAATAACCCTCTTAAGATCTAATACATCATGGGCCTCCTTAGAGAACAATTGTCGAGCAGCAGTAGAAAAAGGTCCCCTATGATATGGTAAGGACAAGCAGAGTCAGGCTCTTAGGCATCATGTGGATAATTGTGCTCCGAACATGATCAAATCTCTTATTCTAAGAGGCTAAAAATTGATCACACACATCAAAATCCTCTTGGATAAGTGGCAATGAAAGTTTCACAAATTTGGATAACCCCATCTTAACAATAAGATAATTCGAATCCAGCAATAATGAGTAATTATGAGACACCAAGCGCAAATATATTGGACCGAGGAAGGAGTACGACGTGCCATTTAGATGGTTTACATACACCACACTCATACACAGACAATCACAAAGAATATCTTCAAAACAACCAAAATAGCAACAGATAAGATATCAACCACAAAAACTCACCCGAACTTGACCAACTGATTGACCACCCCAAGCAATCCACCTCCTATAGAAATTTCGGCAGTACCTCTGCACTTATGCAATCGAAAGCTTCATGCAATGCATACAAACAAGCATCCAATATCCATGTAGTATCAAATAGAAAAGAAAAAGAATACACATTGTATCCCCAACTCCAATTAAATAACTAACAAAAATACTAGACTAAATCAAAATCTACTGTTGACTAAACCTCAACTAATTAAGATGACCAATAGGAACTTCAACTAACTACCACATCACCCACCCCATGTAACACTTCGTTGAAAAGGGGAATATACAATGTGAGGGAAAAGAGGGAATTTAATTGTATGTTCATTTTAGTTATCAAATATTGAATTTTTATTAAGTGATGAATCTTAATAAGAAAATGGCAGATTATTTTATCCATTAAAAACTTATCAAGTTTTACGGTGCTTATTAATGTTCCCCTCGGACTACTCCCGACTTAGGGTCTCTAAATGCAAGTTCTTGTTTACAAATTAATGTGTGTAGCACCTTTTTTTTAGTACATGCACTTGTGATGACGGGTTTATTTTATTACAAATTAAGATTTTGTATATTCACTTAAAGATTTGTAGTTATTTTTATTTTTTATTTTTTATATTAGTTTGGCATGGTTCTGTTTGATTTTTTATTTTTCTATTCATTTTATCCAACAAAATGTTGGTTGAGAATTAAACATGGGGATCCACTTTAGTTTTTGGCATTCTCAATAAAATTTTCAGCTATTTTATGAACTTTGAAAAGAAATTTTCAAAAATTTATTCATTTTAGAACTTAATTTCTTTTCAAATAAATATTTTTATATTGGTGATGGAAATTTCAGCTCATTTTAATGATCCATATTTATAAAATGAAATTTTTGTAATTTTTTCTAAATTTTTTATGCTTTTATAAGGATTTTACTAGATTTTTATAAAATTTTAAAGGTTTTTGAAGTTGTTTAATAATTTTTATTATTTTTTATTGGCAATGTTCAAGGGGACCCCTTTGGTTTGTGGGGTGGGCAGGGGACATTGGGGGGAAGGAGCAGTCCAATGGGGTGGCCAGTCGGTCAAGGACGGGTGGGGGCCTTAGGAGGGGGAGGGTACCAACAAGAGCGAGTGCGTCAGAGGGGGGACTTGTGGGTTGGTGGGCGGGGATGTTGGATGGGCAGGGGTCATGGGCAGGCTAGCTGAGGCCGTGGGCTGTGGAGGAGGACGCCTTGGCGGCGTGGGGATGCGGCGAGTGGCACATGATGTAGATCCAGCGGCGGCTCCGGGGGTTTCTATGGCGGCTTGGGGGTGGTGGTACCCGCAACAGCTACTCCTTCAGGCAGTGGTGACTCCTTCAAACAAGCGACTATCACCAACGGGTAGCGGTGCTCGGCAGGAGCAGTGGGTCTCGTGGCGTCAACCTGTAGTAGGAGGAGGGAGAGAAGGAGAAGAGAAGGCGGAGGGGGAGGAAGAAAGGAGAAGAAGAGGAGGGGGAGGAAGGTGGGAGGCAAGAGGAAGAGGGGAAGAGAAAGGAAAGAAAGTGGGGAGGAAGAAAGGAGGAGGGAGGACAGGAAGAAAGGAGCAAGGCTAGGGGATAAGGGAAGGAGAAGAAGAGGGGGAGGAGGATATGGAGGAGTAGTAGAGGAGGGGAGAAGGATATGAGAAGGAAGAGAGGAGAGAGAGAAGTGGGGGCGTGGGTGCGGGATGGGGACGATTGGGGGGAGGGAGTTTTGGGTTTTTTTTTAAAGTTAAATTTGTTGGTGTGTTTTTTATATTTTTGTTGGGTTTTTTGTTTGTAAAAAAAAAAAAGTGTGCCCCTGGTCTTCCGAACAAATGCGGACAGGGACGGGGGGGATTTTGCACCGCAACAAGAATGACCGGTTGTAGCTGAGAAATCCAGGTGACAGAACGCTACATGGCAAAAGCTACATGCGTGTCAAAGCGAAAATCGGCCATTTATGCAACACACAGTGGTGAAAATGCAAAATTAATCGAAAATTTTAATTCAAAGAGATCAGAACATCAGATTAGGATGCCGTAAAAAGAAGAACCAGGTAAAACAATGGAAAAAATGACATGGACAATGTGATCGGTGCGTTTGGCAACAAAAAGGGGGTTCACATGGAAAAATATGAAAAACCAAGCATGAAAACGCACACGAAAATTAATTGCTAAAAATACATTAGTTGGAATGAAATGCAAGAAGAAGAAAACTTATCCTCCAGAATGAAGAGGTGCACAAGCCTATCATATCAAAATGCAGTTTCAACGATAATATGACCCATTCATATGGAAAAAAAGGAAAAACACTCCCAAAAATCCAAACAAATATTCATTCCAAATAATCCGTAAGTTGAAATACAGTGCAATGAGAAGGAAAAATATCCTAGGGATAGGGATTGACAAGGTTGGGTCAGAATGTGATTCTAGTGTAAAGATCATATTTGAATTTTGATGAATGTACAGTGTGTTTGCATAGAAAAATGACAAACAAATGATAAAGATAAACACGCAAGGAATGGTCCCAGGGCGGGGTGAAAATAGGACGAGTGGGTGGAGAATGGACCCCACCAGGGCAAAATCAAGACATGGTATGTCATGAAGAGGATAGAAGAGAGAGAAGAAGAGGAGAGAAAGGATGCAGAAGAGAGAGAAAGACTGTAGGAAGAGAGAGAAAGAGAGTGACGAAGAGAGAGAAAGACAGAAAGAGAGAGAGAGAAGCCATAAGAGCTTGGAAAAGGAGATAAAGATGAAAGGAGACTTGTATTATAATCTGATGGTCCAAAAAACAAGTCCCTAACACCTTATATACCAGCCAGTGTAGCTAGTATTTCCCCATTATTAAATCCCCCTCTCTTACATTCCATCCCCACACGAAGGTTTTTGCCCTAAAAAACAATTTGGGTACTTATGATAACTGGGCAGGAGCGGATCAAAGTACTACTCTGTTGCATTATTACAGGGGTATACAAATGAATGAAGAGGTATTATTGCATATGATGGGTCATTGGGGTATGTACGATACATGGGCCTTATTGGGGAATTATAAAAATGAATTTTGACCCAAGTATCTTGAGTAAATGTGAGCTGTAGACAGTGGACAACAAGCTGTTTACTACAAGGCCCTGCTGTAGTAAATCTGTCATAACTTTCTGTATGAGACTCCGATTGAGGCATGCTACACATCAAAATGGAGCTCTTGGTAAGTGCTTTCAGCCCATGTAGGTTGGATTTGGCCGTTCAAGGTTCAGAGAAAAATATGGTGTAAAACAGTGAGTTGTCTGCAATCTTCCCTGCACTAAAATTTGGTCATAGATAACCAATCTTCAGCCAAAAGAGTCTACCAAAAATATGGATGCTGATCTAAATGAGATCCCAAGCAATCCATTAACCTCCTGGATCAAAAGGTATTCCGTCATAATGATTGTCCAAGAGCAGAGAATGCCCATCAACCACATACTCCAATCCACTCGGATCAAATGGATACAATGAAGTATCCCCATAATCAAGTCCATGATCACATCCATAATCTCCCGGATCATAGGGAAGCACAATGCCATCTTCATATTCATGTATGCCCAAATCATGTATTATATCATCATCGGACATGTGCCAGTCATCATAACCATGATCAAGGTACTCATTATCAAATGCGTTCAATGGTTGTTGTAAACCTTGATTAAGTGTAAACCGATGCTCAAGAATATCATCATGAGGTTTCTCCAAGAGTCTTAAACCTTCAACATAACCATCTACAGCTGTGAGTGCCTCATGTGATCCATCAATGAAGATGCCATCAGCTTGTACATCTTGCTCTTCATTGTTCCCTTCTTGTACATCTTCTTGGTCTTCTTGCTCATCTTCTTGTTGATCAAGTTGCTCATTATCCCAGTCTTGTTGTTCAGCTTGCTCATTGCTCTCTTCTTCATGATCAGCACTTGGAAAAGAACTCATCATTACATTTGGGTAATCATGAGGTACGAACTGATTGGGATATGGGGTACCATGGTAGTTATGAACTTGCTGCTGATCAAAGCTAGAAGAGTACTAGTAAGCATGACCATTATTGTCATGTCCATAAGAATTGGGCTGCTCAATTAAGAAAGGTTCCCATGTATAATCATGACTATGTTGCTAAAAAGGTGGATGCTCATAAGCATAAGCATGTTGCCCATAATAGCAATTGTACTGCCAAAGTTCAATGGAGTGATACTCTGCATTATGACATGGTACATCATATCTATAAGCATTAACATGCTGTCCAGGATCCAGGATGTATTTGTATACTGACCATGTTCATTTGTATGTTGTTGCTGTTCATATTCATAAGATGCATGCACATCATAGTGTGTACCATTATCATATACATGTTGGCCATAAGCATAAGCATTTGATTCAAGTCTTGCTCATTTTTCTCTGTCCGCCTTCATAAGAGCAATATACCGATCAATTAAAGCTCCAAGTTTGTCAATATTAGCCCATGTTTGAAGCCAACCTTGTTCACTAGAGCTGGAGCTATTGATCTCAGCTGCCATTGCAGTCAAGTTGCTTTCAAAATCTTCTTGTTTGATGAACATCAGCAAGGCTGCATAACTTCTCTATTTCTGTTCTTGTCTTCCACAAGGTGAATTGTGTGAATTAGCTATGTCAACTGCTAAGATCAGCATTGATGCCTCTAGTAGCAGCTGGTTCATCTCTTCCTTGGAATCATTGAAGCCATTAGCATGTCCTTTCTCTAAACATGATAATATTTTCAGTCAGAGTCTAAAATGCATGCAATAGTGTCTGAGCAGCTCGAGATCCTTGTCTCTGATGTAACCCAAATAGATATGGAAGTACAGCAATTTCCGGAGGGGGTGCTGTAATTTAGATACCTAGCTCCAACATTAACTTTTCAACCCTGGTTCTCTAAGCAACCTGAACCCATAGATGCCATAATAAGCATGCAGCAAATCTGGTACTTCCCTCGGATAATTGCTAAACCACCAAACTCACTTTGACAGCTTAATAAAAAGGCACATAATGCATTAGTGTCCTAGAGATGCCCAACTCCAAGAAGATTGAGTACTCCCCCAACCCAGAATTCATAGCAAGTATCGTATGACATGTTTATCGTTCCTTGGAAACCTCCTATTGTGACTGTTTCATTTTATAAGGCCATTCACATCCAAAACAGTTGATGCCAACATTCCAGACACTAAATCAGGTACCATACATCCCATCAACTTTAAAGCAGCAAAATAATTGATGCTAAGGGTGGTTTGCATGCAAGTCCGGGTCTTCGTTTCAACAAAGAGGGTTCGCTTATTGCTGTCATTATGAATCTGTAAGGGCATTAGTTGAACCAGCTGCTTCTAAGTCGCTTGGTGTGAATGTAATGGATGCAGTGAGTGCTACAAGTAGTCTGGCTGCTAGCGCCATAGTTTTCGATAGACTTTCACCTGTTGTCTCAATGGTTGCATTGCCAATGGACAGCAATCGAGCTTGCGTCTCCCAGATAACCTCCAGCAAGCAAGGTGTCGATGTTGATATATACCAACGTTGGTGTTTCCTTATTGGCACTAGCTTCCAACGCTGTCCACAAGTTATGGAAGTGGCAAAGGGGTGATCGCCATCCATCTGGAAAGGCAACAGCTTCTTTCCCCCTCAGTTGTGGTAGCCTGCTAGTGGTATTCTCATGAATAATGATATCAGTGAAACAAATCCTGAAGAAGCTATACCGTGCATAGCACTTTCAAAGAATGATTCATATGTTATGTCTGTTTCAAGAGGCAAAGTATCTCTATTTAACATGATGACTTTCAAGGTAATGACAACATTTATGTCACCTCCTCCAGCTGCGACCTTTTTAGCATTTCATCCTTTAGACAAGAATATAATTGTGATTGGAATGGAAGACTCCACCATACATATCTACAATGTTAGAGTGGATGAGGTAAAAAGTAAGTTGAAGGGGCATTCAAAAAGAATATCTGGTCTTGCATTCTCTAAAAAGCTGAATGATCTGTGCTATTCTTAGGCATCCATCCCTGTGTCCATCAAGCTCAGATACTTCATACCTCTCGTGCTTCCATTTCTGTGCTATTCTTATGCATCCATCTATGATACTCCAAGATCTGGGCCGATGCTTTGGAAAAGCTTGTCTATACCAAACAAGCAGCTATTATGTGACTGATCAGTGCTGTAATGAGGTATCAATTGTTGATTTCATCGAGCTTTGATACTCTGCAGAACTCATGCTTCCATGTCTGTCTATTACTTTGATAAGGACAAGCTCTGTCAATTGCTGGTAAGAACCTCCCTGGACATGGAAATTTTGATAAAAGGCAAGGCTTCAGATGCACATAGGCTCTACCAAAACCTAGAAATTGGCAAGGAAGATGCTGCCAACAACTTTGCCCGTGGTCATTATACTATTGGCAAGGAGATCACATGGACTGGATCCGCAAGCTGGTAGACAACTGCACGGGGCTTCAAGGCTTCCTAGTTTTCAACACTGTTGGAGGTGGAACGGGATCAGGTCTCGAATCCTTGCTCTTGGAGCGACTTTCTGTGGATTACGACAAGAAGTCCAAGCTCGGTTTCACCGTCTATCCATCTCCTCAAGTGTCAACTTCTGTTGTAGAGCCTTACAACAGCGTTTTGTCTACTCACTCTCTCTTGGAACACATTGATGTGGCTGTTCTGCTGGACAATGAGGAAATCTACGACATCTGCAGGCGCTCTTTGGACATCGATAGACCGACATACACCAATTTGAACAGGCTTGTGTCACAGTTCACTTCATCTCTGACGGCCTCCCTCTATTTCGATGGAGCCCTGAATGTGGACGTGACCGATTTCCAAACCAACCTGGTGCCATACCCAAGGATCCACTTCATGCTTTCATCCTATGCGCTGGTCATCTCTACGGAGAAGATGTACCATCAGCAGTTGTCGGTGGCGGAGATCACGAACAATGCGTTCAAGCCATCATCGATGATAGTGCAACACTGATCAGCTACTCTGGATGACAGAGCTGTCTGTAAGTGCGAGTGCGCACTTCATCGATTTCTGCCACTTCGAGTGCGATTTCTCGGCTATCTCGTGGGGATCCTTCTGCAGTAGCCATAGCCTTTCTTCTTTCTCTTGCCTTCTTCTTCGTCGGCATCCTGCACTTCCTATAAAGCTCACTTCCAACGTGAAGAGATTTATCAGATATGATGCTTTTGCCTTCAAGAATAGTTATGATCTTGCTTGAAATGATGAGAAGAATCAAGATAGAGCATGTATTTTGGCCATGGATTCCCTGGAAGAGAGATGTTGATGAATCCACCATGAAATCTTGAAGGAAGAAGGAAGAAGACGCTTGCTTTCAAAAGCAAATAGGACTAGTCTCTCTCTTTTGCTCCAACTAAGTCCTCTTTAACCAAAGTGGCTACCAAAATGCCTAGAATTGAGTGACGACCTGCTATTTAGACCATCCACCACCATATCTATCCCTCCCAGTTTTCAATGCTGTCTATCTTCTTTCTTGGAAATGTCCACTAGTCCCTTCAATGCTGCCTACCATGTCTGTACCTGTGTACCTGACGTTCTTGGATTTTTAAACTGAAAAGGATGGTAACTGAGCATGTAAG
This sequence comes from Lygodium microphyllum, assembly GCF_053477565.2. NCBI lineage: Eukaryota > Viridiplantae > Streptophyta > Polypodiopsida > Schizaeales > Lygodiaceae > Lygodium > Lygodium microphyllum. Next base: position 130,712,492 of record NC_141153.1, on the reverse strand, counting down.
GTAACTAAATGGATCAGAACTAGAGCTCTGATACCACTTGTCATGAAGAGGACAAAAGAGAGAGAAGAAGAGGAGAGAGAGAGGGTGCAGAAGAGAGAGAAAGATTGTAGGAAGAGAGAGAAAGAGAATGACGAGGAGAGAGAAAGACTAGAAAAAGAGAGAGAAAGATAGAAAGAGAGAGAAAGAAGCCATAAGAGCTTGGAGAAGGAGATGAAGATGAAAGGAGACTTGTATTATAATTTGATGGTCCAAAAATCAAGTCTCTAACACCTTATATACCAGCCAGTGTAGCTAGTATTTTCCCATTATTAAATCCCCCTCTCTTACATGGTATACTTGAATGATTAGATAGGGATGTCTCCATAAGGGTATGCAAAATAGACATGCAAGGATGCATCCCCACACTTAAGATCTTAACAAATCAGCTTGACTAAACAACATGGGCCTAACACTTGACCACAACCCATACTCACATGTCCACACACTTAAAACATAACTGACTCTTATAAACAAAAGGGGTAGGGTTAGAAAAATTGAGCTCAATTTGTAAATGGTCCAAGTGAAACATTACTAACACATAAAGGATTGTAGTTGTCAACGCGAGGTACCATGGCTCGCCATATCACACTTGTCTACTATGGCAGGAACCATGCAATAGCACCCACGGAGGTAGCATCATTGATAAAGTTTTGATAAGCCGTCGATGGCGAGGTATACATCACTTAATCTCGATATTCACTCATGTTAGAATGATAGATCAGTCACTCACCCCATGACTCACATCACTCAATGGGAAGGATAGAAACCCATATCTCACACAGTTGGTTTAAAAATAAAAAAGAAGAATGGTTCACATGGAATATGCCAATGTGCAAAGTTTGATGGTACACATCAGTGCATCCCAACCCATTTGGCATAAGTGCAAGAAGGAAGGCCAGGGAGCCTTATCATGCAATGCATTGAACAAAGTGACGTGCGTAGTGATGATGGTGGAGTCCCGTCTCTTGTGTGCATAGGGAAATGAGAATGTACCTGTCTCCAATTGTCATAACATTCCTCAATCCTCACTTCTCAGCTGATGAAGGGAAAATTAATCACGCCCCTCTCTCCTCTGTCTCACAATCTGTTGATGATTACAAGAGGGCGATTGAGTTTCTGACACCTATGAATTAAATCCTTACTACCACTTGTGTGAAGATTGTATGCCTTTTGTGCCCAATCGATGGTGCAATAGTGCATTCCACCCTATGTCGGTATACAGTGTGAGAAGGAAAGCTACGGAGCCTTATAGTGCCATGCACATGAAAAAATTGTGCTTTGTGCATTGAGAGACCCAGCCCATGCATGCAATACTCCATTCATACATCTCACCTCTTATTTGAATAAAAAGACCAAGGACTAGTCAATCACCCCACCCTCTGTCTCACGCTCTATTGATGATTACAAAGAGCATCCCATACTCATATTCCCATCCAGTTTATGATGAAAGCTCAAATCACTCAAAGAATTATTGATGAAGATTGGCTTGGTTTGGTGGGTAATGTCAATTTGGATCGATTGATGAAGAGGTGTACCCAAGGAGGTAGCCAGCAAGTCCAGTACTTGGATTACATGTTCCAATTATCATCTGTTATAGTAGTCAAAAGCATTAAAGAAGTTATAGGATTTAGCACACCAAGGGAGACATCTTTGAAATTACTTCTAGAAGAGTTTTGCTAGTGATTTAGCTATCCTAGACTACGAGGTGTTGCCACCTTTTCCATAACTAGCTTCCCACCCAAGGGTGTGTGTCACATTTTGATGGAATGAGGCTTGCTATAAGAGAGAATTTCTTCATTTTCTCTCATAACTTTCTTTTTGTTTTTTAATTTTATTTTGTTTATTTGTTTATTTTTTTTATTTTTTCATACTCCCAAGTGTGTTTTCACATTTTCTCAAAGAATAGATCAGCATGACAAGGATCGAAGTCCTTTTTTTCCAAAGAATAGATCGGCATGACAAGGACCGAAGTCATTTTCTCAAAGAATAGATCGGCATGACAAGGACCGAAGTCCTTTTTTTCCATGTTTGATATATATTTTTTTATTTTTGTATTTTCTTTTTATTTTCAAAAAGAAGAATGGTAGGAGTACCATGTATTAGAACCATCCTCACCACCTCTACTAGATCAGATAGAAAGGAAGCAAACGAGATTTAGGAGGTGGTTGTGAGGGGCTAGAAAAATGATGCCACCTCATTAGGATAAGTAGGAGGGCTATCAGGAGTAATAGACAAAGTCTTACCAATCGACATGCAAGGAATGAAGGGACTATCGGCGATGATTGTTAGGACCCCTAGGGAGGGTAATACTTCTTGAGGCGATAGCCATTAATTAGAAAGGGATCATCGGAAGCATTGACAATTTTCACTTAGATAGAGCCATTAGGGTTAACAGCAACCAAGTACCTTATAGGTGTCCATCCAACGCTATTGAAACTTTCTTGAAAACTTTCCAAATCTCAAGTCATAGGCAAGTACTAAGTCACATTCCCTAAACTCTTGCTTGATGAAGCTGTCATGATAGGCCTTTCTTCGAGCTTGTGTGACTTCCGTACACTGTAGAGCTATCCTATGAGCCTCACCCAAACATTTCAAGTGCAAGAGATGGTACTACAGAGACTCATCTCCAAGCGCTCTTTGATAGCCATGCGTAGAGAGGGCAGTTCCAATTCAAGAGGGAAGATGGTCTCTGTAGTACCATATACTAACTGAAAAGGTATATGTCCTATAGCAGCCTTATGGGAGGTTCTATATGCCTAGAGAGCCTCTGTAAGTCAATCATCCCAATCGTGATGATGTGCCGCAATTGTCCTTGTTAGGATCGAGCAAAGGATGCAATTGGTGCTTCGACTTGGCCGTTAGCTCTAGGATAATAAGGCATAGACTTACAATGGCACATCTTGTATAGCTCTGTCAATTTTTCCATAAACTTGTTGAGAAAGTAAGTGTCTCTATCACTTACTAGCTCTGGGGGACTGTCAAAGAGAGTTATGGTGTTCTTGTATAGGAATAGAGCCACATTGTTGTCATCATTCCACTTCAGAGATTTGGCTTCACACCACTTGGTAACATAGTCCGTAGAAACCAAAATGTATATGTTATGCTTCCTTTTGATTGAGAATCAATGGGGCCCATGAAGTCAATCCTCCACTTCTCAAATGGATTTAGGGAAAGGATGGATTGTAGTGGCATTGCATTAGATTTGGTAGGCTTTCCCATTCATTGACATGCATCATAATGTTTGTAGAAGTCATAGGCATCCTTGTGGAGAGTTGGCCACCAAAATCCTGCGAGCAAGGTCTTTTTGGCTATCTCTTTTCTTGCAAAGTGTGCTCCACAAGGCTTGTTGTGGCATGCTTTCAGCACAATTCCAATCTCGTCTCTTGCAACACATCTTCTTAGTACTTTATCTTTGCCTTTCTTATACAGAGCACTGCCTAACAAAGTGTAGGGCGTTGATTCCAACATGAGCTTTTTCTTCACATGAGACTGGAGATACCAGGGGGATATTGTTGCATTGCCAAGAGGTTGGCTATGTTTGCATACTATGGGATTACAGTTTTGACTAGAAAAAAGGGAAGCATCAAGGAGGTTCGGATCATCCTGCTCTTCTTTGTCACTTTGAGAGATCCGTGACAAATGATTGTCCAGGACATGGGAGCGACCAAGTTTGGTAATCACTTCAAAGTTGAACTCCTAAAACAAAAAGAGTCATCTCATCATTCTTACCTTCACATATGCTTTGTTCATCAAGAAGGACGAGGTCTCATGGTCTACATAGAATTTGAAGTGCATTGATAGCAAGTAGTGTCGGAACTTCTATAAGACAAACACCTTCAATCCACAGCCAATCTTTGGGGTACCACGATCTAGGAAGGCATTAGCCACATCCACTTCTCTCACAGGCTCGAGGGCTTTGTTGGACTTCGTTGCTATTGAGGGAGCAATCTTTAGGCCTCTTCTTCTTATCAGTATGCTTTTGAATTTCTTTCGACAGTAGAAGACAACATCAACAATTGTCACAATGTTATGTTTGGTTTGAAGGTGTCTAGGTCTTTGACCAAGTCATATTCTTTGATAGGATACACGGGCTTCTCCAATCGGCTAGGAAATGGGGCAACACCCACTTTTATCTTCCCTCTTTCCTCTAAGAGCGCTAACATTTGTACTTCTACTACAAGAGGTACTTTTTCATCCTCTATCTCTTGGACCTCTAGTCGTGTCTCTGTGGCATTTTATGGTACTGCAGTGCTCTGTACTATATCATTCTATTTTGTACTGTTGTATTTCTCCTCTGGAAGGTTCCATTGACCAAGTTGATCAAGAAGGATGTGAAGTATGTTTGGATAGAAGAGCAAGAAAAAGCATTCAGATTATTGAAGATGTTACAAGTAGCACCAACAATGTAGCCTCTTGATTGGAGTTTACCATTCCATGTGTTTGGAGATGCCTCTGATATTGCAATGGGAGCTATGTTAATGCAAGAAAAACACAAAGACTAGTTTAGACCAGTTTATTATGCAAGCAAGGTCATGACAGGAGCAGAAATAAATTATTCAGTTATTATTGAAAGGGAGTGCCTAGGAGTTATCTTTGTAGCATTGAAAAAGTTCACTAATTATTTGTTGGGTAATTCAATCATAATTCATGTGGATCATTAGGCATTGATCTATTTGGTGAATAAACCACAGCCAATAGGGAGATTGGCTAGATCTATTCTACTATTACATGAATTTGATTATTTCATTGTGCATAGACTTGGAAGAGAACACTTGGTTGCTAATTATCTAAGCAAATTGGAGTCGGGAGAACCTCTTGAAGGGATACTAGATGAGTTACCTTATGCAAACTTATTTCAGATTCAGTCAACCAAGTCAGATGATTGGTATGAATAGCTGCTTAATTACGTTATTGAAGGTATATTTCCTGAGGGAATGACCAAAGACCACAGGAGGAAGATGGTATTAAGAAGTGCAACCTATTTAGTAATTGGAGGAGATATGTACAAAAGAGGAGTGGATCAGATTATCACGAGATGTGTTCTTGACAGTCACCAGGCAGCAGTGTTAATTGAAGTTCATACAAGAAGTTCTGGAGGTCACTTTTCAGGTGACATAACTAGTAGAAAATATTTCAGAGTGGTTTATGGTGGCCAACAATAATCAAATATTCACATCAATATGCAAAGGCCTGTGATAAATGTCAACAAATGGATGGATATCCAAGGAATCAGGATAGAATGAGGTAACATCTAGTTTTGCCATTGGGTCCTTTTGAGAAGTGGGGAATGGATTTTATGGGTCCATTCAAGCCAACAGCAGAACTTTCAGAAAATAGATATATTTTGGTTGCTATAGATTATTGTACCAAATGGGTAGAAGTTGTTGCATTAAAGGATAATAAGGCAAGGAGTGTGGCCTATTTCCTGTATAATAACAAAATGACCAGATTTGGCTGCCCAGTGGAACTTGTATCAAATCAGAGAGTCCATTTTCTTAACAAGGTGATTAAAGTTCTAAATGAAACTCATATGATTAGCCATAAGATGTCATTAGTATATCATCCACAGGCCAATGGATTAGTTGAGAGCAGTAATAAGATTTTGGTTAAAATTCTTAAAAGGTCTGTTTCAGAAAACATGAAGGGTTGGGATCTGAAATTGAATTCAGCACTATGGGCATTTAGAACAGCCTTTAAGGTCAGTACTACATGACTCACACCATTCAGATTGGTCAATGGCATGGAAGTTCTGTTGCCAATGGAGTTCATAGTACCATCTTTGAGGGCGGAAATTTCAAATAGACTAACACAGGAGGATTCACTTAAACATAGATTGGAGCAGTTGATGTCTTTGGATGAAGACATATTTCACAATGCTTATGTGGCTACTATAATTTAGAATAGAAGATCTGCAGGGCTGTATCAGTACTTGAAGAAGAAGAAATTCAAATAGGAAAATTTGGTCTTAATGTATAACTCTAAATTAGACAAGCATTTTGGCAAATTAAAACTCAAGTATGTGGGACCATACAGAATTTTTGAGGACTTAGGGCAAGGAACATTTCTGTTGACTGATTTGAAGGGTAAATTGTTGGTTAAACCTGTGAATGGTTTTATACTAAAGTCTTTTTTACTCAATAAGTTCCAAGATGCTGATTTGAATTTGGTGGGAGTGGACACAAATTCATTTTTAGTCACTCAAATTGATGAAGTTGTTCCAGGAGGAGAGGAAGAAAGCAAAAATGATGCAGAGATTGAGAAATCAATTCAATAAGTTTTAACTAATATTCAGGCAAAGAAAAATTGACAGTCAGGAATGCAGGAATGAAATTCTCACGACTGGAATGAAATCAAGGGATTTTGTGGGTTCATGTCTACTGTTTTGGAAAAATAGTAACCATTGGGTGTGCCAGTCTTAAAGGCATGATTAAGGCATAACCTAGGGGTCTATTAAGTAGTTTTAAACCTTTGTAATTGATCAAATGTGAAAAGTCATGAGTAGATTCTGAGTCTTTTTGGGAAGTTAGGAGGAGTCGTGAGATTTTTTACGGTGTCTGTTCGAGTCAAGAAAACAGGAATTTTTGTAATCGATGTTTTTTAAGCAGAAGATGTGGAATATACAGAACAGATTAATCTTGATGTGTCTCAATTTGTCTTATACAATATTTCTTGTCTTGGTTTAAAGTGCATCTGAATTGCAAAATGAATTATGAAATGGAAAACTGGTTTGTATGTTGAAGTGATGTTCAATGGTGTGTGATGACAAAGACAAAAAGACAAATATTAGTCATAATCTGAATCCATTTTATATTAGAGAGATGCCCATTCTGGGTTAACTTAGGGGAAGCCTTTTGACCCCTAACAGGGAGATTGTGAAAAAGGTTTAGGAGTCATGTGATTAGTTTAAGTTCACCAGAACAAGAAGGAAAAGAGTTGAAATCTGTTTGTGGATGTTCAATAACAAGATACGTGGGACGCTTGGTGTACTAACAACGTTTTGTTTGTTCAATTAGTAGCCCACTGGAAGCTAGTAGATGGAGTGCTCTTCACAATATATAGTGTTGAAACCATCAGAAGCTCGCATTACTATGATGATGGCACCACAATAATCCTTAAGAATGAGTTTGGATACCTTCAGAACTAAAAATCTTCTCCTCTATAATCGAATGAAAGTTGAATTTAGAGACTTTGAAAAGAAGAAAGTAGAAGAAATGCTAGCAAGACAGTCCTCCAAGGACTGAAGCCCTTCTGTTTCTGTTCTGTTGAGTACAAACTGGGTTGAGCTAACTCCCTAATGAATGCCGCAATCAAGAGGCAAGCACTAGAATGAGTCCAAAGATTTTTAGGGAGAAGGCAAAAATCAAAGCTGAGAACGAGCTAGCAGTAGAAGCCTCCTTTTTTGACACCCTAGTGGAACTCTTTAAAGAAGTCCCTATGGCAACTCAAGGTCCCCTTGCTAGTTAGATTCATCCTTGAAATATTGATGAAAAGCCAGCGAATGTAGTCCCGTTGCCCATCTTTAAGGGAGAGTACAATGAAGATCCTAATCTTCATGTAGCTAAGTTTATGGTAACATGTGTAGCAAACAATGCCAAAACCCTCGAGCATTGGTTGGTGATATTCCTAGCCACTTTCAAAGGCATAGCATTTTAGTGTATGAGAGATAAGTAGTAAGAGCTTTGAATCAAAATCAAAACAGAGGACCCTCTAGATCAACCCAACCAATTTATGCAGTGATTAGAGAGACTTTCCAAAATCCTACTACAAGTACTCCGGGAGGAGGTGCAAATTTAAAGGACTACCTGTCCAATTCAATTGTTGCAAGCATAAAAAAAGAGTTTATGGATGTGATTACAGAACAATTAGAGATGTTGAAGGTAAATACTGCCAACATATCTAATCATGTAGGAGATGAAAGAGATGTGATGTGATCTAATACATGGTGTGCAAAGCGCCATCAAGCGGGACATTTAGCCACTGAATGTACCCATAAATCAACCATTCTTGGAGCTTTCTATTCATATTGTTTAAGGAAGAACCATATAGAGGATATTTTCTCTCTAAAGGAGATGCAGAAAAGAAGGAAAATATAAGAAGCAAGATTGGAACCCAAGATGACCACCTAGGATATCATACCAAAGCCTAGAGAGTTCGGTCCTAATTTTGGCACAAGGAGGTTTCCCTCTTAGAGTTATAGAGGACGACAAGTTGAAAAAGTGGAGTGTTATAGATGCAGAGAAAATGGACATATCTCACCAAACTGCCCAAACCCTAGAATGTCTATGGACTACAAACCCTTATGCAAAGGAGAAGACCACACTGCAAAATACTATTGAAGTTCGGCGCATGTAAAAGCTACCCCTGATATCCAATTGAAGATCCAAGAACTTGCCTACAATTTGGTGGAATTGAAAGTTATTGTAATAATGCGTGCCAAGAAAAGAGAACCCACAACTTTAAAATAGAGTATTCTCTCTATTCTAGGTTCAACCTGTATTCCTTCTGCCCCAATAAAATCCCTCTTTTAATAACAAAAGCGCATTTGGCTAGATTAAGACTCAACCTAGCCATTCTGCATCTTTCAAAGCATAATTTGAGTTGATTAATGTGATCCATAGCCTTCCCAAACACACTAAAATCATCTAGAAAGAATCTCGTGAATGTTGTCAAGCATGGAGCAAAGACTTCTTATACTCATTTCTGAAATGCAGGTGGAGCATTTTTCAAGCCAAATACCATTATATTACTAGCATAGACTCCCCACTCAATAACAAAAGTAGTCTTCTCTCTGTCTTCTCTTGCCATCAATATATGATTGTAACTACTAAATCCATCCAAGAAAATATATATCTAATGACATGCAAATGCATCCAACAGAGTATCTTGAAATGATAATGGGAAAGGATCAGTTATAGTGGTTGCATTTAGTTTCCTGTAGTCAACACAAATTCTGAGTTTGCCATTCTTCTTTGGCACCACCACTATAGGTGATAACCATGTCACCTTCTCCAAAGGATAAATAAATCCCACTTTCAGAAGTTTATCCAACTCCTCCTTAGCAGCCTTTGCATAATTTGGATTCATTCTGTATCTCTGTGAAATAACAAGAACTGCATCTTTTTTGAGGTTGATCTTGTGCATTCAAAACCTAGGATCCACTCCCTTCATATTAATATAAGTCCATGCAAAAATATCTTTAAATTCTAGTAATAGCTGACTTAGATCTGTTTTGAACTGGCCTTCCACATGAGCATTCACTTTGACTATCCGAGGATCCTCTACAGAACCTAAATTCCAATAATAGCTGACTTAGATCTGTTTTGAACTGGCCTTCCACATGACCATTGACTTTGACTCTCTAAGGATCCTTTGCAGAACCTAAATTAAGATCCTGTAAATCATCTTCTTGGACTCTTGTTGTTTTAGCCATCTACTCATCAAAAGCCTTTTTAGCCTGAATAATTTGCTGAATATGCATCTTCTCCTCCTGTTTAAATAACTTCATGTTTATGTCTTTCTCTTGTGAATCTTCCTGTTTACTTTCACTCTGTTGTTGTGAAGCTTCATGTTTCTTCTGCCCCTTATAATGTTCCAAAATTTTGACCACATCTATATCAAAAACACGTACAATTGATTCATTGACTTTAAGGAAAGCATCTTCTTCTTCATCAACAACTTCCTTCACCATATTAATACCATGTGTATACAAGGCTCTAGCTTCTTTGGGCAAAGTTGCATTTGGCACCATGTTCATGTGCACTTTCTTCTTTCCTTTCCTGATTGTAATTTTAGCAACTCCCCAATCCTGTTTGACCTTTGCTTGTTTGAACCAAGGCCTTCCCAACAAAATTGGATAAGGGCTGTCTCTTTCATCCATTTTCAGAACCACAAAATTCGTTGGAAAGACAAGTCCTGAAACAGAAATCTGTTGATTTCGGAGAATTCCTAGAGGCTAAATCCTCCTCTCATCTGCCATCTTCAGTTGGAAAGGAGCTTCTTCTAACTCAGGTAGCTTTAATCTGATATACAGGAACTCAAGTAAAATATTCACACCTGAACCTCCATCCACCAATGCTCCCTGTATTTCTTGTTCTTGAAAATTAACAATGATTTTGGGTACTTTGTAATCCACATCTTTAGCTTCAATCTGACAGGCTTCAGGTTCATCCACATGTTCTTCCTCCTCACTCATCTTTCTAAGTACCTGTCTTTTAAATTTAGGAACTAAACTTAAAATCGATCCATTGTAACAGTGGTATTCCTCAAAACTTCAGCTGTCAATTGTGCCTCCCTTATCTCTTGATGCTGGATCTCCTCCTGAATACTTAACTGTATATCAAGTATTTGCTGCTACAATTTGTGTTGACCATAGTCAGTTTTTCGACTCTTCTAAATTTCCTTCTAACATCCCTATCTCACATGTCCTTGATTCTCCCAATACTGAGGGTGTTTCATCTCCTTATGGAGTATAACAGGATCAATCATATACTTTCCACCTGATCTTGTAACAACCAAAACTGAAGCTAATTTTTCAGGAATATCCTCCACTTTTATGCAATTTGAAAAATCACACTGGACCTGCAACACATTGAGATAGTCCCCTTGTTGTGTCTGCAACACGGGTTCATTAACTTCTCTTTATTTTTTCCTTTCCATTTTTTTCATTCTTTCCCCTAGCTTTACTTCTCTACTTCTCTTTCCTTTTCTTCTTCCTACTTTTGGATTTCATTTCCTCATCTTCTGAATCATCAGAATCTAAATCTAAACTATCATATTCTAAATCTGAGCCAGAATCAGACTCTGAATTTGAGTCTGAATCCAAATCTGTATCTGAATCTGAATCACTGCTATACTTCTTCTTCTTCTATTTGATGGTTCCCAACCTTTTCTCTGCTCTCCTGGTAGTTGTGCTACCAATTGATTAAATCCTCCTACACCTCCAGGAATATTCATACTAGTGGCTACTGCAGTTCTCAAGGATTCCCTCAATCCATTACAAAAATATTCCCCCATCATCTCATTGGTTGACCTTTCATTGGGTACAAAAATATTCCCCCACATCTCATTGGTTTTTCTTTCATTGGGTGCAAGTCTTCCATTCAAATCTAAAAATTGTTGTGCATAATCCTCCACAAGGAGCCTCTTCATTGTTTTAAGCTTCTTCAAAATATCAGTGGTGGGTGTTTTCCACCTTCTGAATCTTGCCAAAAATGTTATTTGTAATGCTTGTGTATCAATAAAATGGGTTGCACCATACTGTATAAACCAGTTCATAGACTTAGCCTCCAATGTGGCAGCAAATTGTTGCTTTTTCACATCATCTCCATACAATACTCCTAGTCCACTTGCTTCCCATTTTGTGCTGAATTGAGCTACATGGGCATCAGGGTCTTTCTTTTTGGACTCGCCCTTGAAGTTTGAAAATTTGACTTTGCTGGATTAGGGGATTGTGCCATTGACCCTGGCTGTTGTGTTACATCAACCTTTCTTCTTGCTGGTTTTTTAGGAAATAGTTGAAACTTTAGTTTTTTCCTTGCATGTATCCAAATTTGAGACCATGCTAGCAGTCCCACAAATTGATTTCTGTTTCTCTACTCCTCTCCTGGTGTAACCTATAATTTCTTATAAGTAACAACATCTCCTGTTGCATGACTAAGGACTACTTCTTCAGTCTGTACTTCTTGATGACTCAGATATCCTAAATCCAGGATATCCACCTAATTGGCACTGCTGGACCTCTCTTGTTCTTTCTTCTTCTGTTTCTCTTCCTATTCTAATTTTTCCTGTAGCCTGGTATAATAGGTTCCAAAACCTTCACCCCTGTATTTTTCAATAGACATACACCATACACATGTTCTGTCGTCGTATTATCCTACTACTAAGATCCATATACACAATGTTTACAGTGATGACTTGCACACCCACACTGATTTTTCCGTCTTTCCCTGACCAATTTAGGAATAACTCAGCCCATAAGGTTGACAAAATTGCCAAAGATCCTGATTATGCCAAATTTTTCTAAACGCACTGCATGTATTCTTCAAACCAAAATGAGCAACATGTTTTGACTGTTCTTTCCACACTAATTCCCGTATCTTTCCAATAATGTCCAAAGGTAAATCATAAAATTGTGTGTTCAGAATTACCTAACTATATGCCTCAAACTTCTCATGTTCTATTGTCCAATTCTGAAACTCCTGTAACAATGCATGTGCAAAGGATTCCCGTTCCTCCTCTTCAATAGTCCAATACTGAAACTCCTTAAGCCATGAATCCATTTCTGACGGTATCCTTTAATTCATGAATCTTCTGTACTTTTTTCATTTTGAAACATCCCACCTGATGCCTAAAGACTAATTCGCAGGATCACCAAGTGTTAGGGGTCAAAAAGCTTCCCCTAAGTTAACCCAAAATGGACATCTCTCTGATATAAAACAGATTTAGATTACGACTAATATTCGCCTTTTTGTCTTTGTCATCACGCACCATTGAACATCACTTCAACATACAGACCATTTTTTAAATTCATAATTTATTTTACAATTCAGATACACTTTAAACCAAGACAGGAAACATTGTATAAGACAAATTGAGACACATCAAGATTAATTTGTTCTATATATTCCACATATTCTGCTTAAAAAACATCGATTACAGAAATTCCTGTTTTCTTGACTCGAACAAACACCGTCAAAAAACTCATGACTCCTCCTTCTAACTTCCCAAAAAGACTCAGAATCTACTCATGACTTTTCACATTTGATCAATTACAAATGTTTAAAACTACTTAATAGACCCCTAGGTTATGCCTTAATCATGCCTTTAACACTCCCCCTTGATGATGTCTTGGAACTCTTCAATGAATGTCAAATCTCCTATGGATGGTCATTCTCTCTGTTTCTGCTATTCAATTTGCTCCCAAAAAATTTGCCACCAAGATACACGTCTTTGTTGCTTCAATAGGGAGAGGAAATAGTCCACCACATAGAGCCTGTATCAAGATGATAATATGTTTCCACCATTGTGAGATAAATTTCTTGAAGAAAGTGGCTTCGAAAATAAGATTTTCCAATTATTCAATGGTAGAAGAAACTTTGCAAACATCCATTAAATTCTTCTCCTCTTAGCAATGTTATTTTTTTCATTTTTAGCATGTTTTAATGCTTGTTGATGGCAGTTTTTCCTAGGTGCATACCAACAACATGGAGCCCCAAGAGGAATACCAAGAAAACGAAATATTCATTGCAAGAAAATATATCTTATATCATCAACAAGAATGTTTTTCATATTTTATATGACTACAACAAGAAAAAGAACACCAATCTTCATGTAGCTTCATAAATAGAACAATTCTTCCATGGCTTTAACTTGAACAAAATCGATTATGCTTTTCATATTCTTCATAGAATTCATCAAGAGATGACAAAAACACAAGAGAATATACCACTTTAAATGGAAATCATCACATAGTATTCTTCTTCAAAGGTTCCATAGCTCTCACTCATAGATACATTGTTTTGCATAGATTTGGCTATCTCTCACTCACTCACTCTCTCATACACATGCTCTCTCTCAATAGTACAATGGAATAATTAAGAATAATTCTCCTTAATCTCTCTTTTTTCATGGACACCTGTCCCAAGAGTTATGCCTAATATGAAATGTCACCAGAGCCACTACAATGTCCTTTCATAGCTCAATAGTATCAATGTGACTTTAGTCTTTACTTAAGTTTTCAACAACTACTTCTCCCACTTCTTTGAGCTATTTTTAACTTGTACTAATCTCTTTTCAAGGTTAAAAAACTTCCCCAAGCTACACATCCATCCCACATAACACTTAAAAAGGTATATAGAACAAAATAAAACATAGATATAGACTCTACAGAATTTCAATGGAGGGTCTTTAGAACCATACATCAAGAAGAATCAGAACTCCTTTAGCTTAACTAAAACCATTTAAAACCATACAAAATAAATCAATAAGTTTCCAAACACTCTCAAACTCCATCAATCATCATTCTAACCTCTCATACAGAAGAAAAGAGAAGTTCAACAGACTCAATCAGAACCAATGAGACACTATCAGGACATCAACAGAACATATCAGAACATCATGTCTCTACTAAAAAATATAATTAGCTTCTAAAACCTATTCAACCTTATTCAAAACACTCTTAAACACTTCCAAATCAACTTAATCATCATACAAAATCCACCAAAAATCAATCATCTGGTCTCCATAAAAACAACAAAAATTAGCAAAAAAAATCAAGTCATTTCAATCCTCAACATTTCTCTCTTTCTCGACACAACTATGGTCATGCTTTCTTTGAAGACACTAGGCTCATTGATTTTCAATTTCATCCATGCTCAAAACCATGTTAGGGTTCACATCTTTTCATCTAGTTTATGGACAAGAGGCTCTTTTGCCTATTGAGGTGAAATTAACTAGCCTTCGAGTATTAGGTGGCGCAATAGGCTCTCAAAAGGAGAAGTTACATCAAAGATTACTGGACCTAGAGAGGCTACAATTGGATCGTGAAGAAGCCATCAACCACTACTCCCAGAAAGCTGAGAAGCATAGAGAAAAGTTCAACAAGAAGCTACCATATAAAAACATCAAAGAGGAAACTTTAGTGCTTCGATATGACAATCGCTTTGATAAAAGAAAGGATGGCAAGTTTCTTTGAGCATGCTAGGGTTTCTCTGTCTTGCTAACTCTCGGTAGCAATGGAAGTCAAAAAGTGAGAAAAAAAAAACCTTGAATATGCTAAATTCAAGATATCTTTTTTACAATTTCATTTTTCTCCAATGCTAGTGTTTATGTAGGCCACAATATGACACCTCAATCACATTTTGTTCCAATGTTAGTGATTATTTAGGCCACAGTGTGATTGACGCCTCAATGCAAGTAATTTTGTGAGAGTCTCATTGTCATGTGAATTGTAAGAGCTCCCAATAGAACTTTGGATAGATAATTTATGGTCAATCAAGATAGATTCCCATCATCGAGTATTTTAAGAAAAATGAAAATTTCAAAGACACGCATAGAAAGTGGGTGTAAATCAAGATGGTAAATGTCATGTATAAAGCTAGAAAGAAAGGAATAAAAGATCATTGTTATGTGTGCCGATTTATCTCAAGCGTTCTCTTACTCAAGTTTTCTATATACTTGCTTACTACTGAGAGAGAGCTATGAGCATAGATTGAGCACTTGGAGAGAGGAGACTGTACAAGGATTGTGAGACGATCTCCAACTCTGGACTAGAACAAATACAATGAAAGGGAGAATTAGGTGTGTCTATTGCAATCTTAGAATCCTTGGTTCACTTCCATGCTTGTGGGGGGAGTAAACTTAATGGTTTGGAGAGGGGAAGAGAGCAACTAGATGAGAGTTGATTAACCAAGGAAGATTGGACTGTTGAAAGAATAAGAGCTTTGCTCATGTCCTGCTACTATTGAGTGCGTGGAAGCATCGATATCCTTGTTTTTTAATGAGGAGTTCCACCTATCCTAGAGTCTCACAAACTCTAAGGCAAACATTTATATAGATTGTCCCTCTTTTCACTACCTAATCTCAAGTAAAGGGGCTATTTTATCTAGGTGGCTATATTTGCATGGGGTGCCTTTTGCTTTTGCTTTTTGTTTTTGTTGGAGGTGGGCTTTGGCTTGGGCTTACACTTAACACGATGTGTGCATAGCAAATAAGAGAGTAATCTTTTCAGTGATGTGTCTCAATATATTGGAACCATGAGGTGAAAGGATGTGTGCAAAGAAGACAAGAAAGCAAAGAGGATACACACGCAAGTGAGAGAGAAAGTAGAGGAATCTCATGTAGAGTAAAGGGGCTAATATAGTGACCTAAGTTGGATCTCCTAATATAATGACATACCTATGGATCCCCTTTTATCTAGGTGAGTAACATCCTATTTTTTCAAAGATCAATGTGCATACAATCATTGTTAAAAGAATTTGGGGCATTTAGATACTGTATAGAGTAGAGGAGCCAAGTGTGCACTTATGTGAACTTGGCAAGTAAGTAGGAATCGAGGTGAAAGAATGTGTGCAAAGCACACAAGAAAGCAGAGAGTATATACACGCAATGAAGAGGGAAAGTAGAGGGGCCTCATCTAAAGGGACCAATGGAGTGGCATCTATTAGATTATTTTTGTCGAGGTGAGTACTACATCTAAAGGGGCGCCAACAAAGTGACATCTATTGGATTATTTTTATCGAGATGAGCTATATCATTATTTCTCAATAATCAACAAACATATAACAAATAAACCTAATCGAGGCACTTTGATATTGTATAGAGTGTAGATATGGAGGAATCGAGGGTGCCCTATATTACGGGACTAGTTTGACTTGTCAAGGTAGTTCCCTACAAGCACCTCTTGGGGGGTTCAATATATTAAACCCTTGGTATCATGTGTATTTGAGGCCCAATTTTAAAAGCCCTGATCTATAAGCCTATCATGTATAAAACACACCCTTTTCATATCGTGCTAAACTTATATATTTATGAGTGACCCCCCTTCCCTGCCCCCTTCCCCCAAATCTAGGTTGCTACACTTCGAATTGGTAAGAGGCTGGTAGATGTTTAAAGTTGTAGATAGTGTAGATATAGAAGAGTCTAGGGTTGGTGAGAGGCTAGGCAGATGATGGTCTACAAGCCAAAACCCCCCTACAACAGCTGCAGCTTAGTCTAGGGTTGGTGAGAGGCTCGGCAAATGCTGCTATAACCTAGGGATAATGTAGATCCAGCTCAGCCTATGGTTAGCAGGTAGGTTCGACGAGAGGCTTGATAGACGTCTCAACGGAGATGCTGTATGGAGGAATCGAGTAGGTAGACGCCTCCGTTCTGCAGCTCCCCCTACATGCACCTACCACACGTGCAGCTTTCCTATTGTGCACCAGTAAAAGATCTCCATTGGAGAAATAAGGATCCCCATTCAACAAAAAGAGGGCTAGGCACGCACCTACGACACGTGTAGCTTTCCCTTCGAGCCGGGGCAAAGCTGGAGAGAGTCGTCCGCAAGCATGGCGTGTGTCGTATAAGAGGAAAGCCAGATAGACAGAAGGGAGAGCGTAGCATGAAACAAAGCTGTCCAAATGGAAGGATATTGCGAAAATGCAATTCGTCTGTAAACTTCGTTACGCAACCGGAAGCCTTAAAAATAGTCATGAGCACACTCAAACGGATTTAGGAAAACTTGGCCCATGCAGGTCTCGAACCTGCGACCTTCGCGTTATTAGCACGACGCTCTAACCAACTGAGCTAATGGGCCACTTATGACAATATCTTTTCCATGATAATATTTGCAACATACTTACATTTACACATGTTTACATACAACACACACCATATATTCTTTATTAGCAGCAGCGGCACGTGATTGTTCTTTTTTTAAAAATTGATTTTCCCGAATACGCACATTATTATCTATTGATTGATCAATGTATTGATTTGCCAAGGGTATATATGCAGATATACCTTTAGGGTAATCACTCTTCCATCATGCTCTATCTGCAAGAGCCCTAAGCTTTGGCATAATCGAAGTATAGCGTGTATGGCAAAATGAGGCTAATGCTAGTTTTCCACTATATCGCCATATATAATTTTGTATCCCAATCATGCTTATTTTCGAAAATTATCTTGGATAGAATATCCACAAGCTGCTTATTGGTACTTTCAACTTGTCCATTTGCTTGCAGATTATAAGGGGTTATCTTATTATACTTAATTTTCCATGCTTTAGTCATTTAATTACCTTGTTCAAAAAGTGAATTCCACGGTTCGATATTATTTCCTTTGGCAAACCGAAATGACAAATGATCTGCTCAAGTAGGAAACTGGTAGTCTCTTTTGCATTGTTTTGCCTCGTCACCCGTGCTTTTGACCACTTTGTAAAGTAATCAGTTGTTACTATAATATATCTCTTATGAGTAGTAGATGACGGGGTAATAGGACCCACAAAGTCGATGCCCCACTTCTCAAACGGAAGGGTAGCCATAATCGGAGTAAGTGGGCGTTCCTATTTTCTCTACTGTAATGTCTTTGATATGTATCACATCTCTTAGCATACTCAAATGAATATTGGAAGATGGATGGCCACCAATATCCAGCTCTTAAAGTCTTCTGTGCTGTCAATCGTCTAGCAAATGCTCCCCACAAGCGGAGTCATGACACTTTTCTAAAATAAATGAAACCTTATCAGGCATCATACATCGGTGATAGATATCATCAACACCCTACCGATATAGGGTTCCTACAATTAACACAAAATTTAAAGCTTACTGTTTAATTTTCTCTTTTTGGATTTTGATAGAGTAGCTCCAATCTCTCTTGTAGATAGATAGTGTATTATAGCAGCATACCAGGAAGGAATAGATGACGTATCAATCTTAAACAATGTTTCCATGTCACTTCCTTCAGCCAAGATATCTTTTGGCTCTCTGAAATCCACAAGGCACTCTATAATGCCCTATAGCTTTGGTGGCTTGCTCTTCTCCATATAGGTATAGTTAATTTCCAATACGCCCAACTTTCGACTAGCAAAAGCTATCGGATGGTACCACTTTTCCTCCAAAACTTGGGCCAAACAGCTGATACTACGCATTGTTGCTGCTAAAAATATATTAAACATTTTGCCCCTTTTAGGTGCTTTTAAAAAAAATGCTTTGGTAAGCTTCTACTTCACATCATCAAAAGATACTTTGCAAGAGTCACTCCATACAAACTGACAGTTAAAGAACAATAGGTTCCTCAGTGGCAACATTCTTTCTGCCAAGGTATTGATAAACCTCTGATAATACCCTTCCGATGATAGAAAGCTATGCACTTCCTTTAGAGTACGTGGTGGACTCATGGCAACTATGAGCTTGATCTTTTCAAGATCAATTCCTATTGAAATGACTACATAACCTAACAATAGCCCATAAGGCACCGCAAAGATGCACTTTTGTGGGTTGAGAGCTATGCAAAATTATCTGCAACACTCAAAACACTTCCGTAAAATAATCAACTGCCTTTCTCTTATGATAGTTGCCCCCAGATCATCAATGAATACTTTCAAATCCTCTGAAAAAATGTCACCAAAGGTCTTGTCAACTATTCTTTGCCACGAACCACGTACATTACATAAACCAAATGCCATCACATGATATGCAAAGGTACCAAAGACAATAATAAATGCAGTTTTCAATTTGTCTTGCTCAGTAATCGCCATTTGATTATACCCTGCAAAGCAATCCATGAACGAATATATTTTCCTACCCGCTAATTGATCCAAAATTTGGTCAATAAACGTCAATAGGTAGTAGTCTTTAACAGTCTGCTTATTCAACTCTCTAAAGTCTACACAAACATGAATTTGATTCTTTTTCTTCTTTCCGATCACAACTGGTGAACACCATTTAGTATGTTGAACAGGGAAGATCAAACTCGCTTTTTGCAACTTCTGTAGCTCCTCAAACAGCCTGTCCCTTAGTTCAAAAGGCATGCGCCTTACTTTCCAATGTACAGGCCAACTTCCTTCCTTTAAAGGAATGGTATGCACAACCAAGCTAGGAGGAATACCTCTCAGTTCATCATAGATCCAAGCAAAGATGTCACGGAACTCTTGAATTAATGACATATAGTCCTCTCTTTCTTCTGAACTGAGCATGGAACCTAATTTAATTGGTCACGAATCGTTTGGCGTACTAAGGTAGCTCAATAACATCTGCATCTCTTATTCGATCTTGAGGCTCTATCAGCTCATTCAAAGTTATTTGATAAATTTCCTCTATAGTGGACCCTTCTTTAGATCCATCACTCGATGACGTCTCACTACCAAATGGATCATCTACTTTTTCTAGTTTAGTAGAGGATAAATGAGCTCTCTCACTCTGAGGAGACTTAGGGTAAGGATCCACTATTACACGATTGGTAGCTCTACCTAGAATCACTTGACCAGCGGGTATATCGACTTGACATTTAGTTCGTAAAATCCATGGCCTGCCTAGTAAAACTCGATAGTTAGGCCATCTTGCAAACCTTATCACCCTAAAGTCCAAATAGCATTCCACTCTTGGAACGGTAACATGGACTTTAGCGATGCAACCTTCTGGTTGCCTTAGACTATCATCAACCATCCTAAGAAGTGTGAAGCCATCTTTTTGGATTTCTAGACCTAGCCTCTCCATCAAGTCTGAACTCTTGATATTGATAGAGGATCAGTGTTCACAATAGTATGCTCTACTAATATTCCATCCATGTATGTTGGAACCCTTGGACAATGCTTTTCAGCATGATCGAACCAATCTTCTCCCACTCGTGCTATGCCCAAAGGTTCTACAATATACCCAACATGCAAGATTTACTTGAATTCCTTGGATACTTCTCGAGATAATTTAATCAATTGTATGAGATTCACGTCTGGTTTCACTTCGCAAAGAGAACTTGCTAGATCAAAGTCATGATAGTTAGCCAAAGTTCTCTTCTCTTGCCAAACCAGTCTCTCCTTTGGTCTTTGGACGCTTTGGTGCCTCTTTTTTAACTTTTTCCTTCTTTCTTGGCAATTCTTTATCTTTCTTAGGATCAACTTTACTATCAACAGGCCTTAGAGGTCCACCTTCCATATTAGGATTTAGAACTTTTTGTCCCCTAGCATCTTGCTTAAAGTTTCCCTCCACAGGTTTTATAGTTCCTTTGTCACCCTCTCTAGTCTTTTGACATATTGTTACAGCTCGTAGACTAGAAGTTTCAGCGTCATTGATAGGTACGGCCTCAATAAGATTGACTCCACTACCATGAGGCTCTACAATAGCCTTTCCTCATTGTAGTATTTATCTTGGCCCCTCATCTTGCTGGAGATTATTTCCTTGTGTGCAATGATTAACTGGACCTGGTTGTTTACTTCCTTGTTGGAGGGAACTGATCTTACTCCAAAAGGTAGTAGCTAAGTGGCCAGACTTTCTGCAAATATCGCATTTGATATTCGGACAATTTCTAGGAAAATGTTGGCCACCACACCACTTACAGTTAAATCTTGAGGGGGCCACCCTCTTCAGGGTGTCAACTCCCTATCAAATTCTGATGCTTCTTAAGGAAATTGATATCCACAACTATTTGTCTATATTGTTCACTAATCATATTAGTGTAGTGCTTCATCATATCCTTGACTTCACCAAGGACATTTGAGGCACTTGACAGTCATGATTTTTAGTTTGTCATCCCATTGGCCTAATCACTTGATTAGGAATTGGTTGTTGCTGATCTATTGGGACAACATTTAGGTTTGTTGTTTGGCCTCCACCATTTAGTGGGCCCATGTGACTAGCCATAGGCATGGTAAGACTAGGAGGAGCCGGTAACATAGAAAGATTTGGCATGATACTCTCTCTTCCATTCACATTTGACATGGGGTTTTCTTGACTCCTGCTAGTCAGTGCCAAATTATTACTATTCCAATTTATCCTTGTTGCATAAGCCGCTTGTAAGCGCGATTGTAGGAAATATTGCAACTATATAGCCGGTGGAATGGGGATTTAAGAATTAAGTTTGCAAAGAAATTGCTTTAGTTTCTTCGCACAGGACTGGATATTATCATTTGGCTCTTGGGCATGTTATATTTAAGAAATGTAATCAATACTGTCAACCCTTCTCAGGGGCAAACTCTCTACGAAAGGCCGTGAAGAATTGGTCAATGCTAGTTATGGTTCCGACCTCTAGACCGTGATACCATACTACTTCCCTTCCTTTTAATGTCATATTGAAGAACATCATTAAGTGTCCTTCGTCTTTGGATTCCATAGTTGAACATGAGTGTTTCAAACTCCTTAATATGGAGTTCTCCATCTTCTTCTACTAACCCATGGAAGATGGGCAACGGTGCTCCTAATGTCGGAAATCCGGTGTCCCTACAAGAATTGCGATGGGTTGTGCCATAGCTACAACTGGATTGAGAACAAGAGTTTGTGTAGGTAAAACTACACCCCTACTTGAAGAGGGTTGATTGACTGGAAGAGGGGAAGTATTACAATTTTCTCTTGCACTCAAAGGGCTACTTGCGACACTTAGATTATTAGAACCACAGTTGCTTATGCATATTAGGCCACTCATTTGAGGAGAATAACGCCTTAGAATCTTTGCTTGCCGTCTAACCCTCTCAGCACATTCCTCTTTTTGTATTTCGGCTTGACAGTTCTTGTTAGAGGACATAAACCTACTATTTGGTCCCTAGAACCCTAGAATCTGAACCACCCCTTATTGGTGGCTCCTAGCAAATGCACCACTGATGGGACCTAAAATGGGCTGGCATTGGCTAGACCTCATGCACACAACAGGCAACCCCACCATATGGCCTTGCGAGCCAGGAGTGTCTATAATACACTGATGTACACTAGATAGACTTAATTAGGTGTTTGTAGCTGATATATAGTCCTACAGCCCTTTCCTCAAACTCCAACAAATGGAGTATCCCATACATATCGGTAATAAATATCATGAAGAACATACGTAGGAGGCACCTCATCGGCTGATTGTCGTGGCCCCTCTACGACTCTCCTACACCTCGGGGATTGGTCCCAAGATGCGTCACTCCAACATAAATTGCACATGATACAAGCTCCATTCTTTCATTTTGAACATATTCTAGGAGATACCATGTGTCCTTACCAGACAATTCCCGAAGGAAACAATAGACTAGCCTACAGCTTAGGTCATCTCATATGCTTAAGCGTAGGTCATCATAATAGAAAACAATGCTACGCATCCAGTTTTTTGTATTCTGATACCATCGTCAATATGCACATGCAAAACTAGATGATTCTAAAGTGTTCAAACATAATTTTCAATCAGAAACATGACGTGCACAATCAGGCTTTCCAATGCTCATTTACTAACTCATTGTGGCGATGTAAGGATAGCACCGAGACCATGTGTCCAGGAAATGCCATGTGTCCTTACCAGACAATTCCCCAAGGAAACAATTGACTAGTCTACAGCTTAGGTCGTCTCACACGCTCAAGTGTAGGTTATCATAACGAAAAACAGGTGCTACACATCCAATTCTTTGTATTCTGATACGATGTTTGATATGCACATGCAAAACTAGATGATACTAAAGTGCTCAAAAATAATTTTCAATAAAAAACATGACATGCACAATCAGGCTTTACAATGCTCATTTACTAACTCGTTGCGGCGATGTAAGAATAGCAATGAGACAACGCTTATGCTACTATCCTCTTAATTAAAATACAACAAACCCTATATCATAATATGCATAAGCAAAATCAACAATAAATAGCACCCAAATCGCATCATTCAAACACCCCACCCCCTCCTTTTAGGTATTGCTTCTGTTGCATAGGTGTAGGGGTTCATTTTGTCATATTTTGATGCACGAAAAGTGATAAATCACGAACTTTGACAAAGAGGTAGAAAAAAATGAGGCTAAATCTTATGCTTCGCCACTATTATACATTCACAAACACTCATTATATTTTTTCTTATTTTTATGAAGCACATTTGTTTTCCCTATTGTTTCTTGATTTTTAGCATTTATTTGTCAATAATCACTATTATTTTTTGAATTTTTCATATCAATTATTTCAGCATACTTAAAGTTAATTTTGTTTTCCATTTTTTCTGATATGAATACATCTCACTACCCGAAACGACAAAACTATCATTTTACCCTTAAAAACCACATTTCGGGTTTTGCGAAATTTAAACAGCGTATGTAAATAATTATGAAACTAGAATTTTTTGATAAACAACAATTAAACATGATACAAATACAACTCAAATAAATTTTCATCACATAAGAACATCATTTCCATCATAAATGTCGAAAAACCTTCATTTTCTTCATAAAAAATAGTCATACTATGTTTCTACAAAACCCAAGATGCATTGAATAACTATGTGACCAGTAGATGGAGCCTCCATCACTCTCAATTCCATGCTGCATATCAATCTTTAGCATCTCCATTAATCTCCATCATCATTTTCCTCAATTTCCTTCCCGATTTTGTAACATGTCCGCTTATCCACTTGTGGGACACGTCTTAGCAGTCCATCGGGAGGGGAGTCTAGAAAGTGCCACCTGGCACTCGCAAGGAATGCCACAGGGTTTGCAATCTAGGTCTTCCCGAGTATGCCCCGAAACAGAAGTATTCGGCCGTTCCCACTTAGGACCAACTTGAAGTCAGGGTTTCTTTCCTGTCAGCCAAGTCTCTACTAGGAAGTAGCTAGCATCGAGCTCCAGATGAACCACTTTGTGTAGAAACAACAAAGTCGAAGCGGATTTATGCTGCACTTGGTTCATGGAGAATGGGAAAGAAGAGGGATGCGAAGCTCAACCTCTCTGTCCATAAGGCATAGTCCCATTCCGCTCCCCTAAAACAACATAAATTGGGATTCTAACTCTACTAACTCTAGGTCTTCACAATTTCGTTATTACGTCATTTGATAAAAGTTCCCAACTAACCGGGACCACCCTTCCATAGGATGGACCCAAGTCATATCCACTGCACTTTCCTTGATAGCTTTATTTGTCTAATTAGGTCCTACCACATTTATGTACGACATTTAAAATCAGCTTCATTAATTAAGCATTTTAGGACATAGAGTTCGTTCACGTAATTTACAACACATACACAAAAACAAAATAAGCAGTTCTTTTTTCAAACAAGTTCACTTATCTTTAAGTTAATCTTTGTCTCCTGTCCATACATGAGAATTATGTATCCCTTCTGTCCAACAGAAGTACTCGATCCAAATCTCATGGCACCGAAATTTCCATCCTTTATCTAGAATAGGATCTTCCAACGTCCTAGACGTTGAGCTCACGGGGATCTCCAACTCCATTCTGGACATGCAAGGGGTGTTTAGAGCTCCACATAACCCACAAGCGATCTAGGAGTGAGCTGCCATTTCCGTGGTTGGCCTTTTCACCACTCGACCATCGGCCTCTGAATCTAGCAGTGCCCTCTCGGGATAATCCATGATGTGATCTTGGAGATGATCCACGCGTGTAAAATATCATTCCTTAATTAATCCAATTAAATTCAAGCATAATCAAAGCAATCAGCCCTAATATCATATTCTAGAAAAACATTCCTTTATTGCAAATGCAACTTATCATTACAGACCCCTGCCATGCATTTGCCATCAACACAAGCCTTGGAATATTTATACAAGCCACAATGCAATAATCCCTTGAAAAAGAAAAACATTTAGGGTGTTATTCAATCAACCAATAAAACTAATTGTATTTTTCTCAAACAATACAATAATAGATGCGACAATAATTCCATCGCATATTCACTCTCCCCCTTGGGACCAAAGAGTAGAATTTACTTAATATTCTCTCCTTTAGCCTAAGGCATATGCTAAAGGTTCCAATACTATACATGACGTAAGTCCTATCATTCCAATGCAAATTAATTAATCTAGTAAGAGCATTTATGCCTCTTCTCTAAGTGACAATTATCTTTTAGTATTTTCCTACTATGCAATAATTTTTTTCTTGGCTTTATCTTCCTTTCTCCTAAGGCAAGGAGTCGCATATCATCGATGTAAAGTTTACATAATCTCTCCCATGTATGTACCATGTATATGCATTTGTGAACTTTAAACAATATTATCCTCGGTAAAGATTAATCAAAGACTCATCAATTCTCAATACTTTAGTGTCCCATATGTTGCTTATGCTATGCATGGATTCATCACATAGCAACTAGATGCAATTTAACTCCCTTTGATACAAGCACTTCACAAAATTCATCTTTAAATATTTGAGATGTGATTTATCCTTTTCAATGACCTATTCTAGCACCACAAGGTACGGAGCCTAATGTATCTCTTGTGAGCATTAAAACAAGCATCTATCAATTTGAAGATACATTACTTACGATCGGTACCGCAATTGGATTGACAGTGATGCCTTTGCTCAAAGCTCTATTGCTGGTTGTAGGATTGTCATCTGCACGCGACATTCTTTCCTTGGAGGCCATCTTTCGCAAGTAGACTCAAGAGATTAAGAAGGTGGAATAGATTCGAGATGGGAGAGCGTAATAGAAGATGGTTAAATCGAGGATCGAGATAGAGGAAAATTGTGTAGCCTCTTGGGGTAACTCTTCTCTCTCTCTCTCTCTCTCTCTCTCTCTCTCTCTCTCTCTCTCTCTCTCTCTCTCTCTCTCTCTTAGCCTTTCGCGGTCTCCTTATGCTCTCTTGTACCTCCCCATGCCTCATATTTATAATGAATTAGAAAGGAGGGGATAAGTCTGAGAACAAGAGTGGAGGGTCTCTTAGAAGACTCAGTGATCTAATGCTCAGATCATAAATCTGATGGCTGCATTGGCTCCAAAAGGGAGGGTAATACCCAAGACACTTGATTAGAAAGCTCTTAGTTCACTCCTTCTTCTTTTCTCTATTCGAAGTGTTGTCTACTGCATGTAGACTACGATCGCGGCGCACGCGATTTTGCTAGTCACTTTTCTTTATTTCTCTTTTTATAAAATCTCCAAAACTAACTAAAACATCACTTGTCTTTTCTTTTAAATGACTTTTAGTTCTATCTTTTTAGAATAATATCTAAAATATAATAGTTTTTTTCCCCCCCAAGAATCTAATATTTTTGGACCATTCAAACTATACACATTAATACTAGTGATTAATATGGCTCATAAGTCCCATTCACATTGTACTTTTTGTGAAGGGTGGCTACAGTCCTTATCAATTTGAGAAAAATATCAGATTTATGACTCTAAAAAATTTTAAATATATTTTTAATTGAATGAAAATTATTAGCTATTAATGCTAGTCAATTTTTACCTTAGTTAGTCTTTAGTTAGTAATCTTACTAACTTATTAATTGACTACCTAACTAACTTTCAATGCATGGAAATATTACATCCTCCTCCCCTTAGAGAAATTGAGATGTCCTCATCTTGAGAGAAACTGGGGAAGACAAGCACTAATGGGGCTTATGACATGTGGGTTAAGACCCACCATGCATCCACTGTGCTACTCTTAATGTTTCAAGTAGTGCACTCATATTATTCGAATTAACCATAGGTACAAGAGTAGGATTTATTCTCCATTGTGTTACATGTCGATTAAGCTTCTAGGAAATTTAGTCCTCCTAATAAGGTTTAGTGGGCTCTAGATCTTCATCTTCATCTGATTCGTGTATATATCCATAGATTGCACATGTGTAGCTTCATTTTCTTGGAGGCTCAATGTCTTCTGGACTTAGATCAGGGCAGTCTGTTTGGATGTGTCCTAGCTCATTACAATGGAAGCATTGACGGTAGGGACATCTCCTACGGATGTGCCCCATCTCTCTGCATGTATGGCATCTCTTATCCTGATCTCCATAGTCATCTTTGCTACAATTGCCAGATTTAAGTTCTTGGATGATTGGATTCGCTCAGAGTAATGCAACTTGCAAGTCCGTTGGATGCATTGCTTCAAGAGGTGGTTCAGAGGAGTGTTCAGGCCATGGCAAAACTTGGATACTTGCTGTGCAATATCCATAGGTGGCGCATATTTTAGTGGGATTACAAACTTTGAGTAGTAAGCTTCCAGGTTTAATTCCAATTGCTTCAGCTTGAAGAATTCATTCATCTTCAAGGTCTGGTAGGTTGGCAGAAGGTATTGTCCACGTACAACATCTTTCAACTGAGTCCACATAGAAGGGGCTTCAGAAATACCTTGATCTTTGCACCATTGCTTCCACCATAACCCACCCTGGCCAACTAACTTCAGTTTTCCAATCGTTGCTTGATTCATGGAGGCAGTTCCCAAAGCAGAGAAATAGTCATCCATCGTCTCAATCCATATCTCTGCTTCTGCTGCGACGTCTAACCCTTCTACATCAAACTCGGGTGCCTTAATATGCTTGAGAAGAAATTTCTTCTCTTGCATATTAGCATTCGTGGGTACAGAAGGTGCCTGACAATCAAGCCATACCACTCAGGTTATTTCTGTTTAGGATATGTCTATGAACCAAACATTAATCAATCATGTATCATCATGAAGTTTCGCTCTGATACCAACTGTAACGTGCCCGCTTGTCCACTTGTGGGACACATCTTAGCAGCCCATCGGGAGGGGAGTCTAGAAAGCGCCACCTACGCACTCGCAAGGAATGTCACAGGGTTTGCGATCTAGGTTTTCCCGAGTCTACCCTAAAGTGGAAGTATCTGGTCGTTTCCACTTAGGACCGACTTGAAGTCAGGGTTTCTTACCTATCAGCCAAGTCTCTAGAAAGTAGCTAGCGTCGAGCTCTAGATGAACCACTTTGCGTAGGAACAACAGAGTCGAAGCGGATTTATGCTGCACTTGGTTCATGGAGAATGCGAAACGAGAGGGATGCGAAGCTCAACCTCTCTGCCCATAAGGCATAGTCCCATTCCGCTCCCCTAAAACATCATAAATTAGGATTCTAACTCTATTGACTCTAGGTCTTCACAATTTCGTTATTACGTCATTTGAGAAAAGTTCCCAGCTAACTGGGACCACCCTTCCGTAGGATGGACCCAAGTCACGTCCACCACACTTTCCTTGATAGCTTTAGTTGTCTAATTAGATCCTACCACATTTATGTGCGACATTTAAAATCAGCTTCATTAATTAAGCATTTTAGGGCATAGACTTCGTTCACGTAATTTACAACACATACACAAAAACAAAACAAGCAGTCCTTTTTTCAAACAAGTTCCTTAACTTATCTTTAAGTTAATCTTTGTCTCCTGCCCATACATGAGAATTATGTATCCCTTTTGTCCAATAATAGTACCTAGTCCAAATCTCATGGCACCAAAATTTCCATCCTTTATCTAGAATAGGATCTTCCAACGTCCCAAACGTTGGGCTCATGGGGATCTCCAACTCCATTCTGGATAGGCAAGGGGTGTTTAGAGCTCCACTTGACCCACAAGCGGTCTAGGAGTGAGATGCCATTTCCGTGGTTGGCCTTTTCACTGCTCGACCATCGGCCTGTGAATCGAGTAGTGCCCTCTCGGGATAATCCACGATGTGATCGTGGAGATGATCCATGCATGAAAAATATCCTTCCTTAATTAGCCCAATTAAAATTCAAGCACAATCAAAGCAATCAACCCTAATATCATATTCTAGAAAAACATTCCTTTATTCCCATGGCAACTTGTCATTACAGACCGCTGCCATGCATTTACCATCAACACAAGCCTTGGAATATTTATCCAAATCACAATGCAACAATCCCTTGATTGAAAGAAAAACATTTCGGGTGTTGTTCAATCAACCAACAAAACTAATTGTATTTTTCCTAAACAACACAATAATAGACCCGACAATAATTCCATCACATATTCACTCTCCCCCTTGGGGCCAAAGAGTAGAATTTACTTAATATTCTCTCCTTTACCCTAAGGCATATGCTAAAGGTTCCAATACTATACATGACATAAATCCTATCATTCCAATGCAAATTAATCAATCTAGCAAGAGCATTTATGCCTCTTCTCTAAGTGACAATTATCTTTTAGCATTTTCCTACTATGCAACATTTTTTTTCTTGGATTTATCTTCCTTTCTCCTAAGGCAAGGAGTCACATGTCATCGATGTAAAGTTTACATAATCTCTCCCATGTATGTACCATGTATATGCGTTTGCAAACTTTAAACAATATTATCCTCGGTAAAGATTAATCAAAGACTCATCGATTCTCAATACTTTAGTGTCCCATATGTTGCTTATGCTATGCATGGATTCATCACATAGCAACTAGATGCAATTTAACTCCCTTTGATACAAGCACTTCACAAACTTCATCTTTGAATATTTGAGACGCGATTTATCCTTTTCAATGACCTATTATAGCACCACAAGTTACGGATCCTAATGTATCTCTTGTGAGCATTAAAACAAGCATCTATCAATTTGAAGATACATTACTTACAATCGGTACCGCAATTGGATTGACAGTGATGCCTTCACCCGAAGCTCTGTTGTTGCTGGTTGTAGGATTGTCATCTGCACCCATGCGACATTCTTCGCTTGGAGGCCATCGTCCACAAGTAGACTCAAGAGATTAAGAAGGTAGAATAGATTCGAGATGGGAGAGTGTAAGAGAAGATGGTTAAATCGAGGATCGAGATAGAGGGAAATTGTGCAGCCTCTCAGGGTAACTCTTCTCTCTCTCTCTCTCTCTCTCTCTCTCACAATCTCTTGGAGGGGTATACTCTCTCTCTCCCTCTGTCTTGTAGCTTTTTAGGGTCTCCTTATGCTCTCTTGTGCCTCCCCATGGCTCATATTTATAATGAATTAGAGAGGAGGGGATAAGTCTGAGAACAAGAATGGAGGGACTCTTAGAAGACTCTGTGATTTGATGCTCAGATCATGAATCTGATGGCTGCATTGGCTCCAAAAGGGGGGTAAAACTCCAAGACACTTGATTAGAAAGATCTTAGTTCACTCCTTCTTCTTTTCTCTATTTTCGAAGTGCTGTCTATTGCTTGTAGACTGCGATTGTGGCACACATGATTTTACCAATCAATTTTCTTTATTTCTCTTTTTATAAAATCTCCAAAACTAACTAAAACATCAATTGTCTTTTCTTTTAAATGACTTTTAGTTCTATCTTTTTAGGATAATATCTAAGATATAATAGTTTTTTTTCCCCAAGAATCTAATATTTTTGGACCATTCAAACTATACACACTAATACTAGTGATTAATATGGCTCATAAGTCCCGTTCACATTGTACTTTTCGTGAAGGGTGGCTACGGTGTCAAATGGTTTTTTGTTTATGGCATAAATCATGGAGTTCTTATGTTTGCAGAAGAACTTCATTAGGATTCACATGAGAAACTTTCATACATAATTCAGTCATTATTCCCCAACATTTGTCTTAGATGCCATTTAATCTCATAAGTTCCTTTGTAACTTGACATGCAATTTTCAATTTGTATAATGTAAATTGACAAAAATTAAGTCTATGGGGACCTTCAACTCGATCAACAAGTGGTAATTGATAGTTTACAGGTTATGTCACATTGGTTCATGAGGTGTATTTGCTTGGAAATCAAGAAGAGTGCCCAAAAGTCCACTTGGTTTGAATGGGACCTGAAGTAATGGTTGTAAGAGACTTGTGTGACTTGTAAGTGACCTATATGGTCCACTTTTGTGTGGAAGCAGAAGAGAAGTGCAGCCCACATTTTTCGGCGCAATTTTTGGGCTTGCACACCTGTGGCAGATGGAGGGAGAGCTAAAGACTATGGTGCATGCTTCAAAGCATGCAAACACAGAGCAAACTGAAGATAGAGAGGAGATACAAACAAAGAAGGTGAGAGTCCTTTTTGCCCATCCATTTGGTATCATGAAAATGAGTGGTATGACAGTCCAGAAAAGGGAAAAACAGAGATAAATTATTTAGCCTGCTCTTATGAACTTCTTATTCCATTCTCTTACTGTATTCATGGACCATTGAAGCCCTTCTTGTGCCCAAGTACTTGAGTGACTTTGGGGCAAGTAAAGGGGAGATCTTAGAGGTGTATGGGGCTGATTTGGACTGCTAAAACCTGTCATAAACAGGGCAGCCCATTGTTCTTGTCTTCTTGAAGGGAAATCAAGTGATCTAAGTGGTTGCAAGTGTTGGTATTGACCTCTAAACATCAGGGCTTCATTTGAAAGTGAATAGAGAGGCATATTCGTGAGTTTATGTATGTTTTGGGAGCTTGTTTATGGGCTGAAAATTACTGTTATAAAATAGGGCTGAAGTGAATTAAAAGCTTTGTTAGTGCATTTCAAGAGCTTTTGGTTTTATGTCTTGGAAGAAGTGGAATCTACCACTCAAATACTTGTACCTTGGAGTTGTTGTTCATTGGCATTCATAAAATTTATCCATTTGGGCTTGCATTTGAAATATGTATTTGGATTAAATCTGAGATAAAATCTCTACATGTAATGGTCTATTAATCTCACAAGCATTTGATGTAATCGAGTCAAAGTCTTTGTTGCCATTCATGTATGCTAAGTATATGAAAAAGCTTAAGGTCTTCTTCTCCAACTGAATCATCTCTAACACCCAAGACTTATCAAACCCCATTCTTTTCTCTCTCTCTCTCCTTATCTTGAATCTCTCTCTCCTCTTCTGCTCTAAACCCCGGTGGTAGACCTTCGATCCCCAACAGGACGACAACGGTCCTTATCAATCTGAGAAAAATGTCAGATTTATGACTCTTGATTTTTTTAAATATATTTTTAATTGGATAAAAATTATTATCTATTAATGCTAGTTAGTTTTTACCTTAATTAGTCTTTAGTTAGTAATCTTACTAACTTATTAATTGACTAACTAACTTTCAAACTAACCAACTAACTTTTATTGCATGGAAATATTATAGATTTCTCATTCAAAGTAGTACGCATGAACCTCCCTTAGGAAGGAGAGAGAGGGAGGAGAGAGAAAGACTAGAACAACGATTCAACAGCCCGACAGCCCATTGGAGGAGCGGAGAATGGCAATGGAGAGCAAAGGAAGGATGCATTAGGTTGGTAAGATCAGATGGTATGGGTATATTGAGGTGGCATAGCCCCCCCCCCCCTCCAAATCACGTCATCTGCAAAAGGTGCCATTTTTTCTTCTTCATGCCATCATAAAAAACGTCCCCCCCTTCGCATGAAAATGGGGGGGTGGGAGATCCCAAGGGTCACCCCCCTTACCCCTAAAGTTCATTTACATTTGACATCTTTTGTCTCTTCACCTCGGGCACTCCAATTCTCGTGTCCGGTCTCCATTTCGAGGTCTCGAAAATCCTACGCATCCGTCTCGAGGTCCCACATATCCAAGCATCTCTCGAAGTCTCATCCGACATCCTAGGAAATTATGAAAATTCCCCAATCATCACTCGGTGGGTTTTTAAAGCACTTTTGGAACCCGTCGACTTCTTGTTACTTAAAATTGACTCAATTGCCTATGCCGCCTTCGAAGAAATCTATTTTTTTCTTGAAATTCGGATTTTTTTGGCTAATTTTAACCACTTCTCGGAGTCAAAACTCATTGCTCAATCATGGTTTGATTGCCTATGAGAGTAGGAAGCTTGATGACAAGGAAAGAGAAATCCATGTCTATGAATAACAAACACTTGCTATTCTTCACACCATTCAGAAATGGTATCATTATCTCTATGGTAGTCATTTCAAACTTAAGAGTGATCATAGAGTTTTGAAGTATTCTCTTTTACAAACCAACCTATATCCAAATCAAAGATGGTGGTTATATGCTCTTAAAGTTACGATTTTGAGATCTCATACATGGTTAGAAAAGATAATATAGAGGTTGATGTGCTTTCACGAATGTGGGCGTGCTCAATATCTACCATATATGTCATTCACAAGGATTGAATTCAAGATATCCAAGAGGGACACTTGATGGATGAACATGTTGCTATATTAATATAGATATTAAAACAAGGTGATGGAAAAGAATTTCCCAACTTCAAATGGCATAATGGGCTCCTTTGCTTCAAAGATAGAGTTTATTTGACACCTCAATCCACTTTCAGGTAGAAAATACTTCAAGAGATGGACCAATGGCTAAAACTTGCTAAGTTTTTTAATAATAATATCCATCATATGAGTATTAGTATGCCACCATTTGAGGCACTTTATGGATACAAAGTTTAAGTACCCTCAATCCTATTCCATGATGATCTAGATTCTCAAGCTAAGGAGGAGATAGAGAAGATGGAAGCACTTATGAGACAATGTAAAGATAACATTTGCAAGGAAAAAGAATTTATGAAGCCATATATTGATGAGAGAAGAAGACGATTAGAGTTTGAAGAGGGATCTCCTTGAAGGTTACCAAATCTAGGTATGCTTCTCTTAAGGGTGGATACAACAAGCTTGCTCACAAATTTTATGGCATATATCAAATCAACTAGAGAGTTGGTGATTTTTCTTATCAACTTAAATTACCTTCTTCCACATTCATTCATGATGTCTTTCATGTCTCCCAACTCAAGAAATATGTGTGTCTCGATATATAAGTTCTTGAAGAGTTATCTCTTATTGATGATGATGCCATGATTATATATGAGCCTAAGAAGATTATTGGCAAGTGGGAAAAGGTTTTAAGGAATCATACCTTACATTTAACTTTCTTTAGGCAATAAGCCTCACTCATGTAATTCCAATACTCTTTGTATACTGTCAATTTTTAGTGTTTAGATGGAAGAGATCACATTCTCTTTCCTTTACTACCTTCGTGTTGCTTTTTAAGTATCCTCCCCTTCAAGTTTTGAATACAATCATTAGGGCATCTCTGTCATTCCAATTACCTTTTCTCGTATGTCTACTAATTATCATTTTATAAGGAGTATCACTCACTTATGTATGTGCTTTGTTCATGTCTATGTGTGTATGATTTTGCATAAGTGTATATGC
This sequence comes from Lygodium microphyllum, assembly GCF_053477565.2. Taxonomy (NCBI): domain Eukaryota; kingdom Viridiplantae; phylum Streptophyta; class Polypodiopsida; order Schizaeales; family Lygodiaceae; genus Lygodium; species Lygodium microphyllum. The sequence goes on along the minus strand of NC_141153.1, from coordinate 130,678,014 downwards.
TAGTAAAACATGTAATTAGTGCACCTATTTTTGCATGGATTTGTTGTGTAATTGTTCATGTGTATACATGAAAGAGAAGGTGTATCTTTGCATATATGTGTATGTCTACATGCTCACATGCCTATACATGCATAAGATTGAAAAGAGTTGTGTGGGTGTGCTCACTTTGTGACTATGCCAAAAGAGGATTTTAACAATATTAAGCAATAAATAAGGGTATCATGGATTTTTATTTTTTTAAATGCTTTATGCTTAGGTTTCATATTATGGCACCAAAGAGAGGGCTTGGCAAGAGAGATAAATGTGTCTCACCTCATAGTAATTGTCAAGTTAGCATGAAGCTACGTTTGGGATGTGTTTCTAGGTCGATCATAGACTAGGAAGCATCATCACATATGAGACCTTTGGACACTTCTCCAACCAAGAAGGGAGGTGGTCCAAAAAGATGTGTCTTCATTGATGATGAAGCACAAGTAGATGGGGACTCCAATACCATTAACAAGGTTGCTAAGCACACATGTAGTCACTTATATGTCCATTTCATTTATACATCATTATTACTTATTGTGACTCATTGTTGTTATTCATTTTATACATAATTGCTATGTTGCTATTGTTTTTTATTATTTTTTATTAACGTATGTGTTTATAGAGACTAATGTGCACTAAAGGGTCTAGATGATAATGAAAAGCTGAGTGATGATAATGGTCAAGGGGAGGATGAGGATGGAAAACAAAAAAAATATACTCAAGGCTTCTAGGCAAGCAAGTCTATCTAGGCTTGATGGAAGATGTGTTGAGCCAGAATTGTGTTAAGAAGAGGACGTTACCTCCTACCGTGCCTCTTTGTAGATTGGTGGCTCATGTGGTAGTCAGATTTGCCACAAATGATACTCAGTGGTTGATTCCTTCCTTTTATTCCATTGGTTATCTTGAGACTATGGGACACTTCTTGTGTCAGTTTTGGACCCTAGAGAGGGGAGACCATGCATGTGACAACCAACAATCTAGATGAGTGGGGTCCAATTTGGCGTCAAAGAAATGAGGTGTTTGAGAGGGCTCTTAGGTGAGAGTGGCAAGACCTTAAGGGCAAGAAGTTCTTGGTTTGGGATGGAAACCACAAGCTAAAAACATGGTGGAGACGCATTGAAGAAAGCAAGTAATCATTTATACTTTGTCCATTATACATGTAAGCATTGAATATTTGTATCCCATTCTTATGCTAGTCAATTTTCAATTTTTGATAATGCTCAATACCATATTTATGTACGATGTCAATTCATTGAGGTGCCAAAGCACAAGTAAGTAGAGCTACTACTCACATTGGATACCACCAATGTGTAAATCTTCTTCCTTCAACTATGCTCCTCATTGTCATATGTTATGATTACATTCTCATGTTATGCTTATGTTTGTTTCCAATAGCATTTTTAGGGTGCATGTTGCTCCACATATTGCACATGAGGTGTACATGTTCCAAAATTTTGGTATTGTAAATAAAGAATCCATTCTAGATTTATTGAGTCCAAACATGAGGAAGGGGCTGAGGTTGAGATGAGTATAGAGGGAATGTATTATCATGGTGCCACTCCATGGTATAACTTGCCTTGCGGTTTAATATCTCAACTTGTATGGAAGGTGCTATTCTATCTCTAGCTCTCTTGTATGGAATATGCTTTTTTATCTTTGGCTATAATTTTATTTATGTTTTGACATGATAGGACGAAATTCCATGCCTTCATCTCAAAAGGAACTATGAAGGTTGAGTCTCTTGGTTTAGATGAGGTAGAGAGGAAGAAACATTTAGATAAGGCTATAAGAGTGGGAGAGGAGCACCTCAAAGATAGGGGTTACAAGTATGTATGCATTTCCAATCACCAAAATGGGAATGATTTATTTAAGGTATTATTTATCCTAAGGTGGGATGATGCGAGCATGCTCAAGATCACAAGAGATAAGTTGTATTGTCTTACAAGCTCAAAAATCTCTCCAAAGAGGTAATTTGTATTTATAAAGTAAGTTGTGTCATGTTGCTTTTTTCTTCAGTGCTTCCTATTTATGCATGTTGTTTGTGCATTGCAAGAAAAAAATATAGTTGCATCTTATGGATCTTACAAAGTCTAAAGATTGGGGCCCCAATACCCTCACTTTAGTGATTACAAGCTCTTTTAGATACAAATACAAAGGATAGTGCTACAAATATAAAGGATACAAGTAGAAGGTCCACAACTATTGGACTCATTTGAGGAGTTCTTCAAGCTTAACTTGAAGAATCATGTCATGCAAGTTGACACAATGCAATACATTCATATTGCTTTCTTGAGTGTTTTCTTAATGTATGTGTCAATGTTAAGTTTTTTTAGAACATGTGTAGGCTTTTGTACATCTCTTGGATGGAGTGAAGTCTTCAGACATTGTAGAGAAGATGCCAAAGCTTGTCTATTCAACCAAACATGTGATTGATAGGTTTATTATGATGGTTACACATGAGGAGTAAACATTTTCTCTCTTATGGTAAGTGCTTTGATCGTTATGGAGTCATTTGTATTGAGAATGTTGTTGATGGAAACTACAATGTGTAGAAGAGAAGAGGTCGGATGTAGATCCATAATTCACAAGAGAGTGGATTGATATCTATGACAAGAATAATGTGTATTCTCTAGCATTATGTGAGAGGAAATTGATGGTATGGGGGGAGGCAAATGTTTCTCCTTGGTGGCTCAATTACCGTGTGTGAGTTATCTCCAAGAAATAGAAAGTTTTACATGAGATTAAGTACTTTAACCCATGTAAAGCATCTTATCACTTTTGTAGAATTAGTTTTTGTGCTCATGCATGAGAGTCTAAAGGTTGAATCATGCTTGTAGGGTTCATGAAGGGTGTTGTTGCTCATGATTCACTTGCTATGCCCACTATTGTAGATGAGCAATCAATTAAGGGCATTAAGGGTGAAAAAGGAAATACTTAGGCTAGTGAAGTTAGCAAGGATACTACACAAGCCACCCAAGACTCAAGATAATGTGCAAGCTACTCAAGCTACTAATGGAGCCACTACTATGCCACTTGCTAGCACCATTCACTAGAGAAAATGTGACAGAGTCCTCTATGGTGCCCACCACCTCCTTTGTTGCAAAGTCATCTCTTGATGATTGAGAGAGTTGGGAGAAGAAACGCATGACTCATTCAATAGTAAAAGTAGTCTTATATTAACTTGAAATTCACGTGCTTTATTTGTTTCCCATGAAGAAGACTTATATGTATGATTATTCAAAATATATTACTTAAAATAATTGTTATAGGGTTCCAATATCAAACATATGTTGATGATTTGCTAGTCGATGTGACTTAGATTGATAGATTTACCCTTAATAGGTAAACATGGTAACCGCATATTGCAACAACATCAATTTACATGTTGCATGTAGCATTGAATCATATTTACTTAGCATCAATGACTATGTGTTATTTTTTGAATAGCATCAACAAGTTTTTTGTAATATAGAAGATGCATCTTTATAGAAAAGATGGCATTCCATGTCAAGAGGTAGCTCGATTGAAGTACTTGATCTTACCGTGTGTCTTTGGCATTGTGTTGGTCATGTTGTAATAAAAGCGAAGTGGAGGGAGTTCATGAGGTCAATCGGATGAGAGGTCAGGAGCTCAATGTCATCTCCTCTTCCATTATTCTTCTCAATTTCTCTAACAGTACACACACAAAAATGGTATCCTCAAAATATAGATACCCCAAACTTAAAGACACTTTACATACGGTTGTACTTTAGATACATACAACCATAGAATATGACATATTTATCAACACTCCCCCTCAAGCTCAGAATGAGCTTGCACACATAAGACTCCAAGTGCACTTCTGAAGTACTCAAATTTATCTTTACCTAATGCTTTGGTAGATATCAGTAACTTGGTCATTTGTTTTCACATGGACCAAGTCAATCTCTCCATCAATGAATTTTTCTCTAATGAAATGATAGTGCACTTCTATGTGTTTTGTTCTTGCATGGTAGACTGGGTTCTTTGCCAACATAATGCTACTAACATTGTCACAATACATAATGAATCCACCATCAATCTCTATCCCAATGTCATATAAGATCAATCTCAGCTATGTTTGCTCACATGCTGCCAATGCAATGCCTCTATACTCTGCTTCAGTGCTTGATAAAGCAACTGTAGGTTGCTTCTTACTGGTCCAACTTACCATGGCTAATCCAAATAAGAATGCATAGCCACTAGTAGATCTTCTATCCATAGAGCTGCTTGCCTAGTCTGCGTCTGAGTATCCAAACAATGTAGGCTTGATTCCTTTTTCATAAAACAACCCAAATCCAGCTGTCTTCTTCACATATGTAAGAACTCTTCTCACTACATCCAAATGTGATTTGCATGGTTTCTGCATAAACTGACTTATCAATCCAACAGTGTAACTCAAGTCTGGTCTTGTAATGGTCAAGCAGATAAGACTACCAACCATCTTTCTGAACATAGTAACATCCTCAACATAAGATCCATCATCCATCAACTTAGCATTTTGATCCAATGGTGTATCAACCGGTTTGCATCCTGTCATGCCATATTTTTCCAACATCTCCAATGCATATTGCCTTTGTATCAGCCATATACCATGAGGTGTGTCAATAACCTCAATACCCAAGAAGTATCTCAACAAACCAAGGTCCTTTATATCAAACTCTTTACGTAACCCATGCTTGACTTCAGTAATCTCCTTCTCAAGTGTACCTGTAATAATGAGATCATCAATATAGACGACCACAACAACCATAACATCTTCTGTATGCCTCACATAAAGTGAATAATCAGCTTTGCTCTGCTGAAATCCCATACTGCATAAGAATTTGCTGATTCTATCACACCATGCTCTTGGTGCTTGCTTCAGTCCATATAAAGCCTTCTTCAACCTGCATACATAATGTGGGTATTTTGGATCCACATATCTCTCTGGTTGATCCATGTACAATTCCTCTTCTAAGTTTCCATTCAAAAATGCATTTTTCACATCCATTTGATAAAGCCTCCAACCATAGATAGAAGTCAAAGCAATTACTGATCTCAGTGTCGCCATTTTAGCTACTAGACTGAATGTTTCTTCATAGTCCAAACCATAAGTTTGTGCATATCCTTTTGTAACTAGCCTTGCTTTATACCTTTCAAGAGAACCATCCGACTTACACTTGACCTTATAAACCCATTTACATCCAATGGACTTCTTGCCATAAGGTAGTTTCACCAAATCCCAAGTCTTTTTTTTCCTTAGTGCATCCATCTCTTCATCCATTGCTTGTCTCCACTCTTTTCTCTCTACTGCTTCTTCAAAGCAAGTAGGCTCCACATGTTGTACATAAGAAACCATGTATGCATAATGCATCTTCATGAACCTTATAAGTCAATCTATCAACAACTGGATACTTTACCCTTTCTGACCTTCTCAATTTAGGTGCACTACCGTGTGTCTCATCTGATCTAGCATGTGGTGGCACATACTTTCCTGCACTTCTAGTGCCAGGTGTTTTAACATGCAGAATGCCATACTCGTCATCTATAGATTCATCTTCTGAACTTTCAATCATTGGTCTCTTACCTTTTACAACTTCTGCACTCCTTTGTGAATTTCTCAATCTACCACTCCATGGACTGTAGTTGCCACTACTTTCCACATTCTCTTGAGGTCATGAAGCATCTTCCACATGCTGATTTTCAGCCTTGTTGTTTGCTTAAATTATCCTCCATAGCCATCATCATCATTGCTTTCATAGGAATCAACTGTTAGATATGATCAATGCCCCACCCTCATTAGCTGCTACCAATGATCCATGGTGCTCAAAGTTGTAAGGCCCCCATTATGAGGAGAAGCCAAATGTGAGCCCGGACATTGGTTGAATCCTGACTTGTATATCAGATGAGGTCTATGTGACTGAATGGCAAAAAGGTGACTGTTGTGGGTCTAATCTTTGGGTTAGACAGAGTGGTTAAGCTGGTAGCAACTCGAGGCGCATTGCATCGAGTTGCGGTGTAAGGGAGTTAAAAGGGGCCCCTATTGTGGGGTCCGGGGGCCGCAGAAGCGACCCCTGGCTGGGGGGTCCCAAGGGGGCCAGCGGCCCCCCTGGCGGGGGTCTGGGGGCAGCGCCCCCGGCTCGATGGTAAAGGGAATATTCCCTGGCCGACTAGTGGAGGCTCATATGGTAGGTCGGTCAGCACGCCGACCTAACGACCTTCGCGGGCTATAAAAGCTAAACCTCTTCGTAGCCATCTCTCACTCATCTTTCACCCAGTCAGAGTTGTTATTCCAGCTAGCCTTAAGCTCTTCACCTATCTTCTGTCTAGATCGCCATCTAAGCTTCACACAGTGGAAGCGCACGGGTGGACAGAGCCATCTTTGTATCAGTTGTTTGGAGTTAAAGAATTTACTGATTCTCCTCTTATCTGTTGTGTACTCTCTATCTCTTTCTCAGATTCTGTTCGCTGCGCCGTGTAATATTTTACATCAACATCCACTGCAATTTTGGGCTTTTGCCATGATTCATATTCACTGAATCTGATATCCCTGCTTATGTATATTTCCTTACTCACTGGATCATAGCATTTGTATCCCTTCTTCTCATTAGTATATCCAATGAAAATGCATTTTACAGCCTTAGGTTCCATCTTCTTTCTCAAATCATCTGGAACATGAACATAACATACACACCCAAAGACTCTAAGGTATGCAACAGTGGGTGTCATGCCATACATTCTCTCATATGGTGACATATTATGAGTCAAACCTTGTTCATTTGGTTCATCATTGCCCTTGCAACCTCTGCAATAATCCAATTCTTCCTTTCAGCCACACCATTTTGCTGAGGTGTATACCTACATGTCAATTGCCTTTTGATACCATGATCTCTCAAGAAGTCACAAAACTCATATGACATGTACTCTCCACCATTATCTAACCTCAAACATTTTATGTAGCATCCAAACTGCTTTTCAGCCCATAGATTTAAATTCCAAGAACTTTTCAAACGCTTCACTTTTATGCTGCATAAAGTACACCCAAGTTATCCTGCTAAAATCATCAATGAAAGTGATATATAATCTACATTTTCCGCTCATGGAAGCATTCTGACATGGGCCCCAAATATCTGAGTGTATTATTTCCAAAGGTTAGCTGCTTATTCTCCCCCTCTTTGGAAATGGCAATCTGGACTGCTTGCCAAATTGACAAGCCTCACATACATGATCAAAATTCACATATCCTAAATGTGGTAGACCACGGACTATCTATTTTAATTGCATTTGCTTCAATCTTTGCAAATTAACATGATCAATCCCTCTATGCCATAATTCCACATCCTTATCTTGCCCATGTTCTCTCTCAACATACATAGAGTTTTGAATCACTGGAGTACCTGCATCCAAAGCAAACAATCTCCCTTTCTTTCTACCATGAGCAATCACCTTGTCAGTTCTCCCATTATGGAACTCTTTAATGAAACATCCAAACTTATTGAATCTCACCTGCAATCCTTGATCTGTCATTTGACCAACCGATGCTAGGTTCTTAGTTATTGTGGGCACATAAAGTACATCACTAAGCTTGTTCTCAATCCCATCTTTAGTAACAAGTGGCACAGTACCAATATGAGTAATTTTGTGTAAAGTATCATCACCAGTGGCAACATATTCATCATTCTGCATTTGCTCCTTGCTATCAAACCACTCAACATGATGAGTCATGTGGTTTGTATCTCCTGAATCCAAAAACGAGTCATTCTCACGAAAAGGATGAGTCATGCTTCCAAGCACATGCTCCATAGCAAATAGGTGGCCTCTAGGTGATCCACCTCTAGGTCCATAACCTGTACCACCATAAGTGCTTGCATAGTGGCCATATTGGGTCCTTCCACGACCCCTAGACATGGCATTCTATTTCTGATAACAATCCCTCTCAAAGTGACCAAACTGCCCACAATAATGACAAGTGCCATCTCTTTGTGAAGAAGGACTAGACCGTCCTCTACCTCAAGGGAAAGATCTCCCCCTGCCTCTATGCATGAAGTCACCACGACCAAAGTTACCTCTTCCACGAGCAAAACCATAATTACTACGACCAAGTGAAGAGCCTCTAGCTCTAGATGAGCTGCACGACCTCTCTAGTGATAGAAAACACTATCTCCACCTGGATTTTTTCCACTGCTAGATGCATTCAATCCCAACTTGATTTCTTCTGTAAGTAGCAATCCAATAAGCTCCTCAAAGTCATGCATAGAGCCTCCCCTAACGGAAATAGAGGTATCCAAAGATTTGAAAGCTGGTCCAAGCCCATTTAGTGTCACTGACACTAAATCATCATCATCAACAAGCGCATTAATGGATGCAAGGTCTTTTGAAATTTGCTTGATTTCTGCCACATAGTCACTGATATTGCGATTGCCTCTCCATGCACCATGTAATCTCTGCTTAAGTTATATCTTACGAGCCTCTGTACAAGTTCCATACATTTTTTCTATGATTTTTCATGCCTCCTTACAAGTACTTGCCTTTTTGATATGAGGAATCAATGTTTCTGAAATACATATGGAGATCCAATGCAAAACCTTCATGTTCTTCCCAGCCCAATCCTTGTACGCTTTCTTTTGCTCTTCAGTTGGATGTTCAAGAACTTCTAGACATTCATCATCACCTGTTATGAGGTCTCATAGACCTCTACCCATCAAAAAATTCTCCATCCTGTAAGACCAAACACTATAGTTGTCTTTGGTCAATTTGTCTCCCACGATCTGAGTGATCTGTGCCGTGTCAGACATTATGACTGCTGCAAATTCAAAAGAAAACAACAATACAACGTGTCCAAAAATGGTATTCCGCAATATGCCCCAATGACCAAATCTTGTGATGGAAGTGTATCACACACTTCTCACACTTTTGAAAGCACAACACATGTAGCACCTGGCACATCAGATGCTGTCCATTGTACAGAATTGTACCCCTGCAGTAACCACTCAACTTAGAGCAACATGAACATGCTAGTAAAATTGAATTACAAAGCAGCTGTTCCATTGCATTCCACAGGAACTCCAGCTTCCAATCTTTCAATCATCTTTGATAAGGTTGCTAGGCTTGCTAAAAACCTACATTGGCAGGTCATATTTACAACCTCTTCCATCATATTCATCACTCTCATCACAGCAATCACAAATACCATTGTTGACTTTGGATGAAAATATCAGAAGTGGTGTGTGTCCTTTGTTCTTACAATAAAATCACCCATTTGGACACCCTGCTGAACTGGAGGCCGCATTCACTTATCTCTCTACAGATTCTGCCTTCCAGGAAAGAAGGATTACATTGGGCAAGAATCACAACTCTATTTTGCAGAGAGATTGACAGAACATTATAAGCAAAGTCAAGACGGGGGGGGGGGGGGGGGGGGGGGGGGGGCTCTTATTTATCTAAAAAGAGAGGAAATCTCTCCATTATTGTCACGTCAGAGGATTTGTCAGATCTAGGTGCATTAACACTTATTCAGAGGCTGGTTGCCTTCCTCACAAATCACAACCAGCCGTCCTATGCAAAACTTGTGCTTCTATTTGTTCAGTATGTAGGAATCAGCAGTTAAAGTGTAATGGCCTTAGTGTATGCTTCAATGGCCCACTGCCAAACACTCCTTTTTGAAATAGAGATTGCGCTGGTCCTTCAGGATTTCTACACTGGCAACTCCCGCCGACATCCTTCAAGGCCCCTGTGTGTGCAGGAAACTAAACGCCTACCTTTTTTTTGGATGCCGTCGCATGCTGCTGCAGTTGAGAGAATAAGGGGTATCTATGACAAGAAAGAGATATGGAATAAGAGGATCATGTGAACATTTAAAAAAAAATGCAAACATCTCTTTCTCTACAACTTCGTCTTCAACCATTGTTGCCCCGTCTTGACCATTCCATCGTGTTGTGTATTCCTACGAGTCTTAGAGTGCACCAGCGACTTACAACGATGGGACTCTTCTGTGAGGCTGCGACCCTTTGTCGGTGAAATGATCAAGCCAGACTGACCGTATAACAAGCTGCAAATTACAATTGATTTCTGGTGAAGAAGCTATACATTGATTGAATAAACCTTGGAGATGAATCCTTGTGTGGTGGATCAGATGATGAAACAACCTGATGCAGAGAATCATCATCAAATATGGCTCTCCATCAACCAGGAAAACGACCCATAGCGTAGGAACTGCTCCTCTCTTTTCTGATAAGGTTGTTCCACAGACAGAAGGAGAATCGCAGCCACAACATTTCAAAGCTCTAATACCATAATAAAACCGAAGTGGAGGGAGTTCATGAGGTCAATCGGATGAGAGGTCAGGAGCTCAATGTGATCTCCTCTTCCATTATTCTTCTCAATTTCTCCAACACTAGTCCACACACACCAAAATGGTATCCTCAAAAGATAGATACCCCAAACTTAAAGACACTTTACATAAGGTTGTACTTTAGATACATACAACCATAGAATATGACATATTTATCAACATGTTGTACCTTGTTATGATAGAGAGGCTAGGAAGAAGATTTTAAAGAGGTTGTTTCCAGCATATTGTAGCTACATGCAAGATGATTGTGTATTTTCCATAGACATTAATGGTGTCATTGTTAGAGGTGGGGGGAGAGGTCTCATCTTTTTTATCAATAAGTAGTCTTGTATGTTTTTGCTCTCAGATTGCCTATTATTTCATTGTTTCCACTTGCATGGTTGTAAAAATTTTGCAACTTGATTGGTGATATAGTTAGGTGGTTATTGGCTACATTTATGGAGCACTATGACTATGTTTTGGATGCATTTGTGGGGTGTGGTGGGCTAGCACAAAGGAAATGAGACATTGGATGTGTTTAGAGCTAGACGATGTGCTCTATGGGGAGTGCTTGTCCACCCTTGTGTGTGGATCCGTACTATGTTGAGGGAGAGGATTTTTTGAGAGACTCTAGACATTTCATTCTATTGCTACTTTTAGATGTTTATCATGTACTTTTCCATGTGACTATAGTTTGATCATTGAGTATGCCATGTGACTATATGGTTGGGAGTGTTCCATACAAACTTACTAGATTTTTTAGCCTGACATTCTGCTTTATGGTTGGTTGTATTGATACCGTACCATTTAACTATGTGGTTGGCATGTGACTATATTAGTTTTTCTTTTCCTATCATTAATCTACCTTAAATTCTATATGGAAGCCCAAGTGAGGGTGGTCGATATATCATGTTCATGTAAATGCAAATTGTCATACTCTTTTAGTGATAGTGAAGAATTGATCTTTTCTTTTTATGTCATCTCATGTCTATAGTTTGTATGACTATAAATTAGTAATTTTGCTATGAATGTATGCATGCAAATCATGTATAACCTAGGAAACTTCCATGTGGGGGCATGTTGCATAGAGGTATTTATATATAGAATCAGAACATTGCATGAAAAATCTCAAAAAAAAGGGATTGATTGCAAAATGATGAAAATGAAAACTCAAAAAATGTGATTATGCATGGCATGCATGCACATTCTAGGATATTCTATCACAAGTTCAAAACCATGGGGAGAGAGGGAAAGGTGGCAAGGAGAGCTTGATAGTCATGTAGGTCTCTCTCAATTGTGAGATGGGTGTTTCCCCTGGCACATAGCAATTAGCATATTCCTTTTGAGCAAGTATGAGATTTCTAGGTGGGGAGAGAGGGTTTCTTTCAAGTTTTCTATGAGAAATGAGGGAAAAGGCTAAGGATTCTAAATAAGAAAATAAATTTACATATTGGATAACACACACGAATATAAATAGGCTACATACATTTTTCAATGCATGTATACCCTTCGTTATTACATAGATTTTTTAACATGGACAGCATTACTTATCAATGGCTCACTAGCATAGGACCTAAAGATCACTTACATACCACTTACATACCTTATAAGCACAAATGAAAGGCATATATGAATGCATGCTTGCATGGCACCAAAGGGATTAAAATTTATGCAAGCATCCAAGCTTACAAGTTCATGGATACTTGTCATTTGCGAGAGAGAGAAAGAGAGAGAGATTATGCCCAAAGCCAAACGTCAACCTCCTTACAGAGATGCCTTCAAGAACTTGAGGCTTAGAAGCCTTTTTTGTCAAAGAAGAGGGGAGAGAAGTATCAAGAGTAGTAGTAAACTTTGGACTATCATCATTGGCATAAATATTGGGAGTTAGTTTGTGTTGAGATAGCAAGCTTAACACGTGCAAACATTGATGATGGACCACCTCATTATATGGGCCTGCACATCTACACTTAGCATGTTGGTGGTCATTATGATCCTCCCATGTCCATTGACTTATCACTTATTATATTTATTTAATTGCACTTACTTTGTATAGTAATAGTGATAGTAGACTAGTATAATTAATTATGCACTATTTGACTTAGTAGACCACTTTCCTTTATATTGTATCTTATCTATACTTTTGGGTTCATTATATTGTGTGAAAAAGAAGAAGAAACCAGTAAGAAAATATATTGGCATCCATCTCTCTTTTTGTTTTCTTGAGTGAGCTTCCTCTTGTGTAAATGGTATGTGTTTGGCACAACAGATCAAGCAAGTTTTCCCACCACATGATTTGCGACATAGTATCAGAGCAATGCCACTGAGAGAGGCTAGTTTTGAAGGTTGAAGTAAAGGAAAAGAAGCAAGGATTCAAGCAAGAAATCAATGGGTAAGAAGCTCTCCCATTCTTCCACTCTTTCTCTTGGATAGTGCCTCTGGAGGCACTTAAAGCAGAGTAGAGCAAAAATCTCAGATTGCTATGAGATTTGATGTGTGAGCAGAGCACTGCATATTTTATAGAAGATCTCTTTAGGACTTTCTTATTAATTTTTTTCCATTTGAGGTTGCTTTGGGTCCCATTTTATACTCGCAAGGTTGCAAATATTAGTTTCATGGTGTACTGCAATTTCGGTTGTGTCACCTAAAAGTGGGTACTATGGTTATATATTTTGATTCTATAAGTTCTAAGGTGTTTACTAGAAAGAAAACAAAAGTTTTACCTGCAAACAAGTTGCATATTATATGTACTATTGAGTAGTCAGTGAAAAAAACTGCATCCGTGTTGTTACATTGTCGTATTGCTGCGCATTCGAGGTGTGAAATCCACCCAAAAGTTGTGTGTGTGGGATTTGATACTTTGTACATACTTAGTTGTTGTGTTTACATTTATTTTCTGCGTATGAGTATAGTGGTGAGCATGAAGGGTTGCTTTCAGTCTATGTTGAGCAGGGTCAATGAGAGAAGACATTACAACTATACAAACAGATGCAAGAGGAGGGCATTTTCTCAAATCAGTAGACATTTAAGATCACATTTCAAGCATGTGGTGCCCTCATTGAGAAGGAAGATGTTATGAGCATGGATGGGAAACCAAGAAAAGTTTCTTGGGAAATTTTCCGAGCATTACATGCAGATGCTCACACAGGATTACCATCGGTTTCACATGCCAATCAGTGGAGTCATTGGAAAGAATATCATGGTGCCTGGTCATCTGTACACGGTCAATCCTATTGCTGTGAATAGCAAATACTGCAATGTTTTCACAGACAATAAGCGTGTAATTAATATCGTCAACAGCAAGGAATTTGGAAAGGTTTCGGTTTATGTAAGGATCTTCTCACAGAAAGAAAGTTGATTGTTTCAGATGGCTTTTGTGGCAATTGGTGCCACAATGATGGGAAGCATTACTTTCATTAGAAATGAATGGGACCGCATTATCAGATGTACAAAGAGTAGAAGAGCTGAAATCTACTACTAATGCAGTTTCCCCACTGGTGCTGAAAACCTTTTCGGTCCCAGGTGATGATTGAGGGGTCCAAGAAGGTTCTAAGGCAGTTGTTGGGGCAGTCTTGAGTTCTAGTGTTTCATATTTAGTGGAGGCATATTCGAGACCATGGAAGGGCCGCCTTTCTGAGGCTATTGTGGGAGAAAAGAAGAGCTTTATCGGCCGTTTTGTTTTTCTGGGATCAAGGGGGGGGGGGGGGAAGAAAAAGCTAAGCAGGAAGCTTCTGAGTATCGGAAGCTCCTTACCGCCGGACATTGACCTCTTCCACTGGTAAGAAGCGCAGCAAGGCTCCTAAAATTCAGAGGCTGGTCACTCCCATTACCTTGCAAAGGAAGAGGAGAAGAATCGCTGAGAAGAAGAAACGAATAGCTAAAGCCATCAGCTCTACGAACAAGGGAGGGGCCGAATATATCCAAGTACTCAGTCAGACTGAGAGCTCAATCACAGAAAGTTGAAATGATTGCAGGGCTGTATGAAGAGACGCCTACATAAATTTGGATGGTCCAGATGAAATTAGAGAGCTTTACGTGAATTTGGGGAAACCCCGTCTACATCTGGGCTCCTTGGCGTAGAGCAATGTTTCCATAGGGCTTCGCCTGTTCCACTCGGATGAACTAGATTGATGCCAGAACTACACGATAACAGAAGAGTGAATGAGGACAGGACAACATAACAACTGAAGAAGATACCAGGAATGACTAATATGAGGTGTACCATAGATGTGGTAGAAAAGCTTGGCGACCTGTGTTCTGTCGAGGCCGATGGTGAGGGCATCTGAGGAAATGTCGTCTTCCGGTTGCTGGCTGTATTGCTCCCTCAGATACCTGATCAAGAGCGAGCGCAGTTAGTTTACTAATTGCGATGGACTAGGACAGCTGAATAGACATGTCTCACCGAAATATGGATGAGCTAACTCTGACAATCGATTGCAATTGTGGACGAAGAGGTTCCTGAGACGGTTCTGTTTCGTGCATCTCTGCATGGAGCCTACTGTTAGGCTGCAGCATCAGTTTCTCGATGTCATTGTACTCCTCATCAAAGCCATACTCAATAGTTATGGCATCAAACCTAGATAAGTTATCAGCAGAATGACTCCAGCATAATAGCTGCTGAAATCTCCCTACAACTTGGATATTATACGGGCTGACAACCACCAAACTCCTTTCCCATCCATCATCTGATCAGGAAAACCTGAACCAACCTTACCAGTTTGGATGAGATGTTGCAGTGGCCTTGCTAATATACATATGGATGGAAAACTGTATTGTGAAAAGCCTTTGCCATGGTGGGTACATTAAAAGTACTTCAGTCCACTGATATTAAATATAGACTGTTAGAACAAAAAGTCATCTGCTATCAAGTATACCTCAGACTTTTACAGGTCACAATGCCTACCACTCAAAAGCAAACAGCTGACAACAAAGAATGAACTGTCCTCGCCATTGAGATCGATGATGGGACATTTCTTTACATGTCAAAAGAAACAACCACTATTTGAGATGTCTGAAGAGTGCAGAAGTAAGAGGAAATGCATCAGTAAATATTGACCAGGCAGAGACTCTGCTTTTGAAGGGAGATTTACAGAAACAGCCCATCATAACAACATATTATCACCTATTCATCCTATTCAGCTTGGTGTAACCCTAAAAACTTGATGTTGAGCTCACTGTAAAAGAGAGGCATCTACCATCAGTGGACTACAAGAATGTTATTGGTGCACTTTACCTATATGACATGCTGAAGCCAAAACAGAATTTATTGATTGAATTCTGGAATTATTGTCATTTGATTGATCTTCCATCTTGACATATATCAAGGTCTTCTGAAGACGCGACTTTGCTTTCACAAACCCTTCGACATCTTTGGTGAACCCGACGTGAAAGCGTCGCAGAAATTTCAGGATGGGAGATACTTCAGCCTCTATTTCAGCCTCTTCTACAATTCCAGCTGCGTCCTCTACTTCAGCTCCATCAATGACTACTGCGTCAAGTACTTCAACAGAGGATCTAAAGCAGATTTTGTAGAATATGTCCATGTATATGCAGCTCCAAAATCAGCAGACACAATTGTATATGCAGCAGCAGCAACAATTGCATCAACAGCAGTTGTCTCAGCAAAGGCAACTCTATTTGGAGCAGGAGAATGCAAACAGCGCGACTAAGGCTATTGAAGCAGTTGAGAATGAGAAGAAGCTATTTGATGGCCGTAATGTTTCAGCATATTTGAAGACATATGAAATCAAGATGGGGTTTTTTGGAGTTCCAGCTGGACTTATGAGTAAGTATTTCCTTCGTCTTGTCACACCCGCTTTGAGGGCAAAAGTGACTGATCTTTTTATTCAAAATACACATTGGCAAGATTTTAAGAAGGCCTTGAAAGAAGAATATTTCCTTGAAGACTTTGGTATGGCTACTCGGCGGTCATTCTGAGAGTGTGTCTACATGCCAAACAAAGGTCTAGCTGCTTCAGAGTTGATTCGAGAATTCGAAGAGAGGTATAGTCAGCTTGATGCCATTGAACAAAGAGCATTGGATGTTGAAAAAGTTGAGATTTTCTTGCAAGCTGTAGATCCTGATCTTCAAGAAGAATTGGGTGAGCTTCTTGAGGATCGCATGAAGCCTATGGGTCTTAAAAAGGATTGGCAGGATGCCCAGGATGCAGTCTCGACTTTGACCAAGAGGAGGATATGGAAGACTCGCCTACAGAATGGTTCCATGACACCTACACCATCATCTGCTCCTATGCCTGCTTCTATCCCTGTTATTTCTTCTCCTCCTCAACCAGTTTCTTGGCCTATGCCAGTGCCTACTGTTTCCACTCCACCTATTCCTCCTGTTCCACGACCGATGCCTACATCTTCTGCTCCAAAACCATCCGCTCCATCGGTGCCTACCTCTCTTGATGACATAATCAAAGGCATAACAGATTTGACACTGGAGTTAGTTAAAGCGGAGTTGGTGGAAAAATTGAAAGAGCAGTTTGCTTCGACTGCGCCTACTACTTCTTCTAGTGCTCCTACTGCACCTAGGAGTGCTCCTAGTGCACCTAGGAGAGATCGGAGATGTATTTGGTGCGATAGTACGGACCATCAGCATTGCAGGGATTGTGAATCTTTTCAGGATGCAAGGAGGAAGAATTTGGTATATTGGGGACAAGATGGTAAGATTTGGTTGACTAAGACAGGAGCTCCACTTGCTACCAACTTTGGTAAAGGTGGAATGAAGAAGTTAGTGGATGACATGGCTGCGCGTACTTCTTATGTGACAGCTAGAGGTGATGCTTCTGCATATGGAGTCCAGATTGAGAAGGGATCAGAGACTCAGTCAGCACTATGGACTTATGCTATGGAGACTGCAAACAAGGGGAAAATTCAGCAAACTGTTTTGACTAGTGCAGGCTCTAGCATTAGATCAGAAACAGGTTGGGATTCGCCTGTTGACAGGTACTCTATTTATGCTTATTTGGCTAAGTCTCATGGAGCAGATGTACTTGTTGAGGAGAAGCGTAAGAGGGATGAGGAAAATCCAAGTGCAGCTAAGAAGACTAGAGGGGGTGAGTTTGTTACTCCACCTACTGCAGGACCGTCTTCAAGATCAGGGCCAGATCGACAGATGGAAGATGCTCAAAAGAGAGAAAAGAGGCAAGAGCCTAGAGAGAGAAAGTAGCCAGAGTTTAGATTGATGTCCGATATTGAGACATCTACAGACATGAAGAAAATCTTTAATGACAAGATACTTGGCAGTGAGGTGACTTTCACTATTTCTGAGGTTTTGGGCATCTCAAAAAGAGAGTTTCAGGATCAGTTTCAAGAGGTCCTGAAGAGGAAAAGACATGCATTGTCTACCACTGATACACAAGGAGTTTTAATTGGGGAGTTGGATGAGGATGAGGATGAGGTTATGGTTGAAAATGCTTCTATTTTTCCGCAGGTAGAGAAGAGGGTTCAGCCTATGCATTATGCTGAAATTGATGAGCCTGTCTTGATACCGCATAGTCACTTTTCGCGGAGCCATTGGGCTAGGGCAACTACAGAGACGATGGTAAAGATTGGAGAGAAGCAGGTGCCTTATGTTGCATTGGTGGATCATGGTTCAGAGATTAATCTCATAGTTCGTGGAGTTTATGAGAGTAACAGATGGCCTATGGATGTAGAGCATGGGTGGCATATGAGAGCCGCCAATAACACTGCAGGTGATTTGTATGCTGCCTATCCTAGTGTCAGGGTTTCTATTGGTGATATAGAGGAGGATTTCCATTTCTTTGTGCAGGATTCATGCTCTTATCCCATAATTCTTGGATAGCCATTCATCACAGAGATGCGCATGGAAACAAAGGTAATGGATGATGGATCTGCTTATGCACGGATTCGCAGTAAGGATGGTATGAGAGCAGTTCAGTTTATGACTCTGTGCGTGAACCATGTTAGAAACAGGGATACTCTCAGAGATGCACCTTTGCCCACTGTGAGGGATTCGGGTTTTCATTAGGTACCGCCGTTTCGCGAGACGACGGTGGTACAAAGCAGAGGAGATTGGAGTTCTCGCCTCCTGGCAGCAGTGTTTTCTCCTCCGGTTTTGTTGGGATTTCAGCAAACAGTTCAATGACTTATCAGAAGACTTCTAGGTTGCCTAGAGCTGCCAGACAGTATATATGCAGGAAGGAGAAAATTTTGAAAAATGCAGGAATTTTGGAGGATGATGAGCACATAGATGGGATGTATGACAGTATGATTTGTGCAGATACGATGGAAGAGATGGAAGATATGCTGAAAACTGATACGCAGAATTGTCACAGTAATGTATTAGTGTAGTCCCTAGACATGTTTCATGAAATTGCAGATTTTGTGTCACAGATTGAGTCAAAGACTGAGGTAACTCAGTAAAGAGTGTTGAGTGCTGAAGAAATTCAACAAACAGAGTTTCCAGCTAGTTATGATCAGCTTTTAGAGACACAGAGGGCTGAAAACTTTCAGCCAACAGAGTTTACTACTGAAATATTTCAGCATCCAGAGTTTAGGGCTGTTTCTATGCAGTCCATAGAGCAGAGGGCTGAGGATATTCAGCCATTGGAGTGCAGAATTGCTGATTTACAGCAAGACTTGAGTAATGCAGAAGAGCATAATGAAGCCAGGGTTGACACGAAATACAAAACTGTGGATAAGAAGGTAAAGCCGGTAGCTGTACCGCTTCCACCAGACAGTGATCAGCAAATAGAGAGGGCTGCCAAACAGCCAATTTTGAGGAATCCGGAGCATATTGGTCATAAACTTTCAGCAGAGACTCTTGCTGAATTGAAAATTGGAAATGGTGATTTCTTACTACCCATAGAGAAGCAATGCTTTCAGGAGATGCTTGAGCGACATGGAAGGGGATTTGCTTTTTTTCCACATGAGATTGGATGTGTGAATCCTGATATTGTTGCTCCTATGGTCATTTTTACTATTTCTCATATCCCATGGAATCTCCGACCTATTCCAGTGCCTAAAGCACACCTGCCAAAGCTGATTGATTTATTGAATGAGAAAATCAGGATGGGAATTCTTGAGCCTTCATCTGCACCATATTCAAACAGGTGGTTTACAGTTCCAAAGAAGAATGGTACTCTCCGATTTATTCAGGACATGCAACCAGTGAACAGAGTTACTATCAGGAATGTTGGTATAGGTCCAGTTGTGGACGAGTTTGCAGAAGCATTTGCTGGACGTGCCATCTATTCTTTAGGTGATTTGTATTCGGGATATGATCAGTTTCAGCTGGCTTTGGAAAGCAGGGACATAACCACCATGAGAACTCCTATTGGGCTTGTCAAGATGTGTACCTTGCCTCAAGGTGCCACTAATTCTGTTGCGCATATGATGAATGCCATGTATAAGGTCCTTCGTGATTACATGACTCAGCTTACTATGCCTTTCTTGGATGATGTGCCCATTAAGGGGTGTGCAGAAGAAGAGAAAAATGAGAGTCTAAATGATCAGGGATGCAGATACTTTGTGGCTGATCATATTTCAGCATGTGAGAAGATTTTGGCCAGGTTAGAAGGAGTAAACTTGACACTTTCAGGGCAAAAATCTATTTTTGGAGTGAATGAGGTTGTCATTATTGGACATATGTGTGGGTATTATGGCAGGAAACCCTCACCTGATAAGGTGAATGCTATAGGCAAGATTGCGGAGTATTGTTCTACCACTTCAGAGGTACGGAGATTCATTGGAGCTTGTGTGTTTTATATGATTTGGATACCTCATTTTGCACACATAGCAGATTGTTTATATCAGCTGCTTCGAAAGGGGCAGAAATTCTATTGGGATGAGAGCCACACTAGAGCCATGAGGAAATTGAAGAAGTTATTGCAGAATGCTCCTACTCTCAGGAAAGCGGATTATAATTGTGGAAAGTCTATTGTATTGACAGTTGACACTAGTCCAATTGGCATAGGTTGGGCTGTGGGTCAAGATGATGCAGATGGAAATAGGTATGCTATTCGGTTTGGGGCGAAAGTCCTAAACAAGAGACAGAGGAGATATCCGCAAATCAAGAGGGAGTTACTGGGGATTGTTACGGCTCTGAAATGTGACAAGGAGTACTTTATTGGAGCTTCAGTTGTGGTAGAGACAGATTGCTTACCATTGATTGGTATGATCACGAGTTGCTCTACTCCGGATATAGCTATGCTGAGATGGATTACATACATCAAGTCTTTAAATCCAGAATTTAAACACATAGCAGGGAAGGATAATCCAGTGGCAGTTATGTTGTCTAGAGCCAGATATGATGATGAGGAGACTCTACTTGCAGAAGAGGATGATGCAGAAATTTCAGCCACTATGGTTGATCATGTTTGTCATGTCTATGATATTGTGGCTTTCATAGAAGAACTCTATGTTGGAGATTGGTTGCAGATTGGCAGGTACCTTAGTACACTAAGCAAAAGAGATGAATGGACAGATGAAGAGTTCAAGAAGATCAGAAGGAAAGCCTATGGTTATTTTCTCAAGGATGGATTTCTTTGGAAGCATCCAAAGAGAAGAGGTGGATTACCTTTGCGGGTTGTCTGCGATAGAGAGACACAGTTACAGGTGATGAGGGAGTTTCATGAGAGTCCTTGGGCTGGTCATAGAGGAGTGTGGGCTACTTATGAGAAAATCAAGGAGAAATATTGGTGGAAAGGCATGTATAGAGATGTTTCTCACTTTGTTGAGACTTGCAGAGACTGCCAGATGTATTCGGTAGTGCGTCATCGAGATGAGCTTCATCCGACCTATCCGCTATGCATTCATTATAAGTGGGTAGTTGATTTGGTTACTATGCCTATGGGTCTATGGAAGATGAGATACATTGTTTTGGCTAGAGAGGATCTTACCAATCATGTTGAGGGCAGATCTTTGAGAACAAAGACCACTAGTGCAGTGTGTAAGTTCTTATTGGAGGAAATTTTCTACAGGTATGGTTGTGTGGGTAAGATCACTGCGGATCGTGGTGAATTGGATGCAGATGAAGCTAGGGAGTTTTTCTCTCAGCTAGGAATCAAGTTGGCTCTAACTACAGCATATAATCCAAAGGGAAATGGAAAGAGTGAAAGAGGTCATCCGCCGATAGTGAAAGCATTAGCCAAAGCATGAAGAGGACGGATTGGAGAATGGCCGAGACTTCTACCATTTGCTTTGTGGGCTGATCGTACGACTCATAGCGTTACCACAGGATATATGCCTGCAGAGTTGATGTATGGTCAGAAACCTGTTATGCTGACTGAGACTTGTGCTTTGACTTGGTCAGTTTTACCTTGGTAGGAGGATTTGACAAGAGAGGAGCTCTTAGCTCTTCGGATTCGACAGTTGGAGAGAAGACCAGAGGATATTCAGCTAGCTATTGACATGTTGAAGATTGCTAGACTAAGAAATAAGAACAGGTTTGACAGCAGGCATCGCTTACGGCCTAGAGCAATAGAAGAGGGAGATTGGGTATTGGTCTTTGATAGCAACCTTGAAAATCAGCATACTGCACTTCGGAAGATGGTGAAAAGATGGTTTGGGCCATACATAGTCAGACATGTCTTTGATAATGCAACATATGAGCTGACAGAATTGGATGGGACATTGCTTAGAGTGCCTATTGCTGGAAAAAGAATCAAGATTTTCAAGAAAATAGATGATGAAGATTATGCATTGGAAGAATTTGCAAGAGAAGAACAACGAGAAGAAACTCCAATGGAAGAGACAAATGATATGACAGATAATCTTGTTGATATACCGGAAATGCATAATGAAGAGATTGATCTGTTTGTTGATCTTGATGATAACGATCATGGGTAGTTGGCCCATCCGAAGGATGCACAGGATTAGAGGGGGTGGATGTCGTATTGCTGCGCATTCGAGGTGTGAAATCCACCCAAAAGTTGTGTGTGTGGGATTTGATACTTTGTACATACTTACTTGTTGTGTTTACATTTATTTTCTGCGTATGAGTATAGTGGTGAGCATGAAGGGTTGCTTTCAGTCTATGTTGAGTAGGGTAAAGGAGAGAAGACATTACAACTATACAAACAGATGCAAGAGGAGGGCATTTTCTCAAATCAGTAGACATTTAAGATCACATTTCAAGCATGTGGTGCCCTCATTGAGAAGGAAGATGTTATGAGCATGGATGGGAAACCAAGAAAAGTTTCTTGGGAAATTTTCCGAGCATTACATGTAGATGCTCACACAGGATTACCATCGGTTTCACATGCCAATCAGTGGAGTCATTGGAAAGAATATCATGGTGCCTGGTCATCTGTACACGGTCAATCCTATTGCTGTGGATAGCAAATACTGCAATGTTTTCACAGACAATAAGCGTGTAATTAATATCGTCAACATCAAGGAATTTGGAAAGGTTTCGGTTTATGTAAGGATCTTCTCATAGAAAGAAAGTTGATTGTTTAAGATGGCTTTTGTGGCAATTGGTGCAACAATGGTGGGAAGCATTACTTTCATTAGAAATGAATGGGACTGCATTATCAGATATACAAAGAGTAGAAGAGCTGAAATCTGCTACTAATGCAGTTTCCCCACTGGTGCTGAAAACCTTTTCGGTCCCAGGTGATGATTGAGGGGTCCAAGAAGGTTCTAAGGCAGTTGTTGGGGCATTCTTGAGTTCTAGTGTTTCATATTTAGTGGAGGCATATTCGAGACCATGGAAGGGCCGCCTTTCTGAGGCTATTGTGGGAGAAAAGAAGAGCTTTATCGGCCATTTTGTTTTTCTGGGATCAAGGGGGGGGGGGGGGAGGAAGAAAAAGCTAAGCAGGAAGCTTCTGAGTATCGGAAGCTCCTTACTGCCGGACATTGACCTCTTCCACTGGTAAGAAGCGCAGCAAGGCTCCTAAAATTCAGAGGCTGGTCACTCCCATTACCTTGCAAAGGAAGAGGAGAAGAATCACTGAGAAGAAGAAACGAATAGCTAAAGCCATCAGCTCTACGAACAAGGGAGGGGCCCAATATATCCAAGTACTCATTCAGAGACTGAGAGCTCAATCACAGAAAGTTGAAATGATTACAGGGCTGTATGAAGAGACGCCTACGTAAATTTGGATGGTCCAAATGAAATTAGAGAGCTTTACATGAATTTGGGGAAACCCCGTCTACATCTGGGCTCCTTAGCGTAGAGCAATGTTTCCATAGGGCTTCGCCTGTTCCACTCGGATGAACTAGATTGATGCCAGAACTACACGATAACAGAAGAGTGAATGAGGACATGACAAGATAACAACTGAAGAAGATACCATGAATGACTAATATGAGGTGTACCGCAGATGTGGTAGAAAAGCTTGGCGACCTGTGTTCTGTCGAGGCCGATGGTGAGGGCATCTGAGGAAATGTCGTCTTTCGGCTGCTGGCTGTATTGCTCCCTCAGATACCTGATCAAGAGCGAGCGCAGTTAGTTTACTAATTGCGATGGACTAGGACAGCTGAATAGACATGTCTCACCGAAATATGGATGAGCTAACTCTGACAATCGATTGCAATTGTGGATGAAGAGGTTCCTGAGACGGTTCTGTTTCCTGCAGCTCTGCATGGAGCCTACTGTTAGGCTGCAGCATCAGTTTCTCGATGTCATTGTACTCCTCATCAAAGCCATACTCAATAGTTATGGCATCAATCCTAGATAAGTTATCAGCAGAATGACTCCAGCATAATAGCTGCTGAAATCTCCCTACAACTTGGATATTATACGGGCTGACAACCACCAAACTCCTTTCCCATCCATCATCTGATCAGGAAAACCTGAACCAACCTTACCAGTTTGGATGAGATGTTGCAGTGGCCTTGCTAATATACGTATGGATGGAAAAATGTATTGTGAAAAGCCTTTGCCATGGTGGGTACATTAAAAGTACTTCAATCCACTGATATTAAATATAGACTGTTAGAACAAAAAGTCATCTGCTATCAAGTATACCTCAGACTTTTACAGGTCACAATGCCTACCACTCAAAAGCAAACAGCTGACAACAAAGAATGAACTGTCCTCGCCATTGAGATCGATGATGGGACATTTCTTTACATGTCAAAAGAAACAACCACTATTTGAGATGTCTGAAGAGTGCAGAAGTAAGAGGAAATGCATCAGTAAATATTGACCAGGCAGAGACTCTGCTTTTGAAGGGAGATTTACAGAAACAGCCCATCATAACAACATATTATCACCTATTCATCCTATTCAGCTTGGTGTAACCCTAAAAACTTGATGTTGAGCTCACTGTAAAAGAGAGGCATCTACCATCAGTGGACTACAAGAATGTTATTGGTGCACTTTACCTGTATGACATGCTGAAGCCAAAACAGAATTTATTGATTGAATTCTGGAATTATTGTCATTTGATTGATCTTCCATCTTGACATATATCAAGGTCTTCTGAAGACGCGGCTTTGCTTTCACAAACCCTTCGACAACGTACTTGTTGTAAAAAGTTACAAAGGACTTGCTTATTATTTTGTATCAATTTTGTGATCATGATAGAAAATAGTGGCAACTCCATTATTAAGAAGCTAGGCAATAACAACTATCCATCATAGAAGTTTTGTGTGATGAACTTTCTTATTAGAAAAGGTCTTTATGAGTTTGTTTCAAGTGAAGAAAAAGAGCCAGAGCTAAGTAATCCTATGATTCTAAAATTATTAAAGGTGTGGAAAGAATGGAACAAAAAATATAAAAAGTTAATGTATTAGCTATCTGCAGTCATTGATAACACTATGTTGGGGTATATCAAAATGTAGAAACTTCACATACAACTTGGATAATCTTTGAGAATATGATTTTAGTAAAAACACAAAGACATGAATCAAGCAAAAATTGAATACTTTGGAGAAAGAGAAGATGTCTATAAATGAGTATGTTTTGAAAGTGAGAAGCATTGCAAATGCCATAGTAGCTATTGATGTAATACTTGATAATGATGATTTGGTTTTATCTACTTTGGGTGGCCTTAATAATGAGAAGGCTTGAAAATTGTTTGTCACTTTTGTATATGTGTAGAAGCCATTTCTAGTTTTTAGTGACTTGGTCTCTCTTATGATATAAAAAGATTAAGATGCAGGGTGAATCATCTGAAAGAAGTGATAAATAGGTCTAAGCATTTTACTCAAGTTCATGAAGGGGATGTGGCAGATTCTCTTGAAGAGGCCATGGTATGGGATGTACTGGTGGTAACCAACAAAACAAGTTAAATCAATAGTTTGGTGAAATACAGATTTTAGGAGGCCATGGAAACTTTAGAAGCAGAGGGAGCTCTAGACGAAGAGGTGGATGACAAAAGCACAAATTCTAGTAATTCTAGTATTGTTTGTCATTATTGTTGTAAAATAGGTCATGTTATAGCCTAGTATTATGCTAAGAAGGATGATATTCGAAGCCGTAAATTGCAGTAAGGAAACTATGCCTCGTCTTCATGACAGAATGAAGACAAAAATGAGCATCCATTTGTTATGCACAATATGATGAATGTTGTTATAAGAAAGGGGATATATGATGATGTATGGTATGTTGATTCAAGTGTATCTAATCATATGATCGGCCATGTTGAATGGTTTAGAGAGATGTAAGATTTACAAAATCAAGGTTATGTGTAGACAGGTGATGATTCATGCCACTTGATTTCACATATTATAAAAGTTCCCTTGTCCTTGTATGATGGTAAGACAAAGATTCTATCAGATATTAGAAAAGTTCCCTTACCCTTGCCCTTGCCCTTGATTTCACATATTAGAAAAGTTTCCTTGCCCTTGCCCTTGCACTTGATTTCACATATTAGAAAAGTTCCCTTGCCCTTGCATGATGGTAAGACAAAGATTCTATTAGATACATTACATGTGTCATTCATCACATAGAATTTAGTGTTTGTTGGCCAAATAATAGAGCAAGGGCTACATGTTCAATTTAATGCAAAATGTTATTTTGTGGAAGATTTATGATAAGTGTAGGTTGGTTGCAAAAGGAAGTAGAGTTGATCTCATGTTCACTTTAGATACTATGTATGCTATTATGTATGCTAAAGGCAAAGGAGTGGTTGCAAACATTGAAATATGGCACAAACATATTGGATATGCAAATGTGCAAAGGTTGTAATTAATATAGTCCAAAGGGTTGGTTACAAGGTTGCTTGCTTTTAGAGTTGTAAAATTTTATAAGGTGTGTGAAGCATGTCAATTTGGTAAGCAAGCAAGATAAGCTTTTACGCATAATGGAGATGTGAGTAGGAATATACTTGATGTTGTGCATATAGATGTTTGGGGGCGTACAAAAAAAGTATCTCTTGGTGGTAACAAATATTTTATCACATTTATTGATGATTGTGCAAGAAAGATATGGGTCTATTTCATGAAGGAAAAGTGTGATGTGTTTGAGCATTTCAAAACTTATAAGATTGTTGTTGAAACAGAAACATGTTTGAAAGTTAAGTGCTTGAGGTTAGATGGATGGAGATAGTACCTCTCTAATAAATTCACTAACTTTTTGAGCTCTCATGGGATAAAGAGATAGTTTACTTGTAGGTATACCCCACAGAAAAATGGGGTTGTAGAAAGAAAAAATAGGCATATTATAGAAGTTGCACACGTATTAGTGGCTAAAAAAAAATTACTAAAAGATTGTTAGCATAAAGATATTTATACTTTTGTCTATATTATGAATAAAACTCTCATAGTTGTAGTTTATGAAATGACCCTTGAAGAATGCTTTACAAGCAAGAAGCCCGATGTATCACAGTTGAAAGTGTTTGGTTGTATTACATATGTTTATATACTAGATGAGTTGCAAAAGAAGCTTGATCCAAAGGCTAAAATATGTATTTTATGATTTGATGGATATTCGAGTGGTTGAGAGATTAAATATAATAAAAATGGTTCTATTATGAGGTATAAGGCTAGGTTGGTTACAAAAGACTATGCTCAAACATATGGCATAGATTATGAAGAGACATTCAGTCCAATTGCTAGGATGACAACTGTTAGATGTATGATAGCTTTAGTAGTAGCCAAAGGTTGGAGTTTACAAAAAATGGATGTAAATAACACCTTCTTGTATGGTGAACTAAAAAAAGAGGTGTATATGGAGCATCTAGTAGGTTATGAGGACTTTGGGAATCCCACATATGTGTGTAGGTTAAAGAAGGAAATTGATGGGTTGAAGCAAGAACCTAAAGCATGGTTTGATAAGATTGGATATTATCTTGTCAATATTGGCTTTTATGTTTTTGATGTTGATCACTCACTTTATGTGAGAAAGGGAGCTGCAGGTTTGGTCATCATAGTTATCTTTGTGGATGACTTGATTATTAAGGTGATAGTGATAGTGGAATTGATGAAGTCAAGGACTTTTTGAAGAAGAAGTTTGAGATATAGGATTTGGGTGAGCTAAGATACATTCTTGGTATTGAAATGATCAAATGTGATGATGGTATATGGCTGCTCCAAAGGTAGTAAGGCTTGGATATGTTGTCCAAGTTTAGTATGATAGCATGCCTCTTTGAGTGCCATTAGAGAAAAATGTGAAGTTGAGTGCTGATGTTAGGGATGAGATAGAAGACCCTTCTATATTTAGGAGGATGGTAGGGATTTTGATTTACATGACTATCACAAGTTAAACTTAAGTTATGTTTTTAGCCTTATCAATTAGTTTATGCAGATGCTTAGAAAGCCTCACTTGGATGCAGCTAGATGCATATTGAGGTATGTAAAATCCACTTTGCAATTATAGACATTTTTATAAGGCAAGTAAGGATATACATGTATTTAGATACACAGATGTAGATTGGGGGCTGGTAGCATGCCTAATAGAAGATCTACCAGTGGATTTATGTTTTTCCTTAGTAGTGTAGCATTTACATAGAGTAGAAAAAAGCAATCTACAATTTCCTTATTGAGTACAGAGGTGCTGGTATGGTAGCATGTGAGGTGCTAGTATGGTAACATGTGAAGTGATATGGAAACAAAAGTTATTGGGTGATTTGGATGTGTAGGGAGACATGAGCAACATACAATTAGCTCTAGGAACCTAGTGTTCCATGATGCTAGAATATAACACATTGAGATGCATTACCATTTTGAGAGAGAAAAGGTACTTGCATGAGAGATTGACTTGGTATATGCTAGCACACATGATCAGATAGCTAACATTTTCACAAATGCATTGGGTGTAGAGAAGCTTTGAAAAATTCGAAGCTTACTTGGAGTTGTAGAGACATAGTTTGAGGGAGAGTGTTGAGATGGCAAACTTGTAATTATTAACAATGGACCGCATGGTTATATGGGTTTGCACATCTACACTTAGCACATCATTGGCCATTAGGATCCTCATATGGCCATTGACTTATCACTTACTATATTTGGTTTGTTGCATCTACCTACAACTAGCATAGCTATGTTGTATCTTATCTATACTTTGTGTACATTATATTGTTTGAAAAAGAAGAAGAAGAAATTAGCAAGAAGATGCTTTGGCCTCCATCTCTCTTCTTGTGTTCTTGAGTCAGCTTTCTCTTGTGTATGTGGTGTGTGTTTAGCATCGCAGCTCAAGCAAGTTCATCCATCACGTGACTCGTGATAGTTTGCATAGAAAATAAAGGAAATCCAATGCAAATCACGAGCAGGTAAATGGTGTAGTTAGAGAGTCAATCTTATTTTTCATATTCATTTTCTTTCTTAGAGTTTGGTTTTTTACTTTTTGCAAGGGTTAGTGTCATGGAAATTTATTGTTCCACTCTTTCCAAGGTTCTAACATCTTTGACTTGAGAAAGGGTATGTTGATCTCCATCACCACAAAGTAAGCAAATGATGACTACTTATCCATAAGGGTAAGAATTTGTTCCTCTACATTAATTGTGTCAAATTGCAAGCAAAGACAAGGATTTGTCTTTTATTGCATTCATAGCTATTGCCTAGTATATTAGAAGTAGTCATATCACATGTTCATGGATGCCCACAACCTAATTTATGGGCACTCTATTTATTATTTATTTGGTAATCGGCCAACCTATTTTGAAGTAAGATAACTCTCCTTTATTTTTCTATAAAAGGAGGAAGTGTGGCTACGATCCATGATATTTAGGTACTTGTAGATTGTTGGTGTGGAGAAAGGGATCTTCTGGAGTGCATGAGCTAGTGCTCAACCATTATACTCTTGCCTCAATGGTTTCCTACTCCTTGTTCCCTATTTCATATTGTATCTTTCATCAATCTTGTGTCCTTCATTATTCTGCTACATGTTTTGCTTGTCTAACATGGAATATGATGGTTAGGTTGTATGAAGGATGTTTGATTGATTGATTGAGGTTTTTGCATGCATGCAAAGTCTTGTACTTAGGCTTATGATGTCTTCCTCCAGGTGTGATTGGCATGTCTAGCGGGTGGTGTTTATGGTGTCTTACTTTAGGCCTGATGGCATATTGGCTAGCTTCTTTAAATGTGTCCAGCATTTTGGTTAGTTCATTTGTGGTATTTAAGGTGGTTTCTTTAAGGCATGCCTTGGCTAGATGAGCATCATGGATATCGAGTAGCAATCAAGGTAGCTACTTTTGGAGATTTGAGAGGTGGCTTAGCATGGTGTGCATCATGGTTGGCATGGCCTTTCCTCCTAGTCATAGTGCACTACTGATGATGGCATGTTGACTGTTGAGATTTAGAAATCATACTCACTAACAGCCTCTTTGTATGGAGCTTCAAGGCCAAGGACATGCAAGCTTACCTATCCCAAATGCACAGTGGTGCCTACTACAGTTTCCTACTTTCCTATAAAGCATTGTACTTGCTTCCTTTTCTTAATGAAAATATAGTACTCTTTTCTTTTCAGTAAAGTGTTAGTGTCATTGTCCACACACAAGATTGTGTTTATGAGTTCAAGTCTCAATCTTGAAACCTAATTCACTTGTGTGACAGTCAGTGTCTGAGTCTATGTCTACATGAGTTTTCTTCCCGTCTTTGAAACACCATAGCCATACTCTAGATCCGTGTTTCTCAACATGGTATCAGAGCCTAGTCGGGCATGGCTCAACTCTGCTTAGCTCTCCTTTGCTCTCTCTCAGCTCATATTAATCTCTGGTCAGCTCAGTTTCATCCCATGACTTCATCTCCCAACTCTACCTTCACTTGAGCTTCCATGGCAGCCATAGCCAGCAACACCCTGTCAGATTGAGTCACTTATATCTCACTCCACAGGTCAAATCTCTTGGAGCTTCCTTCTAAAAAAGTGTTCCCCAACTCACAAAGCTTCCCTATATCACATCAATCCATGACATTTGGCTATTTGAAGCTCAGCATTGTGAAAATTCTCAGTCACTACCATAGTCTTCAACTGTGACCTGTAGGACATACCCTCCATGGAGCCTTCATATCTCTCTCTGTAGAGCATATCTTTGTCAAGATTGTGGGAGAGAAGGAAGGAGTCTCACTTTAGCTTTCTTGCTTGCACAATGGGGGAATACACACAAAGGTGGAGGCTGAAAACAGATTTCCTCTTCTTAGTTGTGTAAGCCAAAAAGAACTCTCACACAAAGAAATAGAAGAACCCTATATATGGGTCTCAAACCAAACTCAACTAACTAAGGTGGCATACTAACTAAACCACGAACTAGAGTAGATAAGGATAGCTATCATCTAGTTATTATTCATGGGCGGTGTACCAACCACATCTGCAACTAATAAGTCGGAGACATAAATGCACAACGGTCACCCTGGCATATCACGAGTGAAGCTTGATATCTCAACACTCCCCCTCGAGCTCAATCCCAATTCCTACACACCAAGCAGGTCTCTGAACTTGCGTAGCTTCTCTGCACCCAATGCCTTCGTAAATATGTCAGCTACCTGATCCTCTGTGCTGACATAAACTAGATCAATAAGACCTAGTAAAACCCTCTCCCGCACATAGTGATAATGCACCTCAATGTGCTTTGTTCTAGCATGATAGACTGGGTTATTTACCAAGTGTATACTGCTCATGTTGTCACAATAAATGACAACTAGCCCATCTATAGGCTGATGCATATCATAAAGTAGCTTATTCAACCAAGCTACCTCACATGCAGCCATTGCTGCACCCCTGTACTCAGCCTCTGTGCTCGACAAGGCAACTGTAGGCTGTTTCTTGCTGCTCCAAGTGACTGCAGCACTCCCAAAAGAGAACACATATCCACTGGTAGATTGTCTATCAGAAATACTACCAGCCCAATCAGCATCAATGTATCCATGCAACTGTATCTGAACCCCAATCTCATAAAAAAGTCCATATGGCAATGTGGACTTCACATACCTGAGTATGCGTCTAGCCGCATCCAAATGCAGTTTCCTTGGAGCATGCATAAACTGACTTACCAATCCAATAACATAGCTCAAATCTGGCTTGGTAATAGTCATATAAATTAAACTTCCTACTATGCGTTTGTACATAGTAGGGTCTTCGAGAAGCTCACCTGCATCTGCGCTCAGCTTCACATTCTGCTCCAAAGGAACTGAAATAGGCTTACAGCCTGTCATCCCATATTTGGACAGCATGTCCAATCCATACTGCCTCTGCAAGAGCCATATCCCACTTGGTGATCTAATCACCTCAATGCCCAAGAAATAACGCAGCTCTCCCAAATCCTTCATCTCAAACTTCTACTTCAATAGCATTTTCACATGAAGGATATCTTCATCACTATCACCTGTGATAATCAAATCATCAACATAAATAACAAGCAGCATAATACCTTTCTCTATTTTTCTCACATAAAGTGAGAAATCTACTTTGGAAATCTAAAAGCCAATAGTGACAAGATACTATCCTATCTTGTCAGACCATGCTCTAGGTGCTTGCTTCAAGCCATACAAGGCTTTCTTCAACCTACAAACAAACTCAGGATGAATAGCATGCACATAACCTGGTGGCTGGTCCATATAGACCTCTTCTTGCAAATCACCATGCAAGAAGGCATTCTTTACATCCATTTGATATAAAGACCATTCCTTTGATACAGCCATAGCAATGAATGCTCTTACGGTTGCCATCCTTGCAACTGGACTGAATGTTTCTTCGTAATCAAGGCCATATGTTTGTGCATACCCCTTGACTACTAATCTTGCCTTGTATCTGTTCACAGAACCATTTGCATTGTGCTTCACCTTATAAACCCACTTACAACCAATTGTATTCTTATCTTTAGGCAAAGGTACCAATTCCCATGTAGCATTTGCTTCCAAGGCATCCATTTCTTCATCCATGGCTTTCTCCCATTTTTCTTTTCCCATGGCTTGCTCAAAAGAAGTGGGTTCTGGTTCCTATATCACTTTGACCATATAGGCATAGTGAATGGCTGTAAATCCATCATATTTTAGCCTATCCACAAGATACCTAGCTCTGGTAGACCTACGCAAAGTAGATACACTCCCATGTGCTCTCAAAACATCCGTGATCTTCCTTACTCCAGGTGTAACAATATAAGGAATACCCAACTCATCATCAATGCTTTATTCTGAGCCATTGGATTTACCATCCACATAAGAGTGACCTGCATTCACATCAAACATGGGCTGATCTACCTTCTCTTTTCCTTTTCGTGAAACCTGCATACCACTATATGCATTGTTTTGAGGAGATTCTCCTGATCTCAATCTGCCTGTCCATGGTGAAGAATGTGAACCACTGCTAGAGAACGCTTCAGGTCCACTAATATTTTGTGACTGCTGCTGTGAATTCTGTGCAGCATTACCATTTTGTGCATCCACATCATTAATCACATTTACTGGTTTATACCAGCTACTCATCTCATAAAAAACAACATCTCTACTCACTGTAAACTTACGAGTAGAAGGGTTATAGCATCTATACCCTTTTTGTTGCAGAGAGTAACCAATAAAGATGCACTTCTCAGCTTTTGGATCCAACTTGGATCTCAACTCATCTGGCACATGAACATAGGCAATGCAACCAAAAATCTTCAAATGAGACATATCTTGTTTTCTACCAATATACCTCTCCTCTGGAGTCATCCCATGTATTGCTGCAGTGGGAGTCCTGTTCATTATGTAGACTGCTGTAGCAACTGCTTCAGCCTAGTAAAAATTTGGCAAGTCTTTTTGCTTGAGCATGGCACGAGATACCTATCCAATATGCCTGTTTTTCCTTTCTGCAATTCCATTTTGTTGTGGGGTATGACTGCATGAATATTGTTGCTTTATGCCATGCTCATGCAGGAACCTTGCAAACTCATTTGAGAGGTACTCTCCCCCTCCATCTGACCTTAGGCATTTTATTTGCAGGCATGCTTCTTTTTCAACCATAGCTTTAAGAGTTTTGAAATGCCCAAAAACTTCACTTTTCTTTTTCATAAAATACACCCAAACTTTTTTGCTATAGTCATCAATAAAAGTGACAAAATAATGACAGCCTCCAAGAGATGCAGCTTTAGTAGTCCATACATCAGAGTGGATTAATTCCAATGGTTAGTTACTCTCTTGAACATGTCTAGGAAATGGTTTCCTTGCCTGTTTTCCAAACTGACAGGCTTCACATACCTTATGCATTTCTGCAACCTTGAATTTAGGCAATCTTGCAACAATATTTTGGGCTTGCATTGATTTAAGTCGTTGTACATTAATATGACCAATGTGTTTATGCCAGATATCAATATCTGCAACTACACCGGTCCCATGTGCAAACATTGCTGCACTCAATTCAGGCATGTCTGCATCCAACGTAAATATTATGCCCTTCTTCTTTCCTTTTGCTATCAAGCGACCTTTATTTTTCATATCCTCAACAAAGCATCCATGAGAATTAAATCTAACCTGCAAGCCCTGCTTAACCATTTGACCAACAGAAACTAGGTTCTTGGTGATATTCGGGACATGAAATACATCCGATAGGTATTTCTTTTTCCCATCCTACATAGACAAAGGAATTTTTCCAATCTGCACAATAGGATGTGCAGTATCATCACCAGTCTCCACAAATCCTGGTTTTTCCATTTTCCTTGCATCTTGCATCCATTCTGCATGACCTGTCATGTGGTTTGATGCACCTGAGTCAATATACCACACATCATTGCTTTCTTCTGCACTTGTCATAGAATTGGTCATGTGCTGTACCATAAACAAATGCTCATTTCTTTCATCACCCTGTCTACTAGAAGATGCATAATTCCCTTGTTGCAATTTTCCATTCATGATGTCATTCTACTTTTTATAGCAGTCTTTAGCCATATGATCCATTTTACCACAGTAGTAGCATTCAACATTGCTGTTTGCATTTTGGCCTCTTTGCCATCCACCACGACCTCTTTGGCTCCCCTTGCCTCTAGAATTACCATGTCCTCCTCCATAGGACTGGTTTTCTTGAGTTTGCTGCATATTCTGATTTCTACCACGGCCTCCAGATTGGCCTCCTCTACCTCTGCCTCTACCTCTTCCAGCATTTGAGTAGAAGACAGCTTCTTTTGAAGTTCCTCCTAAAGAAGATGCACCACCATTTCTCTACTCCTCAGAAATTAGAAGAGCAATCAACTCCTCAAAATCAAAAAATCTTTCACGGATGGAAATGGATGTTCGGAACTGTGCATAATCCTTTCCTAGACCATTCAAGGTCACAGAAACTAAATCATCATCTTCCACTGGTGACCCAATGGAAGTAAGTGCATCTACAATCTTCTTCACCTTCATGTGGTAGTCATTGATGCTCATGCTTTCTCTTTGCACATTGTGTAACTCTTGCTTGAGCTGCATTTTCCTGGCTTGCGTATTTGTGCTATACATTTTTGACAAAGTATCCCATGCCTCCTTTGGCGTACTTGCATCCTGAATGTGCACAATCATAGAGTTTGAAATACTGATAGATAGCCAGTACATAACTTTTCTGGCTCTCTCATGCCATCCTTTAAATGCCTGCATTTGCTGTTGATTGGAAACATCAGGAAGAATTGGTTCTTCTTCATTTCCTGCAACGAATTCCCAATATCCTTTTCCCATAAGAAAATTCGTCATTCTAAACTTCCATGCTTGGAAGTTGTTCTTGTCAAGCTTTTCAGTGACAATCTGTGAAAGAGAATCGGACGCCATTACAAAACACTGCAAAGAATTCTGTCACTGCAAAAAATACAGCTTCAGCCTCACAAGGGCAAATCTGCAAAACTGACGAAAGTGGTATTTGACCACACAGTCACTTCCTAGTGACGATTTTGTATCAACAGGCAACAAGGATGATTCTATACCTCCCAATGTCTCTGCGCACAGGCATACAATGCAATTTCTACGGCAACTTTTCACCGACCTATAGAATAGTACTCGCACAACATAAAATAGGGCCTTTTCCTGAGTGCGTGCAGAAAACTTCCGCCTCCAAAATAGGCCCCGAAATGACCTCAAATCAAAAAACAGAGCTAGACTGCAGCATATACTGCCCTCTTGCTACACCGTGAAGGGCGTCTCAATCTGAGACAATGCACTCTTGGACTTTCCGGCTGTGCTAACTGTAGAGACTTGCTCCCAAACAAAAAAATGAAAGCAACACTGGTCCTCTTACCAGAACACTACGAACTTAGTTTGCTTTCTTGAGCTCCTTACCACGAACAAGGCTCTGATACCATGTCAAGATTGTGGGAGAGAATGAAGGAGTTTCACTTGTAGCTTTCTTGCTTGCACAATGGGGGAATACACACAAAGGTGGAGGCTGAAAATAGTTTTCCTCTTCTTAGTTGTGTAAGCCAAAAAGAACTCTCATACAAAGAAATAGAAGAACCCTATATATGGGTCTCAAACCAAACTCAACTAACTAAGGTGGCATACTAACTGAACCATGAACTAGAGTAGATAAGGATAGCTATCATCTAGCTATTATTCATGGGCGGTGTACCAACCGTATTTGCAACTAACAAGTCAGTGACATAAATGCACAACGGTCACCCTAGCATATCACGAGTGGAGCTCGATATCTCAACAATATTCATGAACTCTCTTCTAAAGATATCTTCCTCTACTTAGGGTGCTCTCTCCTGGCACAAAAATCGTCCACATTGTTGATCAACCAGCATGGCATTGTTGAAATTCGTGGTTGTTTGACGAAATCTGCGCCTGATCTGTTCGTCCGCTCTATGCGCGCCGTACATGCTGCGATCTTGATGAGGAGGATAGGGCTTTTGAAGAGCTTGAAGTAAGCTTCATTTCTATTTTAAAAAAATTCAAAATGATCAACTACAGCTCCTACAATCTGCAAAAAATCAGGCCCCTGTCTGAAACCCTAAACTGTCAGCCATAGCCAGTTTCATCAAAGCTCAAAAATCTCATCATTTTCTCTCATACCACCTAGAACAACCCACTGCCACTCTGATCTACTGTCCCAGCACCAAATCAAGGAGGGGAAGGACCTGAGAAGATTGAAGAAGGATCAACGACCCCAAGCAAGGAAGATTCAAGCTCAACATCAAGTCTCTACATAGTGTGTTTTCACACTACCATTACTTGTGTCTCTTGACAAATTGTAATCTGCTCTTTCACTTGTAAAATCTGAGAATCTTGGAGCTGATTTGCTGCTGCTCCAGCCATCCAACATGGGAAAAGACTCTCCAAATGCTTGGTTCAAGGGAGTTGGGTTTCACACCTGGCAAACCCGCATCAAGCTCATCCTGATGAAGAAGGGTCTCTGGGCCATCACAAATGGCAAAGAAAAGAAACCTTGAGATGCGGACCTTGCAGTTACTTGGTAGAAGAATGATGACAAGGCACAAGCCATCATGAAGCTGGAATTGGATGACAGCTACATCCATCATGTGGATGCCTGTGATACGTCCCATGACACTTGGGACAAATTGGATACCTTATTTGGTGCATAGTCAAAGTCGTCTAAGTATGGTCTATTGATTGAATTTTTTCGACTTGATATGAAGCCTCATACATCCTTGGCATCCCATCTAAATTACATGGAAAGTATCCTAACCCAACTTGCAGGGACAAAGCTAAAAATGGATGAAGATGTTTGTATTGGTGTCTTGTTAAAAAGTCTGCCTCCTGCCTATGATAATGTATCAACCACTCTAACCAATATGCCTAACCCTCAACTTGTTGATATTAAGGCCTCTCTGCTAGAGGAAGAAAAGAAACGTAAAAGCAAAGAAGAGCCTAGCACTTCAAAGGATGAACAAATGTTATATGTAAACAACAGATACAAAGGTAAAAAGGAACCGCTCTTCTATGACTTTTGCAAAAGGACCGGACACACTGAGAAGTTCTGTCATGCTAAGAAGAGGTCCCAAAAGGCCTATCTTGCAGCTATAAAAGAAGAAGAAGACCATGGACCAAAAGATGAAGATGAAGATGAAGATGAGGACCACCAGGAATGGAAGGACAAGCCTTATCAGTCTTTCTACTCTCATTACTCTAATAGAGTGTTTTAAAAGCCTTGTATTTCCTAGCCCTAATGCTTCTTTCCATAAGCTTTGTAAACTCCTCATGTAACTTGGCACTACAGTCCTTGTACACTTTGTGAGGCCCCTGTTACAACCTCTGGATGTCCATCATGTTTTGGTGCCCACACTTAGCCTTCCCTGCGACAGCCTCTGGTGTCTACCATGTTTGTGGTGTGCCCACACTTTACAGGTGGTTCTCATTACAACCTCTACACACTTTGTGCCTTTCTAGTTGTGATTGAGGAGGGGTGTTGAGATTCAGCAATCAGACTCACTAACAGCCTCTTTGTATGGAGCTTCAGGGCCAAGGACATGCAGGCTTACCTATCCCATATCCACAGTGGTGCCTACTACAGTTTCCTACTTTCCTATAAAGCATTGTACTTGCTTCCTTTTCTTAATGAAAATATAGTATCTTTTCTTTTCAGTAAAGTGTCAGTGTCATTGTCCACACACAAGATTGTGTTTATGAGTTCAAGTCTCAATCTTGAAACCTAATTCACTTGTGTGACAGTCAGTGTCTGAGTCTATGTCTACATGAGTTTTCTTCCCGTCTTTGAACCACCATAGCCATGGTCTAGATCCGTGTTTCTCAACACTGACATGCTAAGAGATTATTATTTAATAACATTGTCTACCTAGATAGCACTTTGTCGATCTATCGAGTCCTTCCTTTTACTACCATGATGTTGTTGTGTATTGACATCAATTTCTATGTTTGTTTCCTAGTGTGCCTCCAGTGTTGTGTTGCTATCAACATGATGCATGAGTACTCATTTTCCTTAATTTTGCATTTGATTGTCATTTAACTTTCTACAATTTTGAATCCTGTGTTGATGTGTACAACATCTAGATTATTCAAGTGTTTTAAGCCCTTGTTCATGTGGAGTCAATTTGTAACCATTCACATGCTATATGTCCCTATGATTTACTTTAGTCTTGTGTTTGTTCCATACTTTTTTTTATTTTTTGTAGGCAGTTCCCACTCCCTTAGCTACTCTCTCTTCCCAATGTAACTATGCAAGTACTCTTTCTCATCTTCATATCACCATGTCACCCCCTTGTACTCGTAGTGACAATGAACTTAAGGGTCCTAATTATGCTCATTTAAAGCTATGCATGAAGGATTGGATTTTGTAAAAAGATATTTGGTAGGTTGTTGCTGGTTTGAAAACCAAAATGGAGCGTCTTTCAAATCCCTCAAAGTGGACAAATATGGGTGATGAATATTTTTAAGATAAGCTTTTTGAATGGGAATGCAAGGATGCTAAGGCATTTACATATTTGGTATGCTTGCTTCATTTGATGATCTATCCTACCATCCAAACATTGGAGACTTCCATCAAATTTTGGGATAAGATAAAAGAGCTTTATGAGTGGTATTCTTTCATGAGAGGGCTATCAACCTTCAAGGTTAGATACATAATATCAAGTTTAATTCTAGAGACTCCATGTACTAGACATTTCTTCTAAGATTCAAGATGATTCATGATCAATTTCTCACCTTGGGGTATCTCTTACCTAATGTTAGTTATTTGAATTGGTTCTTACTAAGGTTCCTACTGTTGGCAGAGTACAATATGGTGCCTCAAGCTTTGAGGGTCCAAGTTTCCACTCTTCATTTTTATTTGGATGAACTTATGTCTCTTTTTCTTGATGGGAAGTCTTTGCTATAGGGACAAGGAAAGTTTCTAAGAGGGCATATTGGTGCTCTTTTGTTATTTTGTGGATATGATGTGTATCATTAATTTTGAATTTCCTTGTAATCCAAACCTTGGGTTGGTGTTTCTAATGCCAAGTTCATGTTGGGATGAGTGACATGATGTATTCAGGTGGTCTCGCATGGGGGGAATCGGAGGGCATGCATTATGCTTGACTGGAGGAATCTTGGTTCATGATAAGCTATCCATGGAGCTTGTGTGGCTACAAGAGGTATAAGATGCCTAGCTTGGCTAATTTACTTTTAAAGAGGGATTATAGTATTTGGGCTTCTTATTTAGGGTGCTTTCTTATCAAGGCACATCTTGCAGAGTGCATGCTCTTAGAGTATCCATGGGGCATTATAGATGTTCTTCTTCATTGCTTGTTCCACCTATGCTCTAAGAGAGGGTATTAGAAGTGGTCATATCATAGGTTCATGGGCACCCATGGCCTAATTTATGGAAAATCTCTTTATTTTTTATTTGATATAATTGGCCAACCTATTTTGTGGTAGGAAAAATCCTTTATTTTTATCTAGAAAAGGAGGAAGTGTGGCCATATTCCATGATATTCAGGTACTTATAGGTTCTTAATGTGGAGAGAGGGAGCTTGTGGAGTATGTGAGCTGGTGCTCAACCATTGTACTCTTGTCATAGTGGATTTCTATTCTTGATTACATCTCATGCATTTTCTCTTCTATTGATCTTGTGTCTTTCATTTATTTTGCTATGTTTTTTGCTATTCTAATTTCTAGAACCCTAGAGGGCTGCCAATAAGATAGAGTAGGAGATACATTGTCTTTAAGCTTGAGAGAAACCATTAAGCCATGTAAGTGGTATCCTTAGTGTATCAAAGTATCAAGGTATAAAGGTGTGAAATAGAAATAAACTCTTGCACTCTTGCCAAAGGTAGCAAGGTGAAACTGTACCATACATGAGGCAAGGGCTAACAATTTCATTTCTGACTAGTTACCTTACAACATCTCCAAATCCATAAGGATCTAGCACAAGAAAAGAACCAATCACTCCTTAGAACTTGCAATAATCTCATAGTCATCATAGGTTGTTAAGAGGAGCCTACC
Organism: Lygodium microphyllum; assembly: GCF_053477565.2. Lineage (NCBI taxonomy): Eukaryota > Viridiplantae > Streptophyta > Polypodiopsida > Schizaeales > Lygodiaceae > Lygodium > Lygodium microphyllum. The sequence goes on along the minus strand of NC_141153.1, from coordinate 130,637,466 downwards.
TTCATAAGAGAAGAAGACCTCACAAATACCCTTGTCAAGGGGTGGACTTAGAGCATGGGTATAGTTAAGATATGTATAATAAGGAAAATTACATTGGCAAGCATTGAGTGAACTAGATTTTAGCATGCACTTAAAAAACCTAAAGAAAGAGGAATTTAATCTATTGAAAGATAACAATCTCAAGATTGTTGGAGGATGCAAAAGTGGAATATCGACACGGTAGCGAGCAGTCACAACCACATAACTTTTGGCACTTGAATCTAGGGGGAGAATTGAAATGAATGTGATCGAACCTCATAGGGCACATCACTTAGATAGAGAGCATGTAAGATATTACATGAGTTCAAAAGAGTATTTTATTGAGTAAAATTTATAGGATTATATTTACAAAAGGGGTTTTTAAATTACAATTTGAGAAAAAAATGTAAGTTTAGTAAAGTAAAAGGGGCGCTTTATAGTGTTATAGCATGTAAAGAAAGGATATTTCTTAATATCATTTGAATGCACGTTATCTACATGATTTCTTATAGGTGCACCCCCCAAGGTGTTGAAAGATAGGCATGTGAACCCTACGTATACAAGGGTGGATAAGGGTAGCTAGGTGTAAATGAACTGGAGGATAAGGGAGCAGGGAAAAACCCTAACCCTTACTTCTCTAGAGGCTATATAAACTACCTAAAGGTCACTCTCACTGTAGAGGAGAGTGTACTAGGTGTACTTGTGAACAACTCACTAAGCAAGACCTTCTTCTTGTACTTGAGCTCTCTCTCTCCCTCTTGTGCAAACTCTCATGCTTCCACTCTGATATTTCAACATGGTATCAGAGCCAACTCTAATCCAACCAGCTTCCTTCAGCCATATCCTAACCTAATTGCACAAGAACATCTTTTGCCTTCTCATTTACATTCTTCTCTACCATAGACAGCTTGACCCCTGACCTTGGAGGAGCTGGTGTGTGCAAAGGAGGAAATATTAGCTCCTAATTTCTTCTGGAAACTTCACCCTTAGTTTAGGGCACTCAGCACGACACATCAAACGCAAACATTGGGTGGCGAGGAGGGTAGCATTGCCGAGTTCTCAGAAAACGGCGCAATTTGGGTAGCATGACATTTCAAAGCTTGGCGCGATTAGCAGATGGTGCAATGTGGGAAGTTACCATGGGGCTTTCTTAGTTCCCCTAGTGGGCCATATCCCTCTAAGAGGGTTTGAACTAATTCCTCTGTTATTGTCTGTTGTTGTGACCAAAATCCGAACTATGGGTTTTTTGGTAGCCATAGCCAAGAAGCTTTAAGCTTTCCTATTTTCACTTTTTTCAATCTAGGAATCATTAACAATTATTCTAATCATTGAAGCATATGCTATGAAGTGTGTTCCTAATCTTTGAGCAGCTCCAACACTCAGGGGACATCATAAGCTCATTGGGAAGCCGACTCTCAACACTGGTCCTCAACCAGAGTTAAGTATTTCATTAAGCTTGACAAGGTAAAAACCTAAATATCTCAAGTGGTCTTAATCTTGAGATAAGCGCTTCTTAGCACTGAAAAGGAATTTAGTGACTTTAGTTGCTACTACCTTATGATGAAACATGAACATGGATGCAATTGAAATCTCCTCGGGCTCTTCACGAAGTTATTGATTGACCGTGCACAACCAAATATTCATCCACTAAACCACAAGGTGGGGAGGAGTCAGAGGTCTAATCAAAGTATCTCATGCATCTCTTTCTTGAAGAAAGAGATTGAGAGTGTAAAGATGGATGAAGGTGATTCCGTGCAAGATCATCTTAACAAAATTTAGGGCTTGTGTGAGCAACTAATGAATGTAGATGAGTATTTTTCGATTTTATGGGTTTCTAAAAATTATTTCTAGCATTTTGACTTTATTTTTTCTAAATTTTTCATCATGCAAGCATAGAACAAATAGTAAATAGCATGTGTACCAATTTTCACTCCATAAGAACAACATTGGCTCAATCAAATGTAAAAACAAGCAATTTTCCTTTGTAAAATAGAATTACCGGTTTTTTCCTTCTTTGCAGGTTTTAAAATTTGATACGGGACTGTAGATCAGTCCTCATTCAAGGCTCAGCCCACCTTCGAATAGCCAACTTTAGCCCTCCATCGATCCAGGAGTGATCCGATACCATGCCGGACAAGCATCCTTCAACTGGTTCTCTTCTTGGTTCTTCCCACATGAATTGCCTCTTGGAAGAGAGAGAGGGAGGAGAGAGAAAGACTAATTTTTTATCTCTGAGCATAGTGCATCATTTCTTGATCTGATTTTGGCGATGGAGAGTGAAGATTGGAAGCATCTCAAGCCCAAGAGGATTCTCTTTCTCTCTCTCGGATCAGAAATGGCCAATCATTGCCAAGATTGGAGGACCAAAGAAAATGCGCCCCCTCCCCCCCTTCCCCATGGCGTTTCATTTTTTGGGTTTTAAGCGCTTTGTTAAGAGCTTTTAAGCTTTTAAACCAATTATCTAGTTCTTGGCTTGTGCTTTCACAGTGCTGCAAGTGGTTTTTTCAGTTTTGAGGGCACAAACGACGTCGAAATTGAGATCCGTCTAGATGGGTGGTGGCTTCATGACGTCAAAATCTACAAATCTGGGGCCTGCCATGCTCTTTCGAGCTTCCAGATCTAGTAGTCGCTTTACAAACCCAAACTTTGTGGGGATTAAATGGGGGGTCAAACGGGCTTGGATTGACGAACCAAGACTTGCGTTGGATTCTTGATGTCGAAATGCATCTAGGAAAACTCCAGCTCGACCATCTACCACTATTTGATTTTTCATGAAAATTGGCTCTTTGACACCTCTCGGGCACTACCATTCGACACTGTCCGGCGTTCGATTTGAGGTCTGGAAATCTCTGGTAGTCCATCTTGGAGTCCCCCACTACTGGGAGTCTCATCTGACATGCCGAGAAATCATATAAACTCCCTAACCGTCATTCGGTAGGTCTTTAAAGCGCTTTTGGGGTTGTGCCGCTTAAAATCGTACTAATTGCAATTGTTGCCTTCGAAGAAGTCTATTTTTGCCCTGAAATTTAAAATTTTTGGCTATTTTTAAGCACTTCTCGACGTCAAAAATCATCTGTCATTGGCGACTAGGGGATAGGGTGACTCAGCCTGTCAAACCCCACGAACAGATCTGCACATACACAACCAAGGAAGCATCAAGTTGATACAAAATAGATAAACATCAAAACACATCACAGCTCTCACCCTACCCTCTAACAAAACCAAGGCATGAAATCCACAAGGAGTAGGCCTAGCGTAATTTGACAGAAAGCTGAAAGCAAGTCACTAACCAATTGTTCCAACACAGCAAAGCTAAAAGGAACTATCAAAAAGGGCATCTTAAGTGGTGGTCTGAACTACCTACCTAAGGACAACTCAACTAGGAGCTTCTACTAGGTGAGGACTCCTATGGCTTGATCAACAAATATTACATTTTAGCACATTGGTCCTTTAGCCTCTTATTTTCCATACTCGGGCGTGTAAAAAGGAGGGAGCTGAGCGTAATGATCCAAGGAGAACAAGGCATCGGTCTCAGGTCCTGTCTCGGTACGCAAGAATCTACCAAGCCCTCGCAAAGCGACACTTAATCATTTTCTAATGCTCACTTTTATTTTCACTCCACCCTTCTTTTATTTTTATTTTTCTAGCTAGATGCCACCCCTAGGAAGACAAGGCATCAACCCTAGGTCACTTGTCCCCAAGAACCTACCAGCCCTTCGCAAGGCGATAAAAAACTGCTCAAGGATTTTTCTTTCTTTTCTATTTTATTGTTTTAGGGGTTAGAACCCCTTTTTACACACCTCTGTACATTCATATATTTTCTTTCAGATATTTAGGGTTTTTTCTTTTGGGTATTTTTAGTAGGCTCCTCTAACTGCATCACAACTAACAAAAACTCCTAAAATAGCCGCCTAGTAGGTCAGCAGAACAGGGTCACTAGAACTTCCTTCAAAAACAGGTCTTTCGGTGCCTGATAATGACTTTACAGGAGACAACAACTACTTAGACCTCCCATAGACATACATAACCTAAACCTAGGACTGCATGCCTCAATTTTTGGTCCCCAACAAACAAAAAGAAAGTACCCCCTTATAAATGTATCATTATTTTCTCAAGGGAAAAAACTCATATAAGGGGACAAAACCACCTAGAATGGCCACAAGAAGCTCCTTCGCAGCAAAGGCTCCCTCCAATGACTTCATCAACTTGTATGATGCAATCACTAAAACAACAAACCATTAAACGTACCTACACTAAACAGACATAGGGTCCTCTTGGCCTAAAGAAATAATACATTTGTACTGCAAACTAGTTAGCTCTCTTGGCCTAAAGAAATCAAACATTAAAACCTTAAAACGACTAGCCCTCTTGGCCTAAAGAAATCAAACAAACCAGCTCATATAGATCCCTCCTTGGAAGAAGGCAGATATATGAAAATACTGTTAGATATGATCAATGCCCCACCCTCATTAGGTGCCACCAATGATCCATGGTGCTCAAAGTTGTAAGGCCCCCATTATGAGGAGAAGCCAAATGTGAGCCTGGACATTGGTTGGCCCGGACATTGGTTGGGTCCCATTATGAGGAGAAGCCAAATGTGAGCCCGGACATTGGTTGGGTCCTGACTTGTATATCAAATAAGGTCTATGTGATGAGACTAAGAATGTGTATTGTGTGAGAGGAGAGAGAGAGAGAGAGAGTGAATGTGGTGGTGAAGGTAATGATGGCGGTGGTGGTGGTAGAGCTAGTGGTGGTGGTGGTAGAAGTGGAAGTGGAGGTGGGTACATCCAAGGTTGGAATAAGTGAACTATGGGGAATAAGACTAGGGGGGTTGCCAAAAAAAACTCGCTTCTTGCCCTTCCCCTATAGCAAGTGCAAGCACACATGGAAGAGCAAGGTGAGGAAGTCACCCTTGAGAGGGTTGTAGAAAGAATCTTGATAGTGCTGGCACAATTGTTGGCAAAGGAGAAAGAAGGAACAACTTGTATGAGCTAAGTGCTCTTACAGCCACCGCTGGAGTGGGCACAAGTAAGCTTTGGCATGAAAGGTTTGGACACATCGGATTTGCAGTGTTGAAGGAGATGCAAAAGCAAGGTATGGTTGCTCACCTACCTACAATAACTAAATTGAAGGAACCATGTGAAGCTTGTATGATGGGCAAGCAACAGAGAAACGCATTTCCACAAGAAAGCAAGAATAGAGCACAGGCTTCTCTAGAGTTGGTGCATGCTGACTTGTGTGGTAAGATGCCTACACAAGCCTTGGGGGGATCTTCTTATTTTATGTTGATTATCGATGACTACAGTAGGAAGATATGGGTGTACTTTCTTCGTGATAAGGCTCAAGCTTTTGGTAAGTTTAAAGAATGGCTAAAACTTGTTGAGAATGAGACAGGGAAAAGTGTGAAGAAATTTAGAACAGATGGTGGTGGTGAGTTCAACTCAAAGGAGTTTGAAGGCTTTTGCAAGAGCAAAGGGATCAAGCGTCAATTGACGATGCCTCACACACCTCAGCAGAACGGTGTTGTGGAACGCAGGAATCGCACCATTGTGGAGATGGCAAGATGCATGCTAAAGGGCAAGGGATTGCCTAACCATTTTTGGGCTGAAGCTATTAATACCGCAGTCTACATTCTAAATCGGAGCTACACAAAGGCTCTCAAGGGAAAAACACCTCATGAGGCTTACACTGGTAAGAAACCATCTATCTCACATTTCAAAATAGTGATGAGGTGAGCAGAGAAGAGAAACAAGTTAAAACCAAAAAGTAAAAAATGTATCTTCTTGAGTTATAGTGATGAGCAGAAGGCTTACAAATTATATGACCAAGAGGCAAAGAAGATCATTGCGAGCCGTGATGTGGTGTTCAAGGAGAAGCCGCATACAGTGGAGGAGGAGAAGGCAAGTTCTTCCACTTTATCGTCAAGCGAAAAAGTAGTCCACTATGAACCTGTCCCGAGAGCTATCCCTATCCTTAAGGAGGAGGAAGCATCATCTTCAGATGATGAGGAAAAAGTTCACCAACCTGACATCACCCCACCGGAAAAGCCATTGTCGTGCTGGGTGAAGCAGCTCTATGACCACAATAATCCTATGCCTGTATCTGTTGAGGAGAAGGCAAACAGACCAAGGAGGTCTCAGAGAATAGAGAAGCAAAGGAGGGCTTCTGCTTACATAGTCAATATGGCCTTGATGGTTGAGATTATGAGAGAAGTAAAGGAGCCAACTGACTTAGAAGAAGCACTTGCAGATCCATCATGGAAGGCTACTATGCAAGTGGAGTATGACAACATAATGAAGAATGACACTTGGGAGCTAATGGATCGACCAGCAAAGCGGAAGGTTATTGGCACCAAGTGGATCTGGAAGGTAAAATACAAGGCTGATGGTACCTTAGAAAAGTACAAAGCTAGATTGGTTGCCCAAGGATTTTCACAAGTTGAAGGGTTTGATTTTCAAGACTCATTTGCCCCAACTGCTAGAATGACCACTATTCGCACGGTACTTGCAGTGGCTGCCCACAAGAAGTGGCCAGTGTACCAAATGGATGTTAAGTCAGTGTTCTTAAATGGTGACCTCAAGGAGGAGGTGTACGTGGCTCAGCCGCCAGGGTTTGAGGTCCCCCCATTCTGAGAACAAAGTGTGTAAACTGAAGAAGGCATTGTATGGGCTGAAACAAGCCCCCAGAGCATGGTACCAGCGGATAGATAAGTTCTTTTTAAACCTAAACTTCAAAAGATGTGCCTCAGATCTAATTTGTATGTTTACAGGGATGGTAAAAAGTATGTAGTGATTGTCCTATATGTGGACGATCTTCTTATTACAGGTGACTATGAAGATATGATCAACCAAACTCGAAAGGCTTTGAGTTCCGAGTTTGAAATGACAGACTTGGGCTTGTTGCACTATTTTTTGGGGATTGAAGTCTAACCTGGCAAGAGCCAGGAAAGATCTTCATCTCTCAGAAGAAGTATGCATGGGAGATCTTAAAGGCATTTGGCATGACCGAGTGCAAGGAGATAGCTACACCTATGGAGGTGAATGCAAAGTTATCCATTGAGGATACATCAGTACTAGCAGACATTGGGAGGTATAGGAGGTTGTGTAACACTAGACCAGATATTAGTTTTTCTGTTGGTGTTTTGAGTAGGTTCTCAAACAAACCTCATGAGAGTCATTTGAAGATTGGGATGCGGGTACTCAGATACTTGAAGGAAACTCTTGACTATGGTATCACATACAGTTTTGGAACTTCTCTTGTGGGGCACTGTGACTCAGATTAGGCAGGAGACATTGATTCTAGGAAGTCAGTTTCTGGTTATTGTTTCTCTTTGGATTCAGGAATTTTCTCTTGGATTAGTAAGAAGCAACCAACAGTGGCATTGTCTTCTACTGAAGCAGAGTGCAAGGCAGCTTGTTTTGCTGCGAGTGAAGTCGTATGGTTGAGAAGGATTCTATGGCATATGGGAGTGCAGGATGAAGAACCAACTGTGCTGAGATGTGACAATCAGAGTTGCATCGCCATTGCCAAAAATCCAGTGTTTCATGCACGCACCAAACATATAGAGATCTAGTATCACTATGTGCGTGATTTGATGGAGGATGGGATAGTGGAACTAGTCTACTATCCAACAGAGGAGAATGGAGCACATATCTTCACCAAAGCACTTACGAAGGATCTGCTTCAAGTTCATCTTCAGAGACTCGACATTGGGCCGAGGAGATAGTTCACCTATGCGGGTGGACATTGAGGGGGGGTGTTAGATATGATCAATGTCCCACCCTCATTAGGTGCCACCAATGATCCATGGTGCTCAAAGTTGTAAGGACCCCATTATGAGGAGAAGCCAAATGTGAGCCCGGACATTGGTTTTGTCCTGACTTGTATATCAGATGAGGTCTATGTGACCAGATGGCAAAAAGGTGACCATTGTGGGTCTAATCTTTGGGTTAAACAGAGTGGTTAAGATGGTAGCAACTCGAGGTTCATTGCATCGAGTTGCCCCCGGCCTGATGGTAAAGGGAATATTCCCTGGCCGACTACTAGTGGAGGCTCATATAGTAGGTCGGGCAGGCCGACCTAGTAGCCTTCGCGGGCTATAAAAGCTAAACCCCTTCACAGCCATCTATCATTCATCTTTCACCCAGTCAGAGTTGTTGTTCCAGCTAGCCTGAAGCTCTTCACCTATCTTCTGTCTAGATCACCATCTAAGCTTCACACAATGGAAGCGCACGGGTGGACAGAGCCATCTTTGTATCAGTTGTTTGGAGCTAAAGAATTTACTGATTCTCCTCTTATCTGTGTTGTGTACTCTCTATCTCTTTCTCAGATTCTGTTCGCTGCACTGTGTAATATTTTACAAATACACTCTATTCCAAGGGGAAAAATAGGGCTCTCAGCCCTAAACTAAATGCATCAAGTTGTGACCCATACCTCCTGCATATATAGCAAAAGGCGTACGTATAACATGTCGTCTGACCAACCTATGGGTTCGAGATAATAGTGGTAGATGGGTCTTGGCTACTCTTTGCATTACCCATATATCAACCATCGCCTGCCATATAATGCATGGTCTGATAACATTCCCCACCAGCGAGACCAGGTCTTGTCTCATTATCAAGAGCAACATCTGGACTAGGACCACAATTGAAGAAGAGGTCCTCTTCATAAGCAAAATTGGCTAGTGAATCCACAAACTTATTCCAAGAACATGGAATTAGCTGAAGAGATAAGCTCTCAAATTCATCAAATAGGGTTATAATAGTTCAATGATACATACGAAGGATAGGATTCTGGATTATATATGTCTCACTGAGTTGATTTAAGATCAACTGGGAATCCCCTTTTACTAATAATTTCCAAATACCACCTTTCCTGGCAATATTTAATCCCATAATCAAGGCTTTATACTTCGCCATGTTGTTAGTGAATCCTACCCTGAGATAAGCAGCTAATTTCATTGTAACTCTATGTCGGAGATCTACGATAACTACTCCAACACTCCCTTTTTTATTAGGACCCCTAGATGCCCCATCAAAATATTATGTGTACGTCCACAATGGGTTTACACAGCCAGCCATCCAAACCTCCCCTATTCGTAATTATGATAGTCAAAATTCAACATATTGAGAGGATGAACTGACGGCTCCATCCCACCTTCATCATTAAAGACTACAAGGATGCTTGTCAAAATCTGCAAATAGTAATGATAAAAGACCTTAATCTCCCAAATGAATGTCCCATCTTCTTGCTCAGTCACTTTATAGCCTTTACTCCACCAGATGAGCATTCCCTGATGATATCGCTACTCTAAGTATGGGTGCTCCAAATAAGGGATCAGTTGACCCATCAACCTCTATCATTGTTTCCTTGCAAATGTTTGATCAATCGTGCATAGATCTGCAATGCACTTATGTCATTAGCACAGTCAGAAATAATAAGGTTTAATATTATTAAGATTAACCTTATTCTTAAAATCCACACCCTCAAGATCTGCCAATAATGATGTGGATTTATTCTTCCCGATCCTAACAGTCCTATAAGAACCGTCCCATTTGGGCTCCAGCTTTCCTGGAAATAATTCTCTACGCACATCATAGTATAGCACTAGTTGTTCTTTCTTAAAAGTGTATTTCTTTGCTTTTAGGTCATGGAGCTGCTTCATCTGACTCTTGGTCACCTCCTGATGTAGCAAGCTCTGCAATCTAATCTCATCGAGGTGTGCCAGAGTCATAAAGCGCTCTAAGAGGGCATCCCCATCACCCAAAGAATGATCGATTGGAAATCTTATTGTCAGAAACTCAATCTCTAGAGGTAGGACGCACTCCTCTCCATATAGTAACTTGAATGGGGTGTGACCAGTAGCTTGTTTGAACGTCATATTGTATGCCCAAACTACCATGTACAACTTTTTGTACCAAACTCATTTCTTTTCTGATACTACCTTAGACAGAATGCCCACAAGCTGCTTGTTGGTACTCTTGACCTGCCCATTGGCTTGTGGATTATAATAGGGGGTTGTTTTATTGTACTTAAAGTGCCAAGCCTCAGGCAGGCCACTTTGTTCAGAAAATGCATCCCTCAGTCCGATACTATTTCTTTTGGCAGACCAAATCGACATACTATTTTCTCTAATAGGAAACTGGCGGTTTCCTTTGCATTGTCTTTCCGTGTTGCACATGCTTCCGACCACTTAGTAAAATAATTAGTCGCTACGATAATATATCTTTTTTGTGCAATGGACAACAGAGTAATAGGGCCCACAAAAGTTGATCCCCCACTTCTCGAACGGAAGGATTGCCATAATAGGAGTGAATTGTCGCTTTCTATTCTCTTGGCTATCATGTCGTTGGCAGATGTTGTATCTTTTAACGTACTCAAATGCATCCTAGAAGATGGCCGGCCACCAATAACCTACCCTCAAGGCTTTTTGCGCAGTTAGCCACCCCAAAAAATGACCTCCACAAGCAGAGTCATAGCACTCTTTTAAGATGAAGGGGACCTCGTCAGGCATTATATAATTACTATGAATTTTAAAGCCTGTTGCTTGATCTTTTGTTTTTTTGACTTTGATAGACCAACTCTAGTCTCTCCCATGGATAAATAATGCATTATCGCTGCATACTAGGAGGGAATAGATGCCGTGTCAATCTTGAACAATGAGTCCTTGTTACTACCTTTAGCCAGAGCTTCCTTTGGCTCCCCAAAGTCCACAATGCAGTCTACGATACCCTGCAACCTGGGCGGGTTGCTCTTAACCTCATAGCAAACTCCTGCAAAGTGATTAACCACTTTGCCAAATGGTCGGGCAGTTGTAGCTTATTCATCAGTAGTCGTAGCCCTTCCGCCTTCATATAAAGGACAACCTTCTCATAAAGAATGCAGTGCCTAAAATTTTTAGTCGCAAAGACCATTGCAAGGCACAAATTTTCCATATAAGTATAATTAACTTTAGATACAGCCATTAGTTGATGTAACATATCATATTTCTCATTTATATAGCAAAAACCCCAATTTTACCCTTAAAACACGTGTTTTTTATACATTTTAACACTAATTCTACCATGTAGCCTTATATTTTCTGATTGTCAGGTTGCAAACAGTTGAAACTTATGGAAAACAATATCATAATGAAATTTCATCCCATATGAACAAGATTTCGCAAAAGCAATCGGGTGATATAACTTCTCTTCCCACATCTGCGCTAAACAGCAACTAATGCTATGCATACTACCTATTGAAAAGATATAAAAAATTTTGCCCCTCTTCGGTGCTTTCAGTACAGGTGCTCTTGCGAGTTCCTGCTTTACATCCTTGAAAGCCACCTTACAAGGGTCGCTCCACATAAACAAAAAATTGAAGGATAACAATGGCAACGTTCTTTCTACCAAAGCGTTTATGAACCGTCGATAATGTCCAACTGATGACAGAAAGTTGTGGACTTCTTTGGGGGTGCATGGCAGACTCATGGTGACTATAGCTTTGATCTTTTCAAGATCCGTCGCAATCCCTACCGAGCTAACTACATGGCCCAAAAAGAGCCCATAAGGTATGCCAAAAATACACTTCCTCGAATTGAGAGCTATGCAAAATTGTCTACATCGCTCAAAACATTTTTGTAAAATAGGTGTTTCCACTGTAATGAGCTAAGTCACTTTAAAAGATAGTGCCCAAACCTTGGCCAAATTCCTCGCTAAGGACAGTACAGAGGTTGGAACCAAGCTTTAATTGCAAAAGGAAAAGCATTTGCTATAATTCTTAAAGATCTTAAAGAAGAGGGAAACCCAACTATGGAAGCTGATATGGAGAGGGCATCAGTTCATGCCACCCTCCATAAGAAAGGCCCAAATCACCAATTTTCAATGATTCAAGCACCCGTAGAATATAAGGATAAGTCCTTTAAAGTTATAATTGACTGTGGAAGCACACACTCTTTCATGTTACCAAAGTGCACCAAGAAATTAGGTATAGACACAATACCTACATCTAGGTTACTTGTGGAACTTGCTAATGGAAAAGAAATCATGTCTACTCAACAAATTTGCAAATTGCCATTTAGCATGGGAAGCAATCTCTCTAAAATGGGATTTAGGGTCATGAATTTAGGGGCCTACGAATGTCTATTGGGTATGGACTAGTTAATCCCCAATGACGCACATATTCAGTGCAAAAAAGGCCAAGTGACTTTTCAAAACCTAAAGGGGGAAACAGTGATGACCCAAGGTGAGGCACGAAAACCCAAGGTTCAACTAGACAAATCATCTCGAATAATAAAAGGGTTAAGAAAAGGATTACCAGTGTATCTCATAAAATTAAATAAGGTTGAGAAAAATAAACAAGACGAGGGAGAGCCATATTGGCAGAAGGAATATGATAACATCTTTCCAGAAGAGCTAACTGAATTATCACCTTGAAGAGAAGTCGATCACGAGATCAAACTTGAACCATGAGCCGCTCCAATTGCTAATAGTCCATATAAAATGTCTATCCCTAAAGCAATTGAGCTGAAAGAGCAACTCAAGTAGTTACTGGATCAAGCATACATCAAACCTAGTAATTCGCCATGGGGAGCCCTAATACTATTTCAAAAGAAAAAGGACAGAAATCTCTACCTTTGCATTGATTACCGAGGTCTAAACCAGGTAACAATCAAGAATAAATATCCAATCCCAAGAATAGACGAGCTACTTGATAGGCTGCAAGAGGCGAGAATCTTTTCCAAGATTTATCTCCAATTTGGTTACTACCAAATAAGGATCAAGGAAGAAGATATCCCCAAAAATGCCTTCAATACCAGATATGGTCATTTTGAATTTCTTGTAATGTCTTTTGGTCTAACTAATGCCCCTGCTACATTTAATAGATTAATGCATGACATTTTTTGACCTTATCTTGATGAGTTTGTACTAGTCTTCTTTGATGACATCCTAACATACTCCAAGAGAGACGAAGGCCATGAGCTGAAATTGCGCATTGTGCTGGATACCATGAGGACACACAAGCTCTATGCGAAGAAAAAGAAGTATGCCTTTTTCAAAAGATGGATGGAATATCTTGAATTCATAGTATCTGCTGAAGGAATCTTTGTAGATCCATCCAAAGTTAGAGATGTTCAAGAGTGGCAACCTCCAATGACAGTTAAGGAAGTGAGAAGCTTCTTAGGACTGATTGGATGGTATAGAATTTTTATAAAAAATTACGTCCTAATAGCTGCACCTCTCATTGATTTGCTGAAAAAGCAAACTGCTATTGTGTGGATGCCCGTTGAGAAAACCACTCTTGAGCAGCTCAAGAAAAGTTTGGTAATAGCACCCATCTTAAAGCTACCTGACCTAAGTCAAGAGTTTGAAGTCGTAATAGACACAAGTTCTCTTGCACTAGGTTGTGTGCTGATGCAGCAAGGTCATCCAATAGCCTATTCCTCAAGGAAACTGAAAATCCATGAGAGGAATTACGCCACCCATGATCTCGAGCTATTAGTTGTGATCCATGCTCTCAAATTGTGGCGACACTATCTGCATGGAAGCAAGTTTACTTTGGTTACTGACCACAAAAGTCTCAAATGGATCTTTACTCAACCAGACCTCAACATGAGGTAGCATCAGTGGATTTTAGTCTTGCAAGAAATTGATTTTGAAATCAAGTTCAGACCTGGGAAAGAGAATGTGATTGTTGATGCATTAAGTTGTAAAGTTTTTTTGAATGCACTTATCATGGAAGAGCCATCTAAAGGAGAGACTTAAGCTACCATGATATCAATGCCTAACAATCCAGTCATTGAGCTAGCCAAAGAAGAGGCAGACAAGGATCCTAAATATCAGCTAATACTTAGAGAAATCCTAGTTAAGGACACTGATCCTAATCACAGAGTCAAATACCAAAATTTCAATGTGGATACTGGAATTTTCTATTTCAAAACAAGGCTCTACATTCCTCTCAGTCAAGTGCTGAAAAAGAAGATGTTATGGGAAGCCCATGACTCCCGTTCTCAGGACACCCTGGCTATGCAAAAACTCTTAATGCAATTAGGAAAAGTTACTACTGGGAAATACTGAAGCATGATATACTGAGATATGTTACTGAATGCCTAAGTTGCCCCAGCGAGTGAAAGATGAGCATATCAAAATGCCAGGTAAGCTCTAGCCACTTGACATTCCATAGATGAAATGGGAGTTCATCAGTATGGATTTTGTAGTTGGCTTACCTTCTATTCAAGGAGGGTATAATTCAATCATGGTGATTGTCGATATGCTGACAAAGGTCACTCATCTTATCCCAGTCAAGACCAACTACAAAGCTTCAGATATTGCATCATTATTTGTGAAAGAAATCTTTAGGCTTCATGGATTGCCTAAACGGATAGTGACCGTGACTCTTTGTTTACATCACATTTCTGAAAAAGCCTATTTGAAACAATTGGAACCCAAATTTGCTTTATCACAGCTTACCATCCCCAAACTGATGGTCAAACAGAGTGGGTTAATCAGGTCATTGAAGATATACTGAGAGCTTACTATTCTAGAGAACTGATAAAGTGGATACAGTATTTGCCCTTAGTAGAATTTTCCTACAATGCATCATATCACCAGAGTATTCAAATGACTCCATTTCAAGCATTGTATGGACAAGATTGTTTGACGTCATTGAATTTCTCTGATCCAACCCTAAAGGTTGAGGCTTCTAAGAAAATGCTAGAAGACATGGATGATCAAGTCAAGACTATCAGACAAGACATCCAAGCTGCCAAAGATCGCCAGAAAGCTTACACTAATCTGGGATGGCAAGAGCACATCTTCCAAGAGGGAGACATGCTTTTCATTTGTGTACTCCCAAAGAAGAGTTCTTTGTCATTGGGAAAGTTCAAAAAGTTGAGTCCAGGACCATACAAGGTTCTCAAATTCCTAGGAGCTAATGCCTACAAACTGCAACTCCCTGATCATGTGAAAGTCCACAATGTATTTCACGTTAGTCTTCTGAAAGCTTATGTCGCAAATCAAGATTATATTCTTGATGACCAACAAATTGTAATGCCTAGTCAAGGAGCCCTTGAACTCCAGCATGATAAGATCCTAGATGTAAAAGAGAAACCTCTTAGAAACAGAACCATTAGAGAGTATCTTATCCAATGGGAAGACTATCTTGAGGAGGATGCCACTTGGATAGAAGAGACAACTCTAGAAAAACAGTTTCCCCAATTCTTTTTAAGATGAGGACATCTCGATTTCTCTAAGGAGGAGAGGATGTAATATTCCCGCCATAACACTTCATAAAACAAATTCGGGCTTGAAATGTTTTAAAAATTACTCGTTGAGTTATCACATAAGTGATTGCATGTAATATCAAATCTTGCATTAAATCAATTCTGCAATCCGACACAAGAAGATGTCTCAATGAACCCAGTCCACAAAAAAGCAAATACGCCTCATAAATAATATTACGATGGCTTGATCATAATATTTCCCGCATTATATTTGATTTAGCATTCCCAATTCCATTTGATGCATCAAAGATCGCATTGATTTGCAACACCAAGACAAATCGCAAAAGCCTTAACCGGTAGACAAAGAATGCGCAAGAACGAGCATGATATTCAATAAGTCAAGTATCAAAGAGTATGGCATGACTTTCTAAACTAGATAAGTCATGAGGTAACTTGGCAAAAAACTACCACATGAAGTCATTTTGATGAAAAAAATACGTTTTTGAAAAAATAGGCAAAAAATCATGACGTTTTTGACACGTGGAGGGAGACAAAGCATTTTAAAATCATCCCCATGTCACCATCCAACAGGTAGGTAATCAAAAAGTATTTTTTATCAAGTTTACTTAGCTCTTGAGAAGTAGCCAAAAGAATGAGTGACTGCATGCATCCCCCTCATGGCTATAAATACAACCCTTCTCCTTCACAAAGAAAGCAAGAAGGAAGACCTCTTGATGATGGAAAATTTTCTCTACATCTCTTTTCCATTCTAGCTTGAGCCTTGAAGAACGAAAATACCCCTCTTCTACCTCATTTCCATTTTCTCCACCCCTTGTTATGCATTTCTTCCATACAGCCATATCGCTAAGCAAAACACTGATGAAATTTTTCTAGACGACCACCAACTCTCTCTAAGCTACC
The DNA here is from genome assembly GCF_053477565.2 of Lygodium microphyllum. Classification (NCBI taxonomy): domain Eukaryota; kingdom Viridiplantae; phylum Streptophyta; class Polypodiopsida; order Schizaeales; family Lygodiaceae; genus Lygodium; species Lygodium microphyllum. The sequence continues at coordinate 130,621,328 of NC_141153.1, read as the reverse complement.
ACGTTAATTTCGTCTGACATCCATGGCTCCATCAGGTTGCAAAAATTCAAGAAGCCCATTTGAAGGAAAAAAATCAAGAAACACGATCGATGGAGAAAATGACACGATAAAAATTGGCGAAACCCCCGTTACTAAAACTTAATAGAGATAACATCTCATCGGTTTGGAAAAAAATAATGTTTTATAAGCTTATTGCTATATTTGGCTTTAAATGATTATAAACACATTTTAAAGAAAATGCATATGAACTGTCGCTTAGAAAAATGGCCTAAGTAATATAATAATAAACTATTCAGTGAAAGACTCTTTCACTTGAGAAAAGATTATATGCCTATGATGGGACCTAAAATGGACCGGCACTAGCTATAGCACTAGCCAGACCTCATGCATACGATAGAGACAACCCCACCACACGGCCTCGCGGGCCAGGAGCATCTAAAACTCACTTTGCACTAAATGCTTATGATGATTTTGCGTTTGTATCCAATATGTAGTCCAACATTCACCTTCCCTTCTTCTCAAAGGGAGATCCCATAACATATATGGATAATGCCTCGTAATACACACATAGGGAAGCACCTCTCGGCGCGGCTGATTGCCGCGGCTCCACTAAGACCCTCCTACACCTCGGGGATTGGCCCCAAGATGCATCGCTAACACATATAACGTTCACACAAACTCTACTCTTCATAATTCAACGTTCCATGAGATTTTGATTTGCCTCACAAAACTTTCCCCAACAGAAGCACCCGTCTAAACTTACAGCTTGGGTTTCCTGTCCTCTCAGCATTGGTCAAAGTTTATCAATCAATTGCAATGCATTCCAGGAGATACCATGTGGCATGCTTGATGCAAGGTGTATGATGATTGTACACAACCATTTTATGATTAAAAAACCAACCATGTGAGGTTCGAAAAATAGCCCTTTCATGAATTTTAACGAAGTGTTACGTGTTGCGCTGCTTTAGGGACTAGCACCGGAACTTCCGTGCTATTAGTCACCTATATTTAATTATAGAATGATCCCTAAATTCTATATACAAAAAGGAAAATCAAAATTTGTATCTTTTCAGCAATTAGATCGTCGCACAAACTTCCTCCCCCCTCACCGTTTAGGTGTTGTTGCGGTGCATAGGTGTAAATGGTTGTTTTGTATCATTTTTGTATATAAAACACAATAAACACATACTATAACACAAAGGAAAAGGCCAAAATGAGGCTTAACCTCATGTTGTAACCTCTCCAAACATTCACACACATAAATTTTATTTTTTCATATTTTTTTAATACAAAAATTTTAATTTTCTCTATTTTTTCCTATTTATTATTCATAAAAATATATATTTTTTGATTTATTTGTATTGGCTTATTATTTTGACTGAAAATTAATATTTTCTCTAATTTTATCCAATTTTCACTCCTTTCTTCCAACTCAAAATTAAAAAAACCACTAATTTCCATTAAAAATAACATTTTTTAAATTTTAAAGAATTAATAACGGCTCTAAATCATTACGGGTTCTACATTTCTGTAGTTATAGCCCTCAATCATGATGCAAATAAGGTTCAAATAAAAATTCATCGCATATGAACAACATTTGAACTATGAAACAATAAAAACAAGCAAATTTCTTCATAAAATTGGAGCATATCGCGTGTCTTGTGTGTTGTGGTTTCTTAATAATTATTCTGGGCAGCCCACGGACCCTCGATTAGCAACCATTCTTCAATACTGAACCTCTTTTCTCAGCCTCCTCTTCATCTTGAAGCAATCCGATCACAGCCGGTGGACAAGCATTCTTCATCCCCTATTCTTCTTGATTTCTTGCACATGAATTACCTCTATGCAGGAGAGAGAGGGAGGAGAGAGAAAGACTCGTTTTTGTTCTCCACAACCAGGCAACCAATTGAGGAGTGGAGACCGGCGATGGAGAGCGAAGATAAGAAGAAGATCAACCATGAAATCAAATGGGGGCCCTGATTGTAAGTGCCATAGCCCCTTCCATCAAATCATGGATTCATGACACCTTCATCCCTGTCTCGTGAAAAAAACGCAAACCCCCCCCCCCCCCCCCCCCCACAATTTTCAATTTTGGGCTAGCCCAAAAGGGTCACACCCTTTGGGCTCTCCTAAAGTCCGTTTCCACACTTGGCATTTTGGGCTTGGCCTCCCGGGCACTCCCTCTTCCACGTCCGGTGCCTGATTCTTGGTCTGAAAAATCCTGGGCGTCCGTTTTGAAGTCTTCCAATGTCGGGCATAGGGTCTTGTCTGTCATGCCAAAAAATTATGAAAATTCTCCGACTGCCGTCTAGTGGCTCTTTTAAGCATTTCTAGGGCATTGCCGCTTAAAATCGTACTGATTGCCACTGCCGCCTTCGACGAAATCTATTTTTCCCCTGATATTCGTAATTTTTGGCTATTTTTAAGCACTTCTCGGCATCCAAAATCATCTGTCATTGGTGACCATGAGATAGGGCGACTTAGCCCATCGAATCCCGCGAATAGATCTGCATATAAACAACAAAAAGGAGCATCAAACTGATACAAAAAATACACAACACAACACATTACAGCTCATACCCTACCCCCTGATAAAACCAAGGCATGAAATCCACGAGGTGTAGGCCCAGCATAATCTAATAGAAGGCTCAAAGCTAGTCACTAACCAACTGCTGCAACATAACCAAGCTAAAAAGAACTATCAAAGAGGTCGCCCTAAGTGGCGGTCTGAACTACCTACCTAACTAAGGACAACTCAACCAAGAGCTCCTCCTAGGCGAGAACTCCTATAGCCTGATCAAAAAATATTTTCTTTTAGCACATTTCTTCTTTTAGGATTTTATTTTTCCATACTTGGGAGTGCAAAAAGGAGGGAGCTGAGCATAGTGACCCAAGGAGAACAGGGCATCGGCCTCAAGTCTTGTCTCGGTACCCAAGAACCTACCAAGCCCTCATGAGGCGACACTTAATCCTTTTCTAAAGCTCACTTTTATTTTCGCTCCAACATTCTTTTATTTTCTTTATTTTATGGCAAGAAGTCACCCCAAGGAAGGGCAAGGTATTGGCTCCGGATCTTGTCTCATCCCCAAGAATCTACCAGGCCTTCGCAAGGCGATAAACAACAGCTCAAGGATTTTTCATTCTTTCCTATTGTTATAGGGGTTAAAACCCCTTTTTACACACCTCCATATATTTATATATTGTCTTTTAGATCTTTATGATTTTGTCTCTTTCCATCATTATTTTAATAGGCTTCTCTAACTACCTCAGAACTAACAGGAACTCCTAGAACGGCTGCCTAGCAGGTCAGCAGAACAGGGTCACTATAACTCCCATCTAAAATAGGTCTTTCAATTCCTGATAATGCCTTGCAGGAGGCAATGACTACTCAGACCTCCCCCAAACATATCTAACCTAAACCTAGGACTTCATACCTTGATTTCTGATCCCCAACAAGAAAGAAAACCCTCACCCGCACATATATCATTAATTGCTTAAGGGAAAAACTTGAAAAGGGAACGAAACCACCTGGAATGGCCACAAGAAGCTCCTTCACAACAAAGGCTCCCTCCAGCGACTTTATCAACCTGTATGGTGCAATCATTAAAACAACAAATCATTAAACGTACCTGCACCAAATAGAGATAGGGTTCTCTTGGCCTAAAGAAATAGCACATTTCACTGCAAACTAACTGGCCCTCTTGGCCTAAAGAGATAAATTATTAAAACCTAAAAACAACTGGTTTCCCTCTTGGCCTAAAGAAATCAAATATTAACTACTTAAAGCAACTAGCCCTCTTGGCCCAACGAAATCAAACAAAATAGCTCATAGAGATCCCTCCTTGGAAGAAGGCAGATATACGCAAATATATTCCATTCCAAGGGGAAAAATAGGGCTCTCAACCCTAAACTAAATGCATCAAATTATGGCCCATACCTCCTTCATATATAGCAAGAGGTGTACGCATAACATGTCTTCTGATCAACCTATGAGTCTAGGATAACAACAGTAGATGGGTCTTAGCTACTCTTTGCATTACCCATATCAACCATTGCCTGCCATATAATGCGTGGTTTGATAACATTCCCCACAAGCAACCAGGTCCTGTCTCAATATCAATAGTAACATCCGGACTAGGACTCCACAAAATGATTCCAATAATGTGGAATCAACTGAAGAGATATACTCTCAAATTCATCAAGTAGGGTTATAACAGTTCGATGATACATACAAAGGAGAGGATTTCGGACTGTATATGTCCCATTGAGTTGATTTAAGATCAGCTGGGAATCCCCTTTTATTAACAACCGCCTAATGCTACCTTTCTTGGCAATATTCAATCCCATAATCAAGGCTTTATACTCTGAGGTTAGGAGATTAAGAGGACTGAGAGGGTTTGAATTTTAAAAAAATTTGATTGTGCATTCCATTTAGAATTGCGATAATTCAGTTTAAGGGGCTAGTAGCACAAGAGATTGGTGCTAGTCTCCATACATCGAAGCATACGTTTAGTGAAAATCATGAAAGGGCTGCTTTGTCTATATCACAAAATGCTGATTTGATAAATATTGTTTATGCACTAGGATCATATGCACTATGCATGACGCATGTAACGTGCCCGACCCTCAAATCGCGGGACACGTCTTAGCAGCCCATTAAGAGATCAATCTAGAAGACACCGCCCGACACTCCCAAGGAATGACATGGGGTTTGCCAACTAGGGTCTCTTGAGTCTGCCCTGCAACAGAACTTATCCGGCCATTCCCACTAGGATCAACCTAAAGTCTGGGTTTCTAGCAGTCGAGTCTTCCTAACAGCCTTCTAGCATCGGTCTGCAACCGCTCCACTTTGCGTAGATACAACTGGACCCAAGCAGACTCATACCGCACTTGGTTCAAAGAGAATGTGAAACGAGAGGGATGCATCGCTCAACCTCTCTGCCCGTAGGGCATAGTCCTATTCCGGTCCCCTAAAACGGTATGAATCAGAGTTCTAACCACATTGTCTAAGGTCATCATCCGTCCTTCCCTAACATTCCTCGTTAACATTTCCTTTTGAGGAAAGCTCTCGGCTAACCGAGACCACCCTTCTGTAGGATAGACCCATTGGTCACATCCACCATGCTTCCCTCGGGGGTTGTTTTAGATATCTAATTACCTACCACATTATGTTTGACACATAAAAGGAGCTTCCTTAATTAACCCTGTTAATCACAGGTTCCTTTACGTAATTTAGGGCACTGACATGAAAACAAGATAAAACAAGATCAAACACTTTCTTAACTTATCTTCAAATTAATGTTTGTCTCCAACCCATATAGGAGAATTAAGTGTTCCTTTCTACCTCCGCAGAAAAATCCTTCCATCTCCCGGTAGTAAAACCCAAAGGCTTATCCTCCCAAGATTCTGCCATGTAACTAGTATCAAGGCCTCAAGATCCCATCTCGAGTCACGTAGAACACTTGTATAGGGCCCGGAGGCATTGTGATTTACGGCCAGAGTCCCCCACTGGCACCCAAGCGTCCTCCTACGCCAAGTGATTTCCATGGAGAGACCTCTCATGGTGGGTTCGGTCCACATTCCCGGCGTGGATTCACAACCCCCTTGGTTAGGGTTTGGCGGTTCGTGGGGGGTAGCTAGCACCAGTCTTCCTTAATTATTCCTTTAGGGAATTAACCACAGTTGAAGCACCCAGTTTACAAACAATTACTAAGGAAAACATCCCTTTCATTTCCAATCAAGAAAATATCATTTTCTACATCAAGCAATCACTTTCCTTATAAACCACTTGTCCTTAGTAGGATCTCCTCTTACCAAGGCAACCAGCCAAATTCACTTAGAAATATCATTTTCAAGACAACCAAGCATAAGCCTTGATCAACATTCCATTTAGAGTAAGGTTACTAACCTAGCTTAAACTAGGAGGGTATCCACTTCCAATAATCCAAGACAAGATCATTAAAAACAACTCTCAACACGTGTGTTTAATCACTCAACTTCTTTTGAATCTCTCTTTCCCTTGGGTTTTATCCTAGGGTTCCAAGTTGTGAACCCTCGATTCTTTGCACGTCTTTTAACATACTTGGTAATCTTTAAGACACAATATATTGCAAGACTTGTCATACATTGTTTCCATCCTCTCTTAGTGCGATGCTATGTAGAATTTTCTAATCAAACTTATCTCGCATGCACATGGTGCATTTAATATATTAGTACAGCCTAAACAATCTCTAACTCTCTTCATATCTGGCAGTGAGTACTTGTTCCTAAAGTGCAGGGTGTTGAGATATTGAGCTCCACTCGTGATATGCCAGGGTGACCGTTGTGCATTTATGTCACCGACGTGTCAGTTGCAGATGCAGTTGGTACACCGCCCATGAATAATAGCTACATGACAGCTATCCTTATCTACTCTAGTTCGTGGCTCAGTTTGTATGCCACCTTAGTTAGTTGAGTTTGGTTTGAGACCCATATATAGGGTTCTTCTATTTCTTTGTACTAGAGTTCTTTTGGCTTACACAACTAAGAAGAGGAAAATTGTTTTCAGTCTCCATCTCTGTGTGTATTCCCCCATTGTGCAAGCAAGAAAGCTTCAAGTGAGACTCTTTCCTTCTCTCCCACAATCTTGACATGGTATCAGAGCCTTGTTCGTGGTAAGGAGCTCAAGAAAGCAAGCCAAGCTCGCGGTGTTCTGGTAAGAGGAGCAGTGTTGCTTTCATTTTCTGTTTTGGGAGCAGATCTCTGCAGGCAGCACAGCCGAAAATTGCAAGAGTGCATTGTCTCAAGTTGAGACGCCCTTCGTGGTGAAGCAAGAGGGCAGTATATGCTGTGGGAGAGGGCTTTAGCCCATGGCGACCCTGTTTTTTTTATTTGAGGCCATTTCGGGGCCTATTTTGGAGGCGGAAGTTTTCTGCACGCACTTAGGAAAAAGCCCTGCTTTGTGCTGTGTGACCACTGTTCTACAGGTCAGTGAAAAGTTACTACAGATATTGCATCGTATGCTTGTGTACAGAGACATTGGGAGTTATAGAATCATCCTTGGTTCCTGTATATGCAAAATCGTCACTAGGAAGTGACTGTGTGGTCAAATACCACTTTCGCCAGTTTTGCAGATTTGCCCTTGTGAGGCTGAAGCTGTGTTCTTTGCAGTGACAGAATTTTTTGCAGTGTTCTGTAATGGCGTCTGATTCTCTTTCACAGATTGTAACTGAAAAGCTTGACAAGAACAACTTCCAAGCATGGAAGTTTAGAATGACGAATTTCCTTATGGGAAAAGGATATTGGGAATTTGTTGCAAGAAATGAAGAAGAACCAGTTCTTCCTGATGTTCCCAATCAATAGCAAATGTAGGCATTTAAAGCATGGCATGAGAGAGCCAGGAAAGTTATGTATTGGCTATCTATCAGTATTTCAGACTTTATGATTGTGCATATTTAGGATGCAAGTACGCCAAAGGAGGCATGGGATACTTTGTCAAAAATGTATAGCACAAATACGCAAGCCAGGAAAATGCAGCTCAAGCAAGAGTTACACAATGTGCAAAGAGAAAATATGAGCATCAACGACTACCACATGAAGGTGAAGAAGATTGCAGATGCACTTGCTTCCATTGGGTCGCCAGTGGAAGATAATGATTAAGTCTCAGTGACCTTGAATGGTCTAGGAAAGGATTATGCACAGTTCCGAACATCCATTTCCGTCCGTGAAAGATTTTCTGATTTTGAGGAGTTGATTGCTCTTCTAATTTTTGAGGAGCAGAGAAATGGTGGTGCATCTTCTTCAGGAGGAACTTCAAAAGAAGCTGTCTTCTACTCAAATGCTAGAAGAGGTAGAGGCAGAGGTAGAGGAGGCCGATTTGGAGGCCGTGGTAGAAATCAGAATATGCAGCAAACTCAAGAAAACCAGTCCTATGGAGGAGGACATGGTAACTCTAGAGGCAGGGGGAGCCAAAGAGGTCGTGGTGGATGGCAAAGAGGCCAAAATGCAAACAGCAATGTTGAATGCTACTACTATGGTAAAATGGGTCATATGGCTAAAGACTGCTATAAAAAGCAGAATGACATCATGAATGGGAAATTGCAACAAGGGAATTATGCATCTTCTAGTAGACAGGGTGATGAAAGAAATGAGCATTTGTTTATGGTGCAGCACATGAACAATTCTGTGACAAGTGCAGAAGAAAGCAACGATGTATGGTATGTTGACTCAGGTGCATCAAACCACATGACAGGTCATGCAGAATGGATGGAGGATGCAAGAAAAATGGAAAAACCAGGATTTGTGGAGACTGGTGATGATACTGCACATCCTATTGTGCAGATTGGAAAATTTCCTTTGTCTATGCAGAATGGGAAAAAGAAATACCTGTCCGATGTATTTCATGTCCCGAATATCACCAAGAATCTGGTTTCTGTTGGTCAAATGGTTGAGCAGGGCTTGCAGGTCAGATTTAATCCTCATGGATGCTTTGTTGAGGATATGAAAAATAAAGGTCGCTTGATAGCAAAAGGAAAGAAGAAGGGCAGAATGTTTACGTTGGATGCAGGCATGTCTGAATTGAGTGCAGCAATGTTTGCACATGGGACTGGTGTAGTTGCAGATATTGATATCTGGCATAAATGCATTGGTCATGTTAATGTACAGCGACTTAAATCAATGCAGGCCCAAAATATTGTTGTAGGATCGCCTAAATTCAAGGTTGCAGAAATGCATAAGGTATGTGAAGCCTGTCAGTTTGGAAAACAGGCAAGGAAACCATTTCCTAGACATGTTCAAGAGAGTCAGAAGCCATTGGAATTAATCCACTCTGATGTGTGGACTACTAAAGCTGCATCTCTTGGAGGCTATCATTATTTTGTCACTTTTATTGATGACTATAGCAGAAAAGCTTGGGTGTATTTTATGAAAAAGTAAAGTAAAGTTTTTGGGCATTTCAAAACCCTTAAAGCTATGGTTGAAAAAGAAACAGGCCTGCAAATAAAATGCCTAAGATCAGATAGAGGGGGAGAGTACCTCTCAAATGAGTTTGCAAGGTTCTTGCAGGAGCATGGCATAAAGCAGCAATATTCATGCAGTCATACCCCACAACAAAATGGAATTGCAGAAAGGAAAAACAGGCATATTGGAGAGGTATCTCGTGCCATGCTCAACGAAAAAGACTTGCCAGATTTTTACTGGGATGAAGCAGTTGCTACAGTAGTCTATATAATGAACAGGACTCCCACTGCAGCAATACATGGGATGACTCCAGAGGAGAGGTATACTGGTAGGAAACCAGATATTTCTCATTTGAAAATTTTTTGTTGCATTGCCTATGTACATGTGCCAGATGAGTTGAGATCCAAGTTGGATCCAAAAACTGAGAAGTGCATCTTTATTGGTTACTATCTACAGCAAAAAGGGTATAGATGCTATAACCCTTCTACTCGTAAGTTTACAGTGAGCAGAGATGTTGTTTTTGATGAGATGAGTAGCTGGTATAAACCAGTAAATGTGATTGATGATGTAGATGCACAAAATGGTAATGCTGCACAGAATTCACAGCAGCAGTCACAAAATATTAGTGGACCTGGAGCGTCCTCTAGCAGTGGTTCACATTCTTCGCCATGGATAGGCAGATTGAGATCAAGAGAATCTTCTCAAAGAAATGCAGATAGTGGTATGCAGGTATCACGAAAAGGAAAAGAGAAGGTTGATCAGCCCATGTTTGATATGAATGCAGGTCACTCTTATGTGGATGGTGAATCCAGTGGCTCAGAACAGAGCATTGATGATGAGTTGGGTATTCCTTCTATTGTTACACCTAGAGTAAGGAAGACCAGGGATGTTTTGAGAGCACCTGGGAGTGAACCTATTTTGCGCAGGTCTACGAGAGCTAGGTATCCTGTGGATAGGCTGAAATATGATGGATTTACAGCCATTCACTATGCATATATGGTCAAAGTGATACAGGAACCAGAACCCACTTCTTTTGAGCAAGCCATGGGAAAAGAAAAATGGGAGAAAGCCATGGATGAAGAAATGGATGCCTTGGAAGCAAATGCTACATGGGAATTGGTACCTTTGCCTAAAGGTATGAATGCAATTGGTTATAAGTGGGTTTATAAGGTGAAGCACAATGCAGATGGTTCTGTGAACAGATACAAGGCAAGATTAGTAGTCAAGGGGTATGCACAAACATATGGCATTGACTATGAAGAAACATTCAGTCCAGTTGCAAGGATGGCAACCGTAAGAGTAGTCATTGCTATGGCTACATCAAAGGGATGGTCTTTACATCAGATGAATGTAAAGAATGCCTTCTTGCATGGTGATTTGCAAGAAGAGGTCTATATGGAGCAGCCACCAGGTTATGTGCATGCTGTTCATCCTGAGTTTGTTTGTAGGTTGAAGAAAGCCTTGTATGGCTTGAAGCAAGCACCTAGAGCATGGTCTGACAAGATAGGACAGTATCTTGTCACTATTGGCTTTCAGATTTCCAAGGCAGATTTCTCACTTTATGTGAGAAAAACAGAGAAAGGTATTATGCTACTTGTCATTTATGTTGATGATTTGATTATGACAGGTGACAGTGATGAAGATATCCTTCATGTGAAAATGCTATTGAAGCAGAAGTTTGAGATGAAGGATTTGGGAGAGCTGCATTATTTCTTGGGCATTGAGGTGATTAGATCACCAAGTGGGATACAGCTCTTGCAGAGGCAGTATGGATTGGACATGCTGTCCAAATATGGGATGACAAGCTGTAAGCCTATTTCAGTTCCTTTGGAGCAGAATGTGAAGCTGAGCGCAAATGTAGGTGAGCTTCTAGAAGACCCTACTATGTACAAACACATAGTAGGAAGCCTGATTTATGTGACTATTACCAGGCCAGATTTGAGCTATGTTATTGAATTGGTAAGTCAGTTTATGTAGGCTCCAAGGAAACCGCATTTGGATGCGGCTAGACGCATACTCAGGTATGTGAAGTCCACATTGTAGTATGGACTATTTTATGAGACTGGGGTTCAGATACAGTTGCATGGATACACTCATGCTGATTGGGCTGGTAGCATTTCTGATAGACGATCTACCAGTGGATATGTATTCTCTTTTGGGAGTGTTGCAGTCACTTGGAGCAGCAAGAAACAGCCTACAGTTGCCTTGTCCAGCACAGAGGCTGAGTACAGGGATGCAGCAATGGCTGCATGTAAGGTAGCTTGTTGCATAAGCTACTTTATGATATGTATCAGCCCCTACAGATGGGCCAGTTGTCATTTATTGTGACAATATGAGTAGTATACACTTGGCAAATAACCCAGTCTATCATGCTAGAACAAAGCACATTGAGGTGCATTATCACTATGTGCGGGAGAGGGTTTTACTAGGTCTTATTGATCTAGTTTATGTCAGCACAGAGGATCAGGTAGCTGACATATTCACGAAGGCATTGGGCGCAGAGAAGTTGCGCAAGTTCAGAGACCTGCTTGGTGTGCAGGAATTGGGATTGAGCTCGAGGGGGAGTGTTGAGATATCGAGCTCCACTCGTGATATGCCAGGGAGACCGTTGTGCATTTATGTCACCGACGTGTCAGTTGTAGATGCGGTTGGTACACCGCCCATGAATAATAGCTACATGACAGCTATCCTTATCTACTCTAGTTCATGGCTCAGTTTGTATGCCACATTAGTTAGTTGAGTTTGGTTTGAGACCCATATATAGGGTTCTTCTATTTCTTTGTACTAGAGTTCTTTTGGCTTACACAACTAAGAAGAGGAAAACTGTTTTCGGCCTCCATCTCTGTGTGTATTCCCCCATTGTGCAAGCAAGAAAGCTTCAAGTGAGACTCCTTCCTTCTCTTCCACAATCTTGACACAGGGTCCCATGTGACTTGAGTATATAAAAGTTTAAACTCAGTTCACTTATCACCTCTATGCTCTAACATAGGTAAAAGATAATCATATAATGCATAAAAAATCTTTCCTTGTAAGCAATCCATGAAAGTCTAAGAACCTGTTAGTATTCTAAATGCAAATTTACCCTAATATTTCATGCAGTCTCCAAACATAAACATTGGCTATCATAGGATAAGACAACCTATTTGTGGTATGCAAGATCAAGACCTACCTTCCGTGTGGAATGCAAGATAGATGACAAGTCCTCTATGCTTCTGTGCAGTTGCATCCTATGAATGGAAACCAACATTTCATGTATTTATTTTAATCACGGAAGTAAACCATGAATTATAGTTAACAAATCATGCACTAAACTAAGTGAAAGTCTATCATTTTATGTGACATGTTATGAAAACCTTATTATTTCATGTGGCGGAATGAAATCAATAGTTCTTCCCTAGGCCAAGGAGAACCTGGTTCCGCAAGACGGGGTCTGGAGTTGTGCTAATTCCCGCATTGGCTATACCCAGTGCTCCATTAATGGCCTCAATTCCAACGGCTCCAATTTCACCATGAATTCCATCTGTACTTGTCCCTTGAGCAACTATGGTAGCTCCCGCAGTCTTCACTCCTTTGCGATGCTTGGGGGCCATGGTAAGTAGCCAGCCAAAAATTGTGGATATGATATCAAGAGGGTAAGTTGATGATGATAATCAAGAGGAAGAATAACAAAATCTAACTCTATCCCTATCCCTTATCTCTATCTTTCTCACTATCAATTCACTCTCCCTACCTCTCACCTTCTCCCTTTATTTCTGCCTAATTGTTTTTCTTAACCTTTCTCTCTCAGCCTATATTCTCTCTATTTATCTCCCCTAGACTCTCCCCCTCTTCTCTCTCACCCTTCTTCTTCTCCTTCTCCTTCTCTTCCTTCTCCTTCTTCTTCTTCCTCTTATTCTCCTTCTCTTTATTCTTCTCTCCTCTCTCCTCTCTCTTCTCTCTCTCTCTCCCTTCCTCTTCCCTTCTCTTCCTTCTCTTCTCCTCCTCTTCTCTCTCTTCTCTCTCCCTTCTTCCCCTTCTCTTCCTTCTCCTTCTTCTTCTTTTTCTTATTCTCCTTCTCTTTCTTCTTCTCTCCTCTCTCTTCTCACTTCTTCTCTCTCTTCTCACTTCTTCTCTCTCTCCCTTCCTCTTCCCTTCTCTTCCTTCTCTCCTCCTCCTCTTCTCTCTCTTCTCTCTCACCCTTCTTCTTCTCCTTCTCTTCCTTCTCCTTTTTCTTCTTCCTCTTATTCTCTCCCTTCCCCTCCTTCACATGGATCACCGGGGGGGAGGGGGTTTCCAAGGCGCCTGCTGGACTGGGAAAGGGGGGTGCCGCTGTTATCGCCAGCAAGGGGGCACTCTACTACCTCAATCGGAGAGGGGGCCAGTTTTTTTGCCGACGGGTAGCCTGGCAGCCTGTCGGGAGGAGGGGGAGCTTCTGTCTACGTCCGTTGGAGGGGGCCTGATCTGCCATAGAGCAATAGGGGAGAGAAATGCTTCGCAGCGATAGGGGGGGAGCACGCTACACTAGTCGAAGGAGGCTGGGGCCTGCAACGGAGGGGGGAGGGGAAGGTTTATAGGTGGAGGGGGGAGGTGGCACGGTGGTGCCACCCACCACCTGCGGGGCTGCATGCCCCTGATCTTCCACACATCCATACACCACATACACACACACTCTCTCTCTCCCCGCCATGCACATGGCAGGGGGAGAGAGAGGGTGAGATAAAAAAAATTTATTAAAAATAAAAGGGGGGTAAATTCCTATGGGGGGCGCGAGGACATTACATCCTCTCCCCCTTAGAGGAATCAAGATGTCCTCATCTCGAAAAGACCTGGAGGAGACAAGCATTACAGGGCCTTAGAGCCTGTGGGTTAAGGCCCATTATGCTTCCACTGTGCTACTCTGATTACTCAAACTCTTAATTTAAAATAACAACTTGTCACAACTCATAGGGTTCAATAGGATTTATTCCAAGTACAAGGCTTATTACCTCAAGAGGATCTTCTTAGGATATCTAGTCATCCTCAAAGGTTACAACAGGCTCCAAGGCTTCATCATCATATGGTTCATAATGTGCACCAAAAGTAGAGTTTAGATGGCTTCGTTTGACTGCATGTTCGTGATTATCAGGGCCTAACTCGGGACAATCTGTTTGGATGTGTCCTAGTTCATTGCAGTGGAAACATCATCGGTTGGGACATCTTTTACGGATGTGTCCTATCTCACCACACTTGTGGCACCTCTTGCCTTGATCCCGTGTGTCATCTACATCATGGTTGCCTGATTTAAGTTCTTGGATGATTGGATTCACTCGGAGTAATGTGTCTTGCAAGTTCGTTGGGTGCATTGATTCCAATCGAGTGTTTATGGGTGGATTCAACCCAGCATAGAACTTTGACACCTGTTGCATCATATCCATTTGTGGCGCGCATTTTAAGAGAGAGACAATTTTGAATAGTATGCATCAAGGGATAGTCCAAGATGCTTTAATTCATAGAATTCATTCATCTTCTATGTGCGATAGGCAAGTGTGGCAGATACCTCCCTCGCACAGCTTCCTTAAGCTTGTTCCAAGTGACTATCCCCTCCGAGATCGCTTGGTCTCTGCACCACTGTTTCCACCAAAGTCTCACTTTGCCTGTAAGTTTAAGTTTGCTGAGCGTGGCTTGGTTAGAGGGTGTAGTACATGCTACCTCGAAATAATCCTCCATGGATTCGATCCAAATCTCAGCATCAATTTGGACGGTCCTTCCCTTACCATCAAATTTAGGTGGCTTGATTTGTTTGAGAAGGAACTTCTTCTCTTGATGTCAAGGTTCATGGGTGCAGAAGGTGCCTGGCAATCAAGCCATACTACTTCCATTATTTAGGTTATGCCTATGATCTGAACATTAATCAATCATGCATCATTAAGAAGTTTTGCTTTGATACCAACTGTAACGTGCCCGTCCCTCAAATCGCGGGACATGTCTTAGCAGCCCATTGAGAGATCAATCTAAAAGACGCCGCCCGACACTCCCAAGGAATGACACCGGGTTTTCCAACTAGGGTCTCTCGAGTCTGCCCCGCAACGGAACTTATCCGGCCATTCCCACTAGGATCGACCTGAAGTTCGAGTTCCTAGCAGTCAAGTTTTCCTAACAGCCTTCTAGTGTCGGTCTACAGTCACTCCACTTTGCGTAGATACAACTAGACCCAAGCAGACTCATACCGCACTTGTTTCAAAGAGAATGGAAAACGAGAGGGATGCATCGCTCGACCTCTCTGCCCGTAGGGCATAGTCCCATTCCGATCCCCTAAAATGGTATGAATCAAGGATCTAACCACATTGTCTAAGGTCATCGTCCATCCTTCCCTAACATTCCTCGTTAACATTTCCTTTTGAGGAAAGCTCTCGGCTAACCGAGACCACCCTTCCGTAGGATAGACCCATTGGTCACATCCACCACGCTTCCCTCGGGGGTTGTTTTAGTTATCTAATTACCTACCACATTATGTTTGACACATAAAAGGAGCTTCCTTAATTAACCCTGTTAATCACAAGTTCCTTTGCGTAATTTAGGGCACTGACACGAAAACAAGATCAAACAAGGTCAAACGCTTCCTTAACTTATCTTCAGATTAATTTTTGTCTCCTACCCATACAAGAGAATTAAGCGTTCCTTTCTACCTCCGCAGAAAAATCCTTCCGTCTCCCGGCAGTAAAACCCAAAGGTTTATCCTCCCAAGATTCTGCCTTGTAACTAGTATCAAGGCCTCAAGATCCCATCTCAAGTCACGTAGAACACTTGTGTAGGGCCCGGAGGCATTGGGATTTACGGCAAGAGCCCCCACTGGCACCCAAGCGTCCTCCTACGCCAAGTGATTTCCACGGAGAGACCTCTCGCAGCAAGTTCGGTCCACATTCCCGGCGCGGATTCACAACCCCCTTAGTTAGGGTTTGGCGGTTGGAGGCGGTAGCTAGCGCCATCATTCCTTAATTATTCCTTTAGGGAATCAACCACAGCTGAAGCACCCAGCTTACAAACAATTACTAAGGAAAACATCCCTTTCATTTCCAATCAAGAAAATATCATTTTCTACATCAAGCAATCACTTTGCTTATAAACCACTTGTCCTTAGAGTAGGATCTTCTCTTACCAAGGCAACCAGCCAAATTCACTTAGAAATATCATTTTCAAGACAACCAAGCATAATCCTTGATCAACATTCCATTTAGAGTAAGATTATTTCATGTGACATATTATGAAAACCTTATTATTTCATGTGGCAAAATGAAATCAATAGTTCTTCCCTAGGCCAAGGAGAACCTCGTTCCGCAAGACGGGGTCTGAAGTTGTGATAATTCCCGTGTTGGCTATACCCGGTGCTCCATTAATGGCCGCAATTCAAACGGCTCCATTTTCACCATGAATTCCATCTGTACTTGTCCCTTGAGCAACTATGGTAGCTCCTGTAGTCTTCACTCCTTCGCGATGCTTGGGGGCCATGGTAAGTAGCTAGCCAAAAATTGTGGATATGATATCAAGAGGGTAAGGTGATGATGATAATCAAGAGGGAGGATAACAAAATCTAACTCTATCCATGTCCCTTATCTCTCTCTTTCTCATTTTTTCTTAACTTTTCTCTCTCAGCCTATATTCTCTCTATTTATCTCCCCTAGACTCTCCCCCTCTTCTCTCTCTTCTCTCTCACCCTTCTTCTTCTCCTTCTTCTTTCTCTTATTCTCCTTCTCTTTCTTCTTCTCTCCTCTCTCTTCTCACTTCTTCTCTCTCTTCTCTCTCTCCCTTCCTCTTCCCTTCTCTTCCTTCTCTTCTCCGCCTCTTCTCTCTCACCCTTCTTTTTCCCCTTCTCTTCCTTCTCCTTCTTCGTCCTCTTATTCTCCTTCTCTTTCTTCTTCTCTCCTCTCTCTTCTCACTTCTTGTCTCTCTTCTCTCTCTCCCTTCCTCTTCCTTATCTTCTCCTCCTCTTCTCTTCTTCTCTCTCACCCTTCTTCTTCTCCTTCTCTTCCTTCTCCATCTTCTTCTTCCTCTTATTCTCTCCCTTCTTCTCCTTCACAAGGATCACCGGGGGGGGAGAGGGGGGAGAGGGGGGGTTTCCAAGGCACTTGCTGGACTGGGAAAGGGGGGGGAGGGGGGGGGCGCTGTTATCGCCGGCAGGGGGCACTCTACTACCTCTATCGGAGAGGGGGCCAAATTTTTCTACCGACGGGCAGCCTGGCAGTTTGCCGGGAGGAGGGGGAGCTTTTGCCTACGTCCGTTGGAGGGGACCTGATCTGCCGTAGAGCAATAGGGGGGAAATGCTTCGCAGCAACAGGGGGGAGCATGCTACGCCAGTCGGAGGAGGCCGGGGCCTACAACAGAGGGGGGAGGGGAAGGTTTATAGGTGGAGGGGGGAGGTGGCACATGTTGAGATATCGAGCTCCACTCGTGATATGCCAGGGTGATCGTTGTGCATTTATGTCACCAACTTGTTAGCTGCAGATGCGGTTGGTACACCGCCCATGAATAATAGCTAGATGATAGCTATCCTTATCTACTCTAGTTTGTGGCTCAATTAGTATGCCACCTTAGTTAGTTGAGTCTGGTTTGAGACCCATATATAGGGTTCTTCTATTTCTCTGTACTAGAGTTCTTTTTGGCTTACACAACTAAGAAGAGGAAAATTGTTTTCAGCCTCCACCTGTGTGTGTATTCCCCCATTGTGCAAGTGAGAAAGCTACAAGTGAGACTCCTTCCTTCTCTCCCACAATCTTGACATGGTATCAGAGTCTGGTTCGTGGTAAGGAGCTCAAGAAAGCAAACCAAGTTCGCGGTGTTCTGGTAAGAGGACCAGTGTTGCTTTCATTTTTTGAGTTTGGGAGCAAGTCTCTGCAAGTAGCACAGCCAGAAAGTGCAAGAGTGCATCGTCTCAGATTGAGACGCCTGTTTTTTTTATTCGAGGCCATTTCGGGGCCGGTTTTGGAGGCGGAAGTTTTCCGCACGCACTCAGGAAAAGGCCCTATTTTTTGCTATGCGACCACTATTCTACAGGTCAGTGAAAAGTTACTGTAGAAATTGCATCGTATACCTATGCGCAAAGACATTGGGAGTTACAGAATCATCATTGTTTCCTGTTGATGCAAAATCGTCACTAGGAAGTGACTGTGTGGTCAAATACCACTTTCGTCAATTTTGCAGATTTGCCCTTCTAAGGCTAAAGCTGTGTTTTTTGCAGTGTTCTGTAATGGCGTCTGATTACTGCATATAGCTACGTTGGGCCTTGTGCCGTGCAAGTGCTCAACAATGGTGCAAATTGCGCATTAAAATCAAACCTTGGCATAGAAGTAATTTAAAAGATTAGGGAACGACCCCTAAGTACAATGTATTAAATAAGTGCAACGTGAAGTGCTCATGAACCCATAATCCTTATAATGTGGAAGAATCTTGACAAGAAAACCTACATGTTCCACAATGTTCGGCAACTATTGGCAAACTCTAGCTCCAACCTATCCAAAACAATACCAAACTCAACCAAGGCTATCAAGTTTCCACACTCATAAAATCAAACAAAATGACAAAAACCAATCCTAATCTAAACAAACATAGAAAATCCAACGATGAAATGACAAAACAAACAACCACACAAACATCTATGCTAACAAAAAACAATCTAACTACAATTATTTCTAGGGGTTTTGCATTTTCAAAAGAATGCTTGATGGCAGCAATGATTGCCAATGCTCCTAAAGCAACATTTCATAAAATCCAACAAGAGCCAATGCCAGTAGGTCCCCCTGTCTAATCTTCCCATTTTGATTATTCCTACTTGGTGCAAGGACGAGATCATCCAGAATGTTTGATGACGGAGGATTCAGTGTCAATATCATCACATTGGCAACTTGTTATTAAGAATTTGGATTAATGGATTGGGAACCAGCCCCATTCCTCATAAGGATAGCCAATCAACAATGGGAAAGACCTCTTGGTATCATACAGTTTGTCTTTCTACCATTCAATTATTAGTTTCTTTGGGCGTGTTGAATATGGATCATGTCGGTGAAGATTACCACCTATTGCTAGGAAGACCTTGGCTGCACTACACCAAGCAAGAGCCAACCATAATAACTGGGGCAAAGATAAACTTACAATCCACATGGATCAACATAAAGTGACTGTGTTCTCGATCAATATTGCTCCACCTTCACCACATTGCAAAGTAAGCTGTTGCTAAAACAATCAATATGGTAGAAGGTTTAAGTGATGATGAGGAAGAGGAATTCTTGAAGGTTAATGCAGATTTATAGCCTTGGTGTCTCATTAATGTGTTGTAGATTAGTGAGAAATACATGTAGCCCCAAAGTATGTAGCCCAAAACCCCACAAATGAAGGAGGAGGACATCACTCTAGACAATTCTAGAACCCAAATCTTAGATTGTGAGATGGAAAATATTGATGTTGATCAGATTGCTAATATTGAAATAAAGGAAACCCTAAGATAAGAGCATGAGTTTGAGGTGCAAATGAAAAGGTCACAAGGGTTAAGGAAGATAAACTAGACACAGTGCTTTTTGGTCTCAAAAAAGACCAAACTAGTAAAGATTAGTATCCATAGACTTTTGACAACAATTCATTAGTATCCATAGACTTTTGACAACAACTCATTAGTTTGTTGATTGAGTTTAAAGATGTTTTCACTTGGGAATACTTTGAGATGAAAGGAATGGATCCTCACTTCTACTAGTGCATGATTCCTCTAAAACTGGATGTTGTTCTACTCTAGATACATCATTATAGGATGAATCCTCACATGGCCAAACAGATCAAAGAGGATCTAGATTAACTACTATGAGTTGGGTTTATTTCTCTAGTAGATCAACTGGATTGGATTTTCTTGATTATCATAGTTTTTAAAAAGAATAAGAAGCTACGAATGTGTGTGGACTCCAGAAAGCTTAATGCAGCCACAATCCCAGACACCTTCCCCATCCCCTATTTAGATACTATCTTAAATGAAGTTGTTGGTCACGAGATGTACTCTTTTCTTGATGGTTTCAATGGATACAACCAAGTTTGACTTACTCCAAAGAATCAAGCTAAAACATCTTTCATCACAACATGGGGAGTGTATGCCTGTATAATGATGTGGTTTGACTACCTCATTTCAAAGAGACATGCAAGAGATCCTTATCTGATTGATTTTATGAGAGTATTTCTAAGTTATTTTAGTGTCTTTGGAAAAGAAATGCTCCATTTGATGCACCTCCAACTCTGCCTCACATGCTACAACTAAGTTTAGGTTTAAATAAATGATCCACATGAAAAATGAAAGCGTGTCCAAGTAAATAATGCTGGAACTTCTTGATGGAATAGAGCATGCCAAGTAAATAATGCTGGAACTTCTTGATGGAATAGAGCATGCCAATAGATTCTCTTTTCTTCATAACTAAATGGTTTTTTTCTACATTGGACATATTTTTCTTGCATTAAACTCTAGATGGAACTATCCTTTGGTATCTTCTTGTACATAAGCACACTCCCAATAGCCATGTCAGAGGCATCAACAAATACATGAAAGATATTCGCCCAATCCAATGGGATCACAATTGGGACTCTGGAAATTAATATCTTAAGGTAATGAAATGCTAAGTCGGTTTCTTTATTCCATTGATAAAAAAGTTTGGCTACATGTGACAATTTGTTCAAGGGGATAGTCAAGTGTGCCAAAAGTCACAAGTGGTAGCCATGCCACCAAATTTGGCCCAAGAATCTGAGTAGCATAGATGGTGAATCTAATACTATGGCTACCATCTTGGTGGGCTTGATAACAATGTTGCTTGAGAAATAATGTGGCCCAGTAAAATGCCTCCTCTAATAGAAAGCATACTTGGTCAAGTAGCAAAATTTCATCGGGCAACTCGTTTAATGGATTCTTGTTCTTCAAGACTTTGAGTACACAGTAATACATTTCCTTGGAGCCTAGCATGTCATTATAGACTTTCTATCCCACCTTGATTTGAGAGAATCTCCAACTAGTGTTGAAGGTGAATTTTTAGATGCACAATTATTTACAATAGCAATGGTTACACCGAAGCTTGAGCCACCAAACCCTCCGTGATCATGGTATGAAGAAATTATGTCCATCCTAGAGACCAAAGAGCCTCTGTCCCAGCTCTAAAAGGATCAACTAAAATGACTAGCTCTCTAGAGCCAATGTTTTGAGACCATTATGGGCCAATTGTATTACCGCACCCTCTCCAGAGTACTACAAAGAGTAATACTTCCAATGGAGTGGCCTCTTGTCCTAGAGGAAGCTCATCAAGGGATTGCTAGCAGCCACTTTGTTGCTGAAGTAACAATCTGCAAAATCTACCAAGCTCACTTGTGGTGGCCAACCATGCATGGTGATGCGCACAAGTGGGTCCAACACTTTGGTTCTTGCCAAAGGTTGGGTTAGATTGGTACCAAAGATCACTTGCCACTCCAACCAATCCTACCTTTGGAGCCCTTCTAGAAATGGCGTCTAGACTTTATTGGTCTGATCTTTCTAATGACTACTTACACAAAAAACAATTATCTCTTGAATGCATCTTAATATTGCATAAAAGGTGTAGAAGCATGGACTCTACTAAACAACACTGACAAATCAATCATGCTAAATGTTTATTCCAATATATCATCATCAGGTATGGAACTTCTATTGAATTGGTTAGTGACATAGGTATGCACTTTGTAAATAAGGTCATCAAAGAGCTCACCTCATTTTTCTCATTGTACATAAAGAGTATTCTCTTTATTGTTTGCAAGCAAATGACTTAGCATAATCAATCAACAAGGTCGTATGTAAAATTTTAACCAAGTTGGCATATCAAAATAGAAAAGATTGGGATACTAAGCTCCCCGTAGCACTGTGGGCTTTTCGGAATCCCTTCAAGGCTGCTATCAACATGACCCTATATAAACTAACATTTGGTCTGGAAGCCATTACACCTTGGAGTATGTAGTATCTAGTTTATGAGTTGTGGTACAAGATTAGGGGAATCTCTTCTATTCTAGATGGAAGCCATTACACAACTAGAAGAAGACTGATTTCACAACACTTACATTTTATCCAAAGTCCAAGCTTAACAAAAGTACCAAGTGGATAGACTTTCCAAGAAACCTCTTTTTTAGAAGGGCCAATTCATCTTAGTCTTTAAGACTCAAACAAGGAACCTTCCGAGCAAGTTGAAATTCTAGTGCAGTGGTCCTTTCTAGGTCTTTCATGATTTTGAAACTAATTCTTTCTATCTAACCAATTTTATAGGGTGAGAAAAACCTGTTAATGGATTCCGACTGCATCACTATTATGTTATAGGCTTCCGGTGCCCATTCCCTACCAAACCAAATTCCCTTACCACTCCCAATTTCCAAATTTTGCTTCCCATTAGTTGCATGCCTATAGATCAACTTGCTGTGAGACATCACCATTCTTGCTGACAGACATTTATTTATGAACCCCACTTATTAGCTCATACTCCCAATGATGGTGTCATGGTTTCTCAAAAAACCCATTCTAATCATGTCTTGTCATGGCATGTTTGGCTAACATGGCACACATGAATTGGCCACAATCCTTTCACATTAGCCACATGGTCTTTTTAAAAAGATTCTCCTTTTCATTACCCTTATTTGTGATCCAACAATTTTCCTCAAACCTACTTTCACTTCTCTTACTTTCTTTATGTCCTAGCCTTCTTTCACCTTATTGCCATTGCAACCTTCCAACTCACCACTAAGGAGGTTTTCCTCCCAAGCCATGAGGCCCTTACAGATTCCCAACTTCCTATATCTCACCAACTTTGTCAATATCCCATGGAGCACTACCCTAGTCCACCTTAACACCAACTCCATCTTGGAGCAGCTCCTCACAAGCTCCACAATCCACATCCAAGGCCATAGATATACCCTATCTTTGAAGAGAGTATAGGAGTTGTGCTTGCCTAGCCATGGTGACCCTGCCCCCCCGACCCACTGACACTCTCTACCATGGCCATGGAAGACGATTTTGACCCCATACTCAATAAGGAGTATTGGTTGAGCAATCTCATCGATGCCCATAACCTAAGCTCAATGCCCCTGAGGTTCCTATTCAAGGCCCTCTGCAGGCTAAGGCATTAGCATCTCCAAAAAGGTGGTCTCTCTCTTCTTCTGTCCTCTTGATCTCCCCATCACCTAGGCCATTGTTCTTTAGGAGTTCCTCTTTGTTGAGGTGGGACACCTATCTCATCAGCCCTCCTCCACCAAAATAATGAAGGTGATGTGTGGGCAACACTTTACTATGCTCTTCCCCTTGCCTACTCTTCTTAAGCCCCCCATCAACTCTCATCATCGGCACCAAATATCACCCAATCTCACCTTAGACTCAAACTATGCTCAAGCCCACCCCTAACCCTTGCTAGGATCCCATGGAGTACCATGCATAAGGTCATGTCCTCAAAAAGGAGGACCAGCCTGAAAGAGACACTGCCAAGCAGCCTGCCAAACAAGATCAACTACCCCAAGAGTGCCAAACCCCCAAGTCCCCCAAAAAGTCCACCTCTGCTACCAACCTCTCTATTAAACTCACCCTCTTCAAATCAAAGGGCTAAAAGCACCAATGAGAGAAGGAGACTCTAGAAGACAATATGCCCCCCCAGAGGGCCTCCCTTCCCCCACCCTCACAAGTCAAGATGGCACCTCCTTTACTACCACACCTCTCCTTGCCAACTTTTCCCATAGTAACTAGTGCTAACCCCCTGAGAATTCAACAGGGAGATGGCTCACTAGTCATTAAACTTCATTAATGGGTTCTTAAATAGATAGCAACACACCAACAACAAGACCATCAAGTGGATTGCCTCAAGAAAGCCAAGACTGCCCTCTTCAAGCAACTCTGATAGAAGGACACTACTCTTGGGAACATCGACAAAGGTTGGATGCATGCCAACAGGTGTAGCTTTGCCAATGATGCCAGTAGTAGAGTTCAATAGTTGTGAAGGAAGAATGTTTTTCTCGAAGCACATGTAACTAGAGGCAAAGAATCCAGATGGTGTGACCCCACTCTACGTAGAGATAATTGAAGAACTTTAGTGTGACTACAAAAAGGAGTGGCTCTTGACCAATGGAAAAATCTCAAATGAGAACTCCTAGCTGCCTTCACCAACTCCTACTTCAAGCTCCCACCTCTACGCGACAACTTGGACGAGCCAAACTTTGATGCCAAGTCCACTCTCCCTATCCACCCTTAGTCCATGCTAGTCCATCCACCACAACAAGGAAAGAGCAACCATGTCGGCTCCACTCCTTCTCACTCCCACTTTGCATCATGCTCTACAGGCGGCCAAGTTCAAACTTGTTGCCCTGCCACGGACCAAACTACCCACACTCTAGATCCTCGTAGATCGAGTGTTTAGGAAACAAGAAACAACAACCAAGTGTACCCTACCTATCAATAAAGGCAAACAAATCACCACAAAGGAGCTAGTCACTACTATGTATGAGGAGGACCTGTCTCCACAACCCCTGGCTCTAGACTTCTTTGATTTTTTTGACGCTAGCACGAGTTCCATCGATCAAATTGGTAGATCATGGTGGAGCACTATCAACAAGCATTAGAACAACAGAATGCCAAAGTAGAGGAGAGGATCTAAGTACTACAATAGGTAGTATTGGACCTAAATCTGGATTAGAAGGTGGAATCCAACCTTCTTTGGCAGCACATTCCAGAGGAACATCGGGTTAGAGTAACCTAGGAGATCTCATGCACAAATAAGAAGCAAGAATTAAAAACATAAGAGAGCTAGTTTGTACACACACCAACAATGAGCTTATCCATTCACTTTTTGGCTTTTATACATGCCCTTCTCGCCTTGGACACCCAACCCATTTCCATGACAGGTGTTCAGCCTTAGCCCTCTTTTCCCCTCTTTTCCCCTCTTTTCCTATTCTTTCCTATTCTCATGGCTCCTTTACATGTGCCTTTTCATTTACAAATTGCACAAGAGGGAGCCTGGCACTCTTTTATAAAGGACTAAAATGGGCTTTATCTCTTGTGTGCTATGTTCTTGATTTTAAAATTTTTTTCATGCTTCTTGGTCTTCTTTTTCTATCAGGCTATCTTTTTATGCTCATTCTTAAGCTTTCTTTGCACCTTGTGTCATTTTGAGGGTTAACATTGTTGAGAACAGCAAATGATGTGTGCCCAAAAGAGGCTGGAAGATAGACATATGATGTATGTTCTAGAAGGCATGTACTTGGTTGACACTCTTTTTAAGAAAATAGTACTTTCAGTTTGAGTCACTCAAGATTGTGTTTATGAGTCCAAACTAATCTATCTTGGAACCTAATTCACTTGAGTTACAATCTTTTCTCTTTATCATGTATCATGTGTTTGATTTGCATCCACCATAGCTCATCTAGTTCTAGGTCCATGATTCTCAACATGGTATCAGAGCCAGGTTGAGCTAGGTAGCTAGTGGTATGATTTCTTCTTATGTATATCAGAGGTGGCTTCATCATCCCCCTCCTCATCTCCTACATTTCCTTCTGCTTCTAGCTTGCTACCATCTTCTTGAACTACCTCTCCTTCACCTTCACCTTCCCCTTCCATTTCCTTAGCCCTCCCATCCTTGGGAGAAATCAAATCCACAACTTCTTTCTTAAGAGCTTGCATGTCCTCCACCTTGAGGCCATCAGAGATTTCCCCTGCAACCTCAACTCTTCCATTGTCATCATTCTCAACCAGGCCCTTGCTTGTACTCAAGGGCTCGGCTCCGACTGCAGCTTCGGCAATTGCTTGGAGGCCTTTGTCTGGGTGGTTGATTGTGACAAATTTGTCAATTTTTTGTTTAGGCAAAGTCTTTTCGAGCTTGTGGCATCAAACAGCTCCTCGGGCATGCGATTCAATGGAGCTTTTGATGTAATTAATCCTTTGTCGTCTACCATGTGTCTCGAGGTCACCGAAGGATTGAGGATATTTTGTTTGAATCTAGTCTGTAACTGCTCTTGCAGCATGCATTTCTCCTCGTCGCCTACCCTAATAGTCCTAAGAGTCCACCATAGGGCTTTGTTGCAAGGAAATTTTAGACTAGAATGGTCCAAGAGAGAAGCCAATGCTTTCAAAATTAGGCATTTGAACCGAGCAAGGATCTCCTTGCTTCCAAGAACGGCCCTTCAAGAACAAAAGAGGATGTGCAGGTGCAATCCGACACAATGATGGAGCTAAGCCAGGAGCATTCTGAACACCGCCCTCTGCATGTGCCACATGTAATCTCAGGCTCATACTAGGGAGAGTGCTGCAGCTGAATACTATTTTTACAGTTTGTGGTGGCCAAGCCAATTCTCATGCCAAGAAGGGATGGGAGACGTTCACAGATGCTTCCATTGTGGCAGTGGCACAGCAAAAATTTGGCGCGTATTTTTTCTGTGGGGAAATTCAGCACAATATTAAATGAGGCTTATCAATGCATACAAACATCATGTTCTAAAAACCGCACATTCATCTGGTCTCTCAACCCCCATAGAGGGTTTTTCCAGTGCAGACATCTCTCCCACACTTATTCACACCTACACTTCTCCAAAATCCATTGCCATGTCAAACCTTCTTAGTGATTGTCTATCCATCAAGCCAAATAAATCCCGCAAATCATGTATCCCAAAATTAATGTCATGTATATCAAAAAGAACTTGTCAAGTCAAAGATGAAGAGCATAAGACCAAGACCAACAAAGACCATGAAGATTAAGAAAAGCAAAGGATTCCAAAGAAGCATGAAGAAGATAAAGAAATCTCTGCCACTAACTGAAAACAAAGAATATTCACTTACTGGATCATGTTTTTTTCTCTATTTCCTGTAGTGAATCTACTTCCCATAGTGGATGTGACAAACCCTACCAATACCAAAAATGTAAAGTTTCAAGCCTTCACTTGACTAGGCTGCCAAAGAGCTACTCTCCTGGTCCATGTTTGCATGCAGGGGTGGAAAAGCCAGCAAGGGTAGGAACTCATCATTTGAGGGGGTGTGTCGAGAATAACAAATGATGTGCGCCCAAAAGAGGCTAGAAGATATACATATGATGTATGTTCTAGAAGCTTTAGGAAGAGATGTCCAAAATCCCAGAAGCACGTAGAAGAAAAGTGGTACTATCCATAAAGCTAAAGCTATAAAGGCATGTACTTGCTTGATGTTCTTTTTAAGAAAATATTACTTTCAGTTTGAGTCACTCAAGATTGTGTTTATGAGTCCAAGCTAATCTATCTTGGAACCTAATTCACTTGATTTACAATCTCTTCTCTTTATCATGTATCATGTGTTTGATTTGCATCTACCATAGCTCATCTAGTTCTAGGTCCATGATTCTCAACAAACATTACCCCCTCCTAGCTGAGTGCCAATCCCATGGCACTAGATGGTATGGATTGGAGAGGTTGAGGGTGGTCTATGAAATGGTACTTGGGGCTTTTGGGTGATTGGTCATGTAGGATAAGCTATGACATATGATCAGAGATTGCTGGTGTTGAAGATATGTTGACTGATAGAAGAGGACCTCTAGAGTTTTTGGTTGGTTGCATAGCTATAGAATATACCTATAAAGGAAGAATAGGTGCACTACCCAGGGGTTGTGTCTGTGTCACTATGTAGTACATTGCGCAAGTGGTAGTGGAACTTAGAGATGGGTTGACAAACCACATGCAAGCCTCAAGTGTTGTCCCACACTTGAGGACCCAATTCCTAGAAGGGGGAGGTATTGTGCATAACTCAGGGAGAAAAATCTATCACAATGTCATGCCCTTGATGTGCCCTAAGTGTGTGAAGTGGGGAGGGACTAGGGATTTAAAGGTCCCTAGATGCAGTGTACGTGGCACTCACATTATAAATGAGAAAATTTTACTTTCCTTTTCTTTTTTTCGTTTTTTTTTTAATTACAAGGGATGATACTAAGTTGCATCATGTTCTCTTGTAGGGGTAGAGCTGGACAGTGGTTTAAGTGACTTACTTAGAAAGGATTGGCTTAGTATATACCCTTTTAAGTTAACTCTCATGTTCAGAGGTGTAGTGGACAAAAATGGGTGGATATACCTTGTGAATTGACTATCACTCATGTCCTCTAGTAGGTACATACAAAAGGTTGGCAATAGGGTAGCTCTCATCATGAGTCTAGTCATAGCACAACTATCTATGTCTGCATTTATATAAAAAAAGAGGGGCAGTAGTTGCTCTTCCTTTACAGTGGGCTTTTTCTTAAGAAGGATTCTTACAAGAAGCCGATAGTTACAAGTAGTAATAAATGTCAGATCTGGACATGAAGAAAACTCCTTGAGGGAGTATGCAATAGATGGGCAAATATCTTTTTTAGTGAAGGTCGTGAACTCCTTAGGGATCCTAGAATTAACATTGTAAATTCGTGGGAAATAGTACATTGCATACACCTTTGGATCAAAATCTACTATGTATCTCCTTGGGTAGGGTATGTAGGTTGAATTATCCCTTTCATATGGCAATGTATTGCAAAAATCCATCCACACATCCATATTGCTATCCCATATGTTCCTTCTCTAGTTTGGCTATGATTCAGAGTCCTTAATTTTTCTAAAGCTCATCCATCACTTTATCCTCCCAATATCTGGCTAGTTCCCTCTGCCACAACGTTGGTTGCCTTGCTCTTTCTTCTAGTCACCTTTTGCCTAGTTGCATTGAAAGCTTGATCACCCCACCACTTGGGGACAGTACTCAATCAAGTGATCCAATAGGAAAAGACGAATTCAAATGGGTTGCAACAACTTTCATATTGCTCCCATAGGGTCAATTATCGTGCCTAGTTGACTAGCAAGCACTCTTCATGTTGAGGGATAGGAACTTCAGGCACAAGGCTAAGGCTTGGTACTAAGCTTTCTCTATGATAGCTCTACCAATTCTCTCATTTTGCATCTCATTTCCAAAATTCTCTCTAGGATAGTGGGGTCTTTATTGTGTGCTTCTTCTTGTAACTCTACTTGTGGGGGTGGACTTGGCACCTTAGGTTGCTCTTTCTCATCGTTCTCTTGCTCAAAATCAAGTTCTTTTTGAGAGGTGGGCTACCCAACTCGTTTGGACCAGCCGACCATTACATTTTCAACTTTCACTTCTTTAATTTTTATATTCATGCTTTCTTTATCTTCAACTTCAATTGCTGCAATTAATTATTTAACTACTTCAAGATGAATTCCTTGTGAAGTTAGCTTCTCTTCATCCTGCACAAAAACTCGAAGGACTTGCAAAAAAGCATGTAGTGTTTCTTCAGTTTCATCACCAACATATTGTCTTTTTCTTTTGCTTACATGAATAATTACATCATGAAATTCACATTTGGCAATTCCAAGAATTTTGCCTAAGGTGAATTCAATTTTACTTCCCAGAATTCGTTCTTCTAGGACTTGTTTGAGATCAATTGTAGATTCTATGTTAGACTACAATTTGTAGCTTGGTTGCTTGCCTTTTCTCTTTCCTTCGGTTTTCTTTGTTTGTGGTGCATCTTCCATCTCTTGATCTGGGGTTATATTTTCAGCAAGCTTTGGTTGTTCAGGCATTCTTCTAATTACCCGTTTCGGAGGGCTAGAAGAGGAAGGCCCTGGTTCATTTTCTCTTCTTCTCTTTTCTTCAATCAAGACTTCTTTATGATTGACGTAAGCCAAATGTGCAAAGGTGGAAAAAGAATCTACCGGTTCTTTCCAGTCAATTATTCCTCGAATGGGCCAGAATTGGGCTATGGCACTAGCCGGACCTCATGCACACAACAGACACCTCCACCACCACATGACCTTGTGGGCCAAGAGCATCTGTAATAACTAAATGCACACTAGATACATCTAATATTGCATTTGTAATGGCACCTTCCCCAAAAACCCCTCAAAGGGGGTATCCCACACATACTGGCAATAAGTGCCACGTATCATAGACATAGGAGGCATCCCATTAGTTGATTGCCGCAGTCCCATTGTAGCTCTCCTACGTCTTGGGTATTGGTCCCTCGATGCATTGCTTTTACACATAAACACATTCGCACAAGACTCCCCTCTTTTTCCTAGCAAGATCCAGGAGATACCATGTTTCCTCACCAATAATTTCCCCCAAGAAATGAAAGGCTAACCTACGATAAGGGGAATCTCACCCTCTCAAGTGTGGATCAACTATGATTCGAACAATTGCTATGCATTTCCAGGAGTTTATACCATATGTATGATCAATTCAATAGTGGATATCTCATTGTGCACAAACAATTATGTTTCAAAATCAGCCTATGTGTTGGTACACAAACAATATTTTCATGAATTCCAACTAATACGTATATGCTTCGTTGTAAGAATCTTGCACCAAGGCGAACCTTGTGCTACTAGATCCCTTATTTCCAAATAGTCCATTTCCTAAATGCTATGCATAGAAAAAACAATCAGAATTTGTATTATTTCAGCCCTCAAACTGTTGCACAAAATCCTCCTCCCCCTCATCACTGTTTAGGTTTTGCTTCGTTGCATAGGTGTATAGAGGTTGTTTTGTCATGGTTTAATGTATAAAAATCAATAAATCACACACTATGAAAAAAATATAGGGAAAAATGAGGCCAAACCTCATGCTTTGCCCTACCATACATTCACAACCACTTATTATATTTTTCCCTATTTTTTTGAGGCGTATTCCTATTTTTTCCCATTTTTCTCTATTTTACCAATTAAAAAATTGATATATTTTCAGAGCTGTGGCTCTTGATTCTTAGAACAACAAAAATATATATTTTATTGGCATTTTATCCTATGTGTATTGGTTTATCCCACCTGAAAACACCAAAAACCCCATTTTTCTCATAAAAATCATGTTTTATGGGTTTCTAAAAATTATTTATAGCATTTTGAATTTATGTTTTTTTTTTTTTCACTATGCAAGTATATAACAAATAGTAAACAACATGTTTACTAATTTTCACTCCACAAGAACAACATTGGCTCAATCAAATATAAAAAAGAAGCAATTTTCCTTTGTAAAATAGAGTTACCATTTTTTTCCTTCATTGCAGGTTTTAAAATCAGATTCGCGATTGCAGATCAGCCCTCATTCAAGGCTTAGCCCACCTTTGGACATCCAACCCTAGCCCTCCACATTGATTCGGGAATAATCCGATACCATGCCGGACAAGCATTTACCACCCAATTCTCTTCTTGATTCTTTCCACATGAATTGCCTCTTTCAGGAGAGAGAAAGAGGAGAGAAAGAATGATTTATGTTCTTCATCTTTAGGCCGCCATTGCTCACGTGAGAGATGGCAATAGAAAGTGAAAACAATCACAAGGCCACTGCTCTCATCAGTTGGGGGTTTGTTCTTCAGCCCCCATAGCCTCTCCATGCCTCCCTCCATTGATTCGTTGTACAGAGAAGGTGCCATTTTTTCCCCCTTTTTTTCCATGGCAAAAAACACATCCCCCCTCCTAATTCATCAAAAATCAGTTGGGCCCCCAAGGGGAGGCCCCAAGGGTCACAAGCTTTGGCCCAAATCTCTTTTACAATTGGCCCTCTTAGTCCTAGCCTCCTAGGCACTACCATTCAATTTCTCCACAGCCAAATTGACTTCTGAAAATTCTCCAGCATCCGTCTTGAAGTCCCCCATTGCCGAGCATCTCCCAAAGTCTCATATGAAAGTCGAAAAAATTATGAAAATTTTCCAATCATCTCTCGGTGGGTCTTTAAAGCACTTTTAGGGCTTTGTCGTTTAAAATTGTACTAATTGTAGCTGTCGCCTTTGACGAAGTCTATTTTTTCCTTGAAATTCAAATTTTTTGGCTATTTTTAAGCCCTTCTTGGCATCAAAAATCATATGTCAACTGACTAGTGTTAGCCAAATCTTCTTTGGCTTCTTTACCACGTTCCATTTGATCTAGTGCCTGCATCCATACTTTAGATTGCATATTAGCTTTACATGCTTTCAAATTTGATTTAGTTGGTTGTATTTGTAGACCATAGGTAGCTGCATCAATTGCTGTGTAGGCATTCTTTACAGCTAAATCTTATAATCTTTTCTTCATTCCACCATTGCCAAAATTTAGCTCCAATGGAAGACCAGTTTCAACTGCATGAATTTTTTCGTATTTCCAAAAGATGAGCTTCTTTGCTTTAGTCTCATGGAAGGCAAAACACTCCCTCTTGTCATGTTGTTGGCTGTCACATCAAATACAACACCTCTTAAAGCCTTCTCTCATGGGTCTTTGAGTTGATGATCGTCCTCGTTCTTCAACTTTGACATCTAGCTTCTCCACCTTGGAACTAATTTTTATAAGATTCAGATGAAGATGACACATGCTTTTAATGAGTTCATCCATGACATCATTTTTAG